>NW_006408528.1:28597870-28606597 GCF_000296735.1 Chrysochloris asiatica
ATGGTATCTCTTGAAATGGTTGAACATTAACCATTTCCTTTTGGTACAATGACTCTGTGTATTCCTTCCATCTTTTCTTGATGCACTCTGCATCATTCAATAATTTGCCCAGTTAATCTTTCAATAACCAAAGTCGAGGCTTATACAGAAAGAAAGCCAAACATCATTAAAAAGACATGAAAGACAGAAAAGACCAATATGGTTGACAGAAGATACCCTGAAAGTTTCTCTCCATTGGAGAAATGCAAAAGTGAATAGAAGAAATGATGAAGCTAAAAGGCCAACAATTTCAGAAAATTTCAAAGGACAGCTTGAGAAGGCAAAATCAATATAATGAAACATGAAAAGACTTGGAGTTAGAAAACCAAAAGGGAAGAACATACTGAGCATTTTCAAACTGAAAGAAATGAAGGAAAAAATTTGAACCTCAACTTCCAATATTGAAGGATTCTATGAGCAAAATATTGAGTGATGTAGGAAGAATCTAAAGAATATGGAAGGCATACACAGCATCACTGTACCAAAAATAAATGGTCAATGTTCAATAATTTCAAGAGGTAGTATATGATTAAGAGCTGATGGTACTTAAGGAAGTAGTCAAAATGGCACTGAAGGCACTAGTGAAAAACAGAGCTCCAGGAATTGACAGAATACACATTGAAATCTTTTAACAAACTGATGTAGCATTGAAGGCATTCACTCATCTATGCTAAGAAATTTGGAAGACAATTTCCTGGCCAAACGATTGGAAGAGATTCACATTTAAGCCCATTTTAAAGATAGGTGACCCACTGGAATGCAGAAATCATTGAACAATATCATTAATATCCCAAGCAAGTAAAATTTTGCTGAAGATAATTCAGAAACGTCTGCAATGGTACATCAACAGAGAACTGTTAAAAATTCAATCCAGATTCAGAATAGAACTTGGAACTAGGAATATCATTGCTAATATCAGATGGATCTTGGCTGAAAACAAAGACTACCAGAGAGATGTTCAATGGTGCTTTATTAACTATGTAAAGTCTTTTGACTGTGTGGATCATGACAAGCTATGTATAACATTACAAAGAATGGGTATTACAGAATATTGAATTGTGCTCATGAAAAACCTGTATATAGACCAAGAGAGAGTTGTTAGAATCTAATAAAGTGATATTGAATAGTTTAAAATCAAGAAAAGTTTGTGTGAGGTATTCTTTTACCATACTTATTCAGGTTGTATGATGAGCAAATAATTTGAGAACATGGATTATATGAATAAAATCATGGCATCAGGATTACAGGAAGACTCATTAACAACCTGTGCTATGCAGATGATACAATCTTGCTTACTGGAAGTGAAGAGGACTTAAATACTTGCTGATGAAACCACCAAAGACTACAGTTCTCAATATGGATTCCATCTCAATGTAAAGTAAATAAAACAACTTCACAACGGGACCAATAAATAACATCTTGTTAAATGGAGAAAAGATTGAAGTTTTCAGAGTTCGTTTTGTTTGGATCCACAGTCAATACTCATGCAAGCAGCAGCCAGGAAATCAAATGATGTATTGCATTAAGCAAATCTGCTGCACAAGACCTCTTTAAAGTCTTCTAGAGCAAAGATGTCAGTTTGAGGAATAAAGTGTGCCTGACTCAAGTCATGATATTTTCGATAGCCTCAGATGCATGTGAAAGTTGGACCATGAATAAGAAAGACCAAAGAAAAGTTGATGCATTTTTTTGTGTGGCGTTGGAGAAGAATATTTGTATGGTGCTGTAAGATGAGCACTAGACAGGTAACTGAAAGTTTGGCAGTTCAAATCCACCAGCCGCTATTGGAAACCCTTTACAGGGTTGCTGTAATTTGGGACCAACTCGAAGGCAAAAAACAACAACAGGATGGACTGCCAGAAGAACAAACAAGTCTGTGATGGAAGAGATAGTGCTGGAGTGCTCTCATACTTTGGACATATTATCAGGAGAGACCAATCTCTGGAGAAGGACACCATGCTTGTTAAAATGGAGGGTCAGCCAAAAAGAGGAAGACCCCCAATTAGATGTATTGGCACCATGACAGCACCAATGGATACAATGGTAACAGTTATGAGGATGGCACAAGACCAGGCAGTGTTTTGTTCTGCTGTGCACAGGGTCACTATGAGTTGGAACCAACTCCATGGCACCCAACAACAATAACAATATAAAATACAAACCTTGGAAGAAGTAAACTGTAAATAATTTCCAAGTAAATATTGTCTTAGAAACAAATTTTGTCTATTTCATGGATTGATCTGTTTTCTCTTTGTTTCTATTTTAGTCAGAAGCTGGGACTTAATAGGACAAAGTACTTCTTGGCAGTTGTTGTGAAGTCTTGATTTTAAAACACAAGTGCTCTTGGAAACACCACAAAGTTGTTTGTTGTTTTCTGCTTAGTTACCCTGCATAGAAATTCCTTACTCTAGTCTTTTGGGTTTGGTAACAGATAATTATTTATCAAAATAATTCTGTAAACATTAATTTCATTTTTTTCATTCTTTTCCTCTCTTTTTGTACACATTTAAAATTTATTCTTTTAATCTCTTACTAGTTAGTTCAAATTTACCAGCTGTTCCTCAGAAACCCTACACAGGGTCGCTATGAGTGGGAACCAACTAGATGGTACTTAACAACAACAATAAAAAGTTACTTTGTATGTTGTACATCACCACATTAGTTATTTCCATTTGGAATTTCAAACTTAGTGACTCTCAAATGAATAATTTCTTATATCCTTTAATGTTTTAATCTGTGAATACTTGGCAAAACTTCTTGTAAATTGACAAAATGGCTTCCTTCCGTGAAAAGAAAAAACGTATCACCCTTCATACCTATTTCTTTCTGGTACAGTGGATTTATGTTGAGATTAAACTTGACAATTAATTGACACCTGGAAAGGCACTTTAGTATCGATACCACTTAGAATAGTTGTATTACATATGTGCTTTCCAGTATTCAATCCTATAGTCTTAAATAACAGCATCAAAACATTCGTTTGGATTTAGAGTTTAATTCATTAATTCAGTATAGCTTGATAAAATTTCAGCATTCTATACAGATTGCACACATTGATTTCAGATTTCCTATGACTTAAAGTTCATACTTTGGGAATTGTCTCAATGTACCTAGGAAGATTTAAGGCTCTTTTCTAAGTTTAAATCTAGATCTAAAACTGCTGGATGCATAAGACCTGCTTCCATATTGAATTGTCTGTGCAACACAAATTCAATTCTTAAAACTTTAAAGCATAATAATCACTTTTCCTACTTCGCTTCTACTATGTAACTCATGTGTTTCACTTTTACAAAATAACTTTGGAAAGTATACTTATTATTTGATTTAATAATGTCTTGACTGCAATCCAACACTTGCCAAAGGCTCTTTTAACAATATCTGATATTTGAGACCAGGCTAATATATGTTTTTCCCTCATCCATTTGAATACATTTTCCAAGTTCTAGTCCAGTATTTCCAAGTTGTGTTACTGGTGGTGCAGTGAATTAGGCATTGGACTTCTAACCACAAGGGTGGTGGTTCAGACCTACCAGCCACTCCCTGGAAGAAGGATGAGGCTGTCTGCTCCTGCCAAGATTTAAAGCCATGGATGCCTATACAGGATAGCTGTGACTTGGAATTGATTCAATGTCAGTGGGTTTTGTTTATTCCATTATTTAATAAGAGTATAAGTAAGTAAGTGTCTGGACCTTATGTCTCAGTTTTCTATACTGATTATCTCTTCTGCTTCATTGAGGTAGTCTTTAAGAAATAACCATGTAACTAGTGACTGTATCTTCTGGAAAGTTGAAATGAAAATGGCTGTTGTTGTTGGTTGTCATCCAAATGATTCCAAGTTACAGCAACCCCATATGACAGAGTAGAACGTCCCCACAAGGTTATCTAGGAGGTAATATTTAGTGAAGCTGATCTCTGGGTCTTCTTCCCATGGTGGGTTTGAACTGTCAAACTTTCAGTTAAACAGGTAGATGGCACAATGGATAAGCTCTCCCCAGCAACTCTGTGGACAAAAGACCTGACGGTCTGCTTCCATCAAGATGAAACAAAGTCAATTCTAACTCATAATGACCGTGTAGGACAAAGCAGAACTGCTCCATAGGGGTTTCTAAGGCTGTCATCTTTACGCAAGCAGATGGTCAAATCTTTCTCCTACACAGCCACTGCTGCCAGCCTTTTAGTTAGGAACTGACCACTTAACCACTGTGCCACCAGGGTTTTTTTTCCCGAAAGTTTATAGCATATAAAACCCTATTAGGTACTTTTATGTCGCATGGGGTTGCTGTGAGTCAAAATTGATTTGATGGCACCTAACAGGATTGTTAAAATAATTAATAGTAATTTTAAGATAACTATATTATAATTG
Source organism: Chrysochloris asiatica (assembly GCF_000296735.1). Lineage (NCBI taxonomy): Eukaryota > Metazoa > Chordata > Mammalia > Afrosoricida > Chrysochloridae > Chrysochloris > Chrysochloris asiatica. Next base: position 28,602,273 of record NW_006408528.1, read on the forward strand.
TAGATTTGTCTACATTATTGATAAATGTCATGGAGGCGCAAAACCCAGTTGAATTCTAGAGGAAAAGTAATTTTTTTCATGGGAATTGGTGTGCTCTGGTCTGAGAACGCACAATATCTATTTGCTTTTCCTTAGCTTAATTTTAAAAACATGTATAACTTTACCTATCATTTAACTGGGAGAAAAATGATCTGTAGTCTCAGAAGAAACCCAAGGAGCTGTTCTACTGTGTCCTATGGACTCACTATGATATGGAGTCAACTCTATAGCAATTTATTGGTCCAGTGGTGAGAATTTTTGTTTTCTTTTCATTGAGATGTAATTCATACTGAAGGCTGTGTTCTTTGATCTTCATCAGTAAATATTTAAAATCTTCTTTACTTTCAGCAAGCAAGGTTGTATCATCTGCATATCACAGGTTGATAATGAGTCTTCCTCCAATCCTGATGCCACGTTTAAACTTCTCAGATTATTTGCTCAGTTTACCGGTTAAATAAGTATGGTAGAAGAATACGACCTTGTCCTACACATTTCTTAATTTTAAACCATTCAATGCTCCCATGTTTTGTTCAAACAACTGCCTCTTGGTTCAGGTACAGATTCCTCATGAGCACAATTAAGTGTTCATGAATACTCATACTTCACAATGTTTTCCATAGCTTGTCATGATCCACATAATCGAAAGCCTTTGTGTAGTCAATAAAGCACAGGTGAACATCTTTCTGATATTCTCTACTTTCAGTCAAGATCCATCGGACATCAGCAATGATATACCTAGTTCCACGGCCTCTTCTGAATCTGACTTAAACCTCTGGAAGCTCTCTGTCAATGTATGCTTGCAGCTGTTTCTGTGTTACCTTTAGTAAAACTTTACTCGCATGGGATATCAAAGATATTATCCAATGATTTCCGCATTTGGTTGGGTCACCTCTCTTTGGAATGGGCACAAATATGGATCTCTTGCAATCAGTCGGCCTCCTGCGCTGCCTTACTCTCTTGAAAGATTTCAAGATTGAAGTTGTCAAGGACTTCATTCTTCTTGGATCAACTATCAGCACTCATGGAAGCAGCAGTCAAGAAATCAAATGACGTATTGCATTAGGCAAATCTGCTGCACAAAACCTTTTTAAATTGTTGAAGAGCAAAGATGTCAGCTTAAGGACTAAGGTACACCTGACCCTAGCTATGGTATTTTCAATAACCTCATATGCATGCGAAAGCTGGACAGTGAATAAGAAGACTGTAGAAGAATTGATGCTTTTGCATTATGGTGTTGGAGGAGAATATTGAAAGTGCCATGGACTGCCAAAAGAACCAACAGATCTGTTTTGGAAGAAGTGTAGCCAGAATGCTCCTTGGAGACCAAGATGGCCAAACTTCCTCTCTCATGCTTTGGACATATTTTCAGAAGGGACCAGTTGCTGGAGAAGGATCTCATGTTTGGTAAGATGGAGGGTCAGGGAAAAAGAGGAAGACCCCCAATGAGATGGATTGGCCAAGTGGCAGCATCGATGGACTCAAGCATGGCAACAGTATTGAGGTTGGCCCAGGATCGGGCAGTGTTTTGTTCTGCTGTGCATAGGGTCGCAATGGGTCGGTACCAACTTGATTGTACCTAGCAACAACAACAAAGATTTACAGCCTTTTAACACTATAGTAAAACACTATGTTGGGTTGATGTAAGTCAGAACAACATATGTAGTCTTGTAAAGTAATCTTTACAGCAAAATCAATTTCATTTTACTTTATTTTAATATAAATTTGTATAATAATGGCACTGCAGCATCAATGGACTCAAGCGTGGCAACAGTAGTGAGGTTGGCCCAGGATCGGGCAGTGTTTTGTTCTGCTGCGCATAAGGTCACTATGAGTCGGTACTGACTCGATGGCACCTAACATCAACCATAACAGTAGGTCATAGAATTGCTTAATATTGATAATTTATCCAGGGTTTGACAACTCCTATATCTGTGGTCTTAAATTTATTTTTCAATATCATGATTTTCCCTTTATGCTCTGTATTTAATTAATTTGCACCTCAAATATATTTGAAATAGAGTGGAGTTGTTGCTGTTTTTAAGTTGTTTCCGACTCCTAGAGATGCTGTATATGGTTTCAAAGGATCGACTGATGAGCTTGAACCACCAATCTTGTGGTTAAATGCTCATCCTATGCTAACACAAGTGCTCAGAGTGGAGTACACATCATAAATAAATTGAGATGACATAAATTAATGCATTATGAAAATAGAATTAAGGGCTATAATATGATATATATCATAATATTAACAAGAATAACAATTACCCATCTGTGAAACTCTATTCTTACTTTTAAATCTAGTCTTACTTTTAGACTATGTCTTAAAATTTTTTGAAGTATAATGAACTTTAATAACTAATTTTATGTTTATAATGAATATTTGGCCATATGGAAAGTAGCCTTCTTTGCCAACATATTTATTATGTAAAGATTTGTGTGGTGAAAAAAAATCAGCACTGCCTGTTGGGAGTTTGGTTTGTGGTGCGAATGTTACATAAATATTTAACAAAAGGAAACCCAAGGTCTCCCATGAATGTACATTTGCTACTGAAGACTCACAACTCATATCACGTGCCTTATTCTTAACATATGGTGTCTAAGAAAGGATTTTTTAAACAACAACAACAAAAATGTAAATAACTCCTGGCAAACACATTAAATTTTGGGTAGATAATAACCTAAGTATGTCCATTAATGTATACTGGACAAATATCTGGAATACATATGGGATAAAACAGCTGTTGGATTACTGTTAGGTTAAACAGATTTATACTATATCTATTATACACCCCACATTGTTTCTATCATAGCTTCTTGATGTAATTAGTATTAATGATGTTGGAAAAAAGAAACAAAAACAAGCATCTTTTTTAAAATCAGATTTTGCACATACATTTCGAATTGACTCAATGTAGAGTATGTAAATAAGAATTGTTATTTTAGGCAAGATTGAAGAATGCTTTCAATAAATCCAAATGAAAAGTGGAAAATATTAAAAGATTGTGGTCACTTTAACTGACATAAAAAAATAATCTATTTCTTTTCATATCGTCATATATTAGGTTCAGAACAATTTTATGAAGGATATGAAGAAAGCAAGAGCTAACTGAAAAACAAACAAACAAATGAGCAGAGTACAAATAGTCTTTGAGAAGTGCAACTTTGAAAGTAATGATACCTTCCAAATCTGTTTATGACCAGTAAAAGCTACTCACACAACCTTTCTCCCCCTTCCCAGCCCTTTGCCTCCTTCCCTCCCCTCCTTCTTTTCAGTATCCCTCTCCTTCTCTCCCTATCTATCCCACCTCCCCGCTGGACAGGAAGGATTTCAGAAGTCTTATATTTAAATACATGAACTTTAGCAAGGTAACTGTCAGGGTCTAACCAAGAAACTGCTGTAAACATGTGTAATAAAGTGAATTTAACAGGAAAAAAACAACAAAAAACTGTTTACACAGGAGACCGACTTGGGGGGAGACCAAACAGGGGTCCATAAGGCAACACAGAAATTAGCAACAGCAGTAAGCAGCTGCCATCTTTTGGCTGATGGGACAAGGCTATGTTAGTGGAATTTAATCACTGCAGAATTCTCTTAAGAATTAGAACTACTGAAGGCTATCTGGCAGAAATCTGGGCCACAGGAAAGATGCAGTCAGGGACAAGGATACCTCCGGAGACAGAGAGATAGTAGTAATTGTGACTTTTCCCTTCCTCTTGCACTCATTCTTTCTATGAGTGTTTCCTATTCACTGAAGACACTGAGAATGCGGTGAGATTCCAATTAAAGGCAGCTGGGAAACAAGAGTCTGCAGAAATGATCCCTTCTGTGACAGAAAGAAGTCCAGTGGAAGGTGATCATGGATCTATCATGTAAGAAGTCCAAAAATATCCTCTCATCACATAAATTACAAGTGGGTATTGCTGTTGTTAAGTGATGTCAAGTCGTTCCGACTCATAATGACCCTGTATAGATTTTCTGTAGAGTGGCTGGTGAGTTTGGATCACAGACCTTGCTGTTTAAACTGACCTTGTGGTCCAGTACTATTCTGAAAGCCCCACACCAGAACTCCATTAGAAGTGGAGAGGAGAGATAAATACAATAGAAAATAATGATAGAAACAACAATGAGGAAAGAATGAGGTTAGAATACAAATCATTGCCACACAACCATGTGGTTGTTGTTGTTGTTAGGTGCCATTGAGTTGGTTCAAACTCACATTGACTTTTTATGTAACAGAATGAAATACTTCCTGATCCTGAGTCATCCTCACAATTGTTATACTTGA
>NW_006408528.1:28607212-28614238 GCF_000296735.1 Chrysochloris asiatica
GCATATTGCAGGTTGTTAATGAGTCTTCCTCTAATCCTGATGCTACATTCTTCTTCATATAATTGCACTTCTCAGATTATTTGCTCAGCATACAGATTGAATATTATGGCAAAAGGATATAGCCCAGGTACACACATTTCCTGATTTAAAGCCATTTGGTGTTCCCTTGTATTGTTCCAGCAACTTCCTCTTGGTCTATGTACAGGTTCCTTACGAACACAATGAATTGTTCTGGAATTCCCTTTCTTTGTAATGTTATCCATAGTTTGTCATGATCATACTATTTGATAAATGGAGGCAGTCATGTTTTTAAACTTCCTACCAGTCAGATCAAAAAGGAAAATAAAACAGTTGTGACGGTTGCTGTCCAAAATGACGCATTTTGGACAGTAAACTTCAGAAAAAGGCATAACTTTTTCTGATGCTAAGACCAGAAAGGTATTTGTTCTGAGTTTTAGTGAAGAATGTAGCTTGACGTATTGAACAATGATATTGGACAATGAACAAAATCTTTGTAGTGGTGAGTTTAAAGGGTCTATTTCACCCAGTATTTTAAAATGTAAATCAATAGCTGCAGTGCAGTGAATTGTTTAATGCGTCTGTTCTAACCTTAGTCTTTATGGTGGTGGTGGTGATAGTGGTTGTGCGCCACCAAGTCAATACCTACTCATAATGACCCTGTAAAAGGGCTTCTGAGGCTGTAAATCTTTATGGGACCAAAAAGCCTCACTTTTCTTCTGTAGAGCAAGTGGTAGATTTGAACTGCTGGCCTTGCAGATAGCAGCCAGATTGTACTCCACTAAACTACCAAGCTCTTGCTAGTCTTTGTAATACTCACCAAATGACCTTTTCCTGATGAGCCTGATAAAGAGGAAATTGGGGAAAGATGCTGATAACATTATATGGTTTAGTTGTGAGTGATAACAATTAATTGTGATTGCAGACATTTGAAATTGTAATGCGCATTTAAAATGAAACATCTCAGAAGCAGAAGGGTCACTTGTGGAATGGGGTCCCTCCAGACAATGAATTGGAAAACTGGGCTTAATTGGAGCTAGAGCAGCACAACTTCAAGCTGAAGCTTATGGCCATGTGGTATACCCTTTGGCCATTTATCATAAATGCTAAAAGAGCTTTGCAACATTGCTGGTGCTGGGCAAGGTCAAGAACCAGAAAAACGTTTTCCTGTGGGCATGTCAGGAAAGAGGATATTCTGAGTGAAAAACTGTGCCCTGAACACTTCTAATCCTGAATTATAACCTGATAACATCTCTAGTAAACACTAAAACTGTGAGCCTGGTCTCTGAGCTCTGTATGGCCATTGAAATGAATGATTGAACCCAGTAGAGTACTCTGGGAGAGATGGTTGGTATCAGATTTGGTAAAGAAGTCTGGAAAACTGTAGGCATATCTGACCTCACATCCATAGGAATCGGCCTTGAACTGATGATGATGTATTGCTGATTCTTCTTCCACCTTGTGAAGTCAGACTCTGCCCTCTATGCTCACGTTTTACAATTTGGTGTTGTTGTTAGGTGCCGTCGTGTCAGCATCAACTCATAGCAATCCTATTCACAAAAGAATGAAACACCGTCTGGTCCTGGGTCAATTTAACAATCAGTGCTACATTTGAGCCCATTGCTGCTGCCACTGTGCCAATCCATCTCGTTGGAGGTCTTCCTCTTTTTCTCTGATCCTCCACTTTACCACACATGATATATTTCTCCAGGGACTCATCCTTCCTGATAATATGTCTTAGGTATGAGAGACAAAGTCTGGCCATCCTGGTTTCCAAGGAGCACTCAAGCTGTACTTCTTCCAAGAAGTACTCTAGCTGTACTTCTTCCAACACAGATCAGTTTGTTCTTTTGGCAGTCCATGATACTTTCAGTATTCTCCTCCAACACCATAACTCAAATACGTCAGTTCTTCTACGATCTTCTTGATTAATTGTCCAACTTTCACATACATATGAGATTATTGAAAATATCATGGCTTGGGTCAGACACACCTTAGTCCTCAAGCTGACATCTTTATTCTTCAACACTTTAAAGAGCTCTTGTGCAGTATATTTTCCTAATGCAATATGTCATTTCATTTCTTGACTGTTGTTTCCATGAGTGATGATGGTTGGTCCAAGTAAAATGAAGTATTTGACAACTTCAATGTTTTCTCCATTTATATGGATGTTATTCATTGGTGCGTTGGTGAGGGTTTTTGTTTTCTTTATGTTGAGGTGCAATCCATACCCAAGATTGTGGTCTTTGATTTTCACCAGTAAGTATTTTAAGTCCTCTTTGATTTCATCAAGGATGGGTGCACCATCCGCAGGTTATTAATGAGTCTTCCTCCAATTCTGATGTTACCTTTTCTTCATATAATCCAGTTTCTCAGATTGTTTGCTCAGCATACAGATTGAGTAAATATGGTGAAAGAATACAACTCTCACACACAACTTTCCTGATTTTAAACCATTTGGTGTTCCCTTGTTCTGTTTGAACAAGTGTCTCTTAGTTTATGTACAAATTCTTCATGAGCACAGTTAAATGTTCCAGAATACTCATTATTCACAATGCTGTCCATAGTTTGTCATGATCCACACAGTTGAAAGCCACTGCATAGTCAATAAAGCACAGGTAAACATTTTCTAGTATTCTCTGCTTTCAGCCCAGATCCATCTGATGTCATCCTCTTGTGAATCTGGTTTGAACACCTGGAAGCTCTCTGCCAATGTATGGCTGCTGCTGTTTTTGTATTAACTTTAGTAAAACTTTACCCACATGATATATCAATGATATTGTCTGATGATTTCCACATTCTGTTGGGTTACCTCTCTTTGGAATGAGTACAAATATGGATCTCTTCCAGTCTTTGTCCAGGTGGTCGTCTTCCAAATTTCTTGGTCAATGACTGGAAGAGATCCATGTTTGTGCTTGTTCCAAAGAGAGATGACCCAACAGAATGCAGAACTCATCAGTGGTCAACTTCCAAATTGATGAGTGAGTGCCTCCAGCACCACATCAGTTTGTTGAAAGATTTCAATTTGTATTCCATCAATTCCCGGTGCCTGGTTCTTTGCCAATGCCTTCAATGCATGTTGGACTTTTTCCTTAAGGATCATTGGCTCTTGGTCATATGCTGCTTCTTAAAATGGTTGAATATCAACTGTTTCTTTTTGGTACAGTGACTTTGTGTATTCTTTCCATATTCTATTCATCTTTTCAGTGTAATTCAATATTTTGCCCATAGAATCCTTCAGTAACACAAGTTGAGACTTAAATCAGTTCTCTCAGTTTGAGAAATGCCAAGTGTACTCTTCCCTTTTGGTTTCATAACTCCAGGTCTTTACACACAACTTTTCTGGTGTTTAGCATCAAATCTGTTCTTCAGATGATCCCTAAATTCAGGTGGAATATATTTAATGCCACATATTGACTCTTGTGTACTTGTTCTAATTTTATTGAGCTTCAACCTGAACTAGCATATAAGCAATTGATGGTTTGTCCCACTGTCTGTCCCTGGCCTTATTTGGGCTAATGATATGGAGCTTTAACACTGTCTTTTTTTTAGCTGATGAAGTAAATTTGATTTCGGTGTATTTTATTTGACGAGGTCCATGTGTATAGTCATCCTTTATGTTATTTTAAAAAGGTATTTGCAATGAATAAGTCACTGATCTTGAAAAATTCTATCATCAAATCCTCAGAATCATTTCTATCTCCAAAACCATTTCCAACTACTGATCCTTCCTCTGTTTCCAACCTTTGCATTCCAATCACCAGTAATTATCAATACATCTTGGTTGAATGTTTGATCAATTTCAGACTGAAAAAGTTTGTAGAATTCTTTAATTTCATCATCACTGGCTTTAGTGGTTGGTGTGTAAATTTGAATAATAATGGGATTAACTGGTCTCCCTTATAGGTGTATGGATATTAGCCTATCACAGACAGCATTTTATTTCAAGACAGATCTTGTTATGTTCTTTTTTACAATAAATGTAATGCCATTTTTCTTCAATTTGTCTTTCCAGGCATGTTAAATCATGTAATTAACAGATTCAAAATGGCCAATAACAGTCCATTTCAGCTCACTAATGCCTAGGATATCAAAGTTTATGCGTTCCATTTCATTTTTGACAATCTTCAATTTTCCTAGATTAATAATTCACACATTCCTTGTTCAGATTATTAAAGGATGTTTACAACTGTTTCTCCTCATTTTTAGTTGTGTTCCATCAGAAAATGAAAGTGCCTAGGGCTTTACTCCATTCATGTCATCACAGTCAGCATACTTTGAGGAGGCAGCTCTTTCCAGTGGTATTTTGAATGACTTCCAACCTAAGGGGTTCACCTTCCCACACTTTTAAAAACTTTTAAAACTAGACAGCATTCTTCATAATGCCCAGGTTAACTCTTCTCTGATTATTTAGATTCTAACAAACTATAATGAAGAAAAAAGAAAACAACAAAAGTCTTGAACTTTAAAGGTCAGTATCCAAATGTATGCAGTCTTCTTTTGGCTATGTTGTTGAGTCGGTTCCAACCCATGGTGACCCTGTAGAGTTTCCGAGGAGCAACTGGTGAGCTTGAACTTCTGACCTGTGGTTCAAACAACTTTGCAGTCCAGTGCATTAACCCACAGCACCACACCAGGTGTATTTGTGAAATAAATTGGGTCATATCATACACAGTTGCCAGCACACTTTGTGACTCTCAAAGAATATAATTTTCTTTTGCCAAGTCTCACACATTGTGTTTGATATGAAAATTTTATATCCTACTCTTTACTAAGCATGCAAAAATGTATAGTAAAATAAATCTGAATGTTCTAATTACTGTGGTTATTTGGCTGCCTAGAAAATAATAATTCATTCATCTTTGCATAATCATGCTAAGACCAGTAAAGAAGCAGATCAAATGGCATTTGATGGTTATTGAGAAATGTAGGAATGATCTCAGAATACTATTACTTAGTTTTGGAAATAATGATGTTTTAAAAAAGGAACAGGAAATGGCCAGGTCAGGGATTTATAATATTTAACAAAACAAATACTGACTTTAAAAAAACAACAAAACAAACCACCTCAGTGTTGTTATGAATCAAAATCAACTTGATGGCAACAGTTTGATTTTTGGTTTACATGATCTTTACCACATACTTTTCAAATAGAGGGCAATGGTTAGGAGGTTTGACTCAGAGCCCATCTGTTGTTGCCATATCTAACTTGCCACATACCAGCTGTGTAACCTCTGGAAATTTAGTTTATTGCTCTTGCCTGAGTTTCTTCACCTATAACATAGGGGTAATAATAGAAGTGCTCCTTGGAGGCCAGGATGGCCAAACTTTGTCTCTCATACTTTGAACATATTGTCAGGAAGGACCAGTCACTGGAGAGGAAAATCATGTTTGGTAAGGTGGAGGTTAGAGAATCAGAGAAAACTCCCCAGCAAGATGGCTTGGCAGAGTGGCAGCATCAATGGGCTCAAGCATGGCAACAATAGTGAGGTTGGCCCAGGATCAGACAGTGTTTCGTTCTGTTGTGCATAGGATCACTATGAGTTGGTACCGACTCAATGGCACCTAACAACAACATTAGGTTCTTACAATGTAGTAAATGAATTGGCATATGTAAATTGCTGAAAACAATGCCTGTCACTAAGTTCCATAAAGCAGCGGTTAAATTAATAAATAAAACCTTCAGTATATAGGTCTGGTAGTACAGTGGTTAAAGTGCTTGGCTGTTAACCAGAAAGTAGTGGTTGGAACTCTACATGTGCACCACTGCCGACAAACATGGCAGTAGGCTTCCATAAAGATCTTCAGTCTTAGAAACTCTATTGGGCAGTTCTACTCTGTCGTCTAAGGAGGTCTGGTAGCGTAGTGGTTGCTAACCTCAAGGTCAGCTGTTCAAAACTATCAGCCGTTCTGCAGAAGAGAGATGAGGCTTTCTGTTCTCATAGAGATTTACAGCCTCAGAAACCCTAGGCAGGGTCCCTATGAGTCGGAACTGACTCCACAGCACACAACTACCACCGCCACCACACTGTCCTATAGTGTCACTGTGAGGCAGAATTGACTCAACAGAAGCAGGTTTGGGGTCAGTATTGATGCATCACAAAATATGCAGTAAACAATCTTTTTATAACCAACACACTTGTAACACTTTGTATAATTCTGACCAATGTAAAATATCCTAAGGCATTACCTTTCAGCTCATTATATTTTTATGTTTATAAATCACTAAACACTGACCTATAAGCCTGTCCTTGTGAGAGTAACATTGCTTATCAAATCAGATTATCACAAAATGTATTGAGTTTTCTTTGCCAAGTTTTTAATACATATACTCATACTACTGAATTCTGTTAGAGCCCGAAAAGAAAAAGAAAGGAGAGTCAGTGAAGAAGAAAGTCAGTGTAGATGCTTGAAAGTCTATGTTCTCATGGAGTTAGAAAAATATGTGTCATAAGACAAACACACAGCTGAAGTATGGTTACGCTAAATGCCTCAAATATAAACTCTTTGCTAATGCTTAAATAAGTTCTACATCTGGCTGGCCACTCATTATTCATGCACTTCCTTGGGGGAATATTGCAAATGACAAAGCATATGTTGATTTGGGATCATTTCAATAAAAACTATTTCTTATATAAATATTTATTCTTAATTCCTTAAATCTACTAATGAAGGCAAATATTTTGAATAGACAACAGAATATTGCTAACTCTGGGAATACTGAGGTCCTAAATGCTCAAAGCTAAACAGAACTTTCTATAATGTAATATTGAAGAAAGCAGGTTATATTGTTTAAATGATTTCAAAGTATGCACATACTACTTTAGAGGCAAGATAGTATATACTGAGAAATTTAAACAAAATTTAAATAGTTCTGGTAGCGTAGTGGTTACGAATCAGGCTGCTAACCTCAAGGTCGGCAGTTCAAAACTACCAGCTGTTCCACAGGAAAAAGATGAGGTGTTCTGCTCCCGTACAGATTTACAGCCTCAGAAACCCTGTGCAGGG
>NW_006408528.1:28616153-28639367 GCF_000296735.1 Chrysochloris asiatica
CTCTTCCAATAAGTCAGCCAGATAGTTGTCTTCCAATTTTTTTGGCAGAGATGAGTGAGTGCCTCATGTGCCACCTCACTTTCTTAAAATATTTCAATTTTTATTCCATCGATTCCTGGTGCCTTGTTCTTTGCCGATTCCTTCAATGCACCTTGGCCTTCTTTGTTGTTGTTGTTGTTAAGTGCCGTAGAGTCAATTCCAACCCATAGAGACACTGTATACGGTTTCCAAGGAGCAGTTGGTGAGCTTGAACCACTGACTTTGCAGTTCAAACGAGTTTGCAGTTGACACATTAGCCCACAGCACCACACCAGGACTCCTTTAGGTAACTAAAATTAAGGAGTCAGGCTGCTAACCTCAAGGTCAGCAGTTCAAAACTACCAGCCGTTCTGCAAAAGAAAGATGAGGCTTTCTGCTCTCCCCAAAAGATTTACAGCTTCAGAAACCCTATGCAGGGTTAACATAGTATATTTCCTTGATTTTCATATGCTTCTCCTCATTAGAATATAGTATCCAGGGGAGCAAGAAATTTATCTTTCTTTTTACAGTCATATTCCTAGTGTTAGAATACCTTGTGGCCCATATATATTTTTGAATGAAGATCAAGTTCATGAGCTTGACAAGACTCCACAATTAGCCCTAAAGATTATAGCCTAAGAAACCCTATAGGACCATTCTGTTGGTATGAGTCAGAATCAACTTGACACACACAGCAACAATGACAAACATGTTGACTATAAATAATGACAGCTTTATTTCTTTTCTTCCAACCCTTAAATTACTAAAATATCTTTAATTTAATTATGTACTCCCCAAAATATGTGTTGAAATCATAACTCTTACAACTGTAACTGTAATCCAGTTTGATTAAAGAGGTTCTTTTTACTGTTTATGTGCTATATCAATGTAGGATGTGTCTTAAACTTAATCACTTCTGATTATAAAATGAACATACTCAACACAGAAACAAGCACAAAAATGGAGGAAAATAGATGCCTTGTAAAAACTGCAAAGGGACTGAGGAGCACCAGGGTAATAGAAGTTGAGTCTTCCTCCAGAGCAGATAGAGTCTTCCTTTAGTGCCATAATTTAATTGTCTAGCCTCTTATAATGTGAGAAAATAAATTTCAGTTCATTAAAGCTACTCACCTGTGGTAATCCTGTTACAATAGCACTACCTAAGATATCCAGTAAAAAATGTAAATGAAAGTGGTGCTAATTGTTATCTGTATTAATTACCTAGTACTGTTGTAAGAGAACTGACTCTAAGACACACCACCACCACTGTGACAGAAACACCACTAGTGGGTGGGTTTAAGAAGAAGAAATCCTCTCTCACACATTAGACTAGAAGTCTAGACCCTAGGAAGGATCCTTGTCTCCTTGCAGCATATGTAGGCTCAGAATTCTTTGGAAATCTCCATATGCCTCGACATCAATCATTATGTGAATCTAGGAGCTTCACAGCGTAAGAACCCCAGGTCCCAAGGATGCATTTCTCTCCTGGCTCTTTTATCTTGGTGGCTCAAGGCCCCTCTTTCTATGCTCAAGTCTCTCTCCTTTTATCTTATGAAATGAGAGGTATTTCATGCCACACCCAGGGGTATCTCCCATACAGTAGATCAAGGTCATAGTGGGATTAAGGGTGGTAGCTCCTTACCTTAATCCTTTTATTGGTTTATCATATGTTCATCTGCATCTCAACAGCCAAACTACTGAAAATCCTATCACATCATCTTTTCTTATTTCTAAAGTTGGAGAGTTGCTGTTCTTGTTGTTGTTATTAGGTGCACAACAGAACCTAACACTTGCTGGTCCTGCACCAAATTAATAATTGTTGCCACACTTGAGTCCATTGGTGCTGCAACTTTGCCAGTCCATCTCATTAGGGGTCTTCCTTTTCTTCTCTGAGCCTCCATTTTACCAAACATAATATCTTTCACCAGGGATTGGTCCCTCCTGACAATATGTCCAAAGTATGAGAGTTGAAGTCTGCCCATCCTAGCTTCCAGGGAGCATTCTGACTACTTCTTCAAATACAGATTGGTTTGGACTTTTGGAAGTCCATGGAAGTTTTAAAATTCTCCTCCAATACCATAAGTCAAATGTATCAATTCTTCTATGGTCTTCCTTACTCACTGTTCAACTTTCACACGCATATGAGGTTATTGAAAATACCATGACTTGGGTCAGACGGACCTTAGTCCTTAAACTGACATCTTTGCTCTTCAATATTTTAAAGAGGTCTTGTGCAGCAGATTTGCCTAATGTAATATGTTGTTTGATTTCTTGATCACTGCTTCCATGAGTGTTGAAGATTGATCCAAGCAAAATGAAGTCTTTGGCAACTTCAATCTTTTCTCCATACATATGGATGTTGTTTATTGGTCCAGTGGTGAGGACTTTTGTTTTCTTTACATTGAGGTACAAGCCATATTGAATGCTGTGTGTGGTCTTTGATTTTCATCAGTAAATATTAAGTCCTCTTCACTTTCAGCAAACAAGGTTGTATCATCTCTATATCTTAGGTCTAATCTTGATGTAACCTTTTTCTTCATATAATCCAGCAGCTTGGAATTTGTGTTCAGCATATGATTAAATAAGTATGCTGAAAAATACAACTCTGGCACATACCTTTCCTAATTTTAAACCATTCAGTGTTCCCTTGTTCTGTTGAACAACTGCTTCTTGGTCTATGTACAATTTGAAGAGTAGGGGATTCTGTTAGTATTTCATAAGCATGTTTAATATATTTTATAAGTTTTCAAGGGTCTCCTAGAAATTCATGGAAAAAATTAATTACCTTTTAATTCCATTTTCCTCAAACTTTATGAGGCCTCCTCACAGATACTGTATTTCAGACTAAGAATATACTTATTTATTCTTTGATTTATGTGTTGTTTATGTGTATATGTTTATATATCAATCAATGTACCAATCTGTCTATGTATTGCTAGGTGCTGTTGAGTTATTTGCGCATTGGGTTATTATGAGTTGGAACAAACTCAGTGACATTTACCAGCAACATCTGATAGTCTATCTTCATCATCTTTTGGTCTGGGCTTTTGTGTTGGTATTATGCTGTAAGTAACGCCACCTGTCTTCAAATACCAACAAAACCAAACACAGTAAATACGTTTTAGTAAACCTTCCAGACTAAGGCAGACTAGGAAAAAAAGGCCTAGTGATCTATTTCCTACAATTTGTTGTTGTTGTTGTTGTTAGGTGTCATTGAGTCAGTTCCAGCTCAAAACGGCATTATGCACAACAGAACAAAACACTACCTGGTTCTGAGTCATCCTCATGATTGTTCTTAAACTTGATCCCTTTGCTGCTGCCACTGTGCTAGTACATCTCATTGAGGGTCTTCCTCTTGTTTGCTGATCCTCCATTTCACTAAGCATGATGTCCTTCTCTAGGGATTAGTCCCTCCTTATATTATGTCCAAAGTATGATAGATGAAGTTTACCATCCAGCTTCTAAGGAGCATTCTGGCTGTACTTCTTCCCAGACATATTTGTTTGTTCATTTAACCATCCATGGTACTTTTAATGTTCTTCTCCAACACCATAGCTCAAATACATCAGTTTTTCTATGGTCTTTCTTATTGCGTGTCCAACTTTCACGTGCATAAGAAGCTACTGAAAATAGGCAATAAAAGTCCAATGGATTACAACAGAATATTGTCCAATATTACTGAAAGATGAGCCCCCTAGGTAGGAAGGCACTGCTCAATGACTGTTGCAATAGATTCAAACATGCCATGGTTCATGAAGATGGTGCAAGACATAGCAACAGATCACTATGTTGCATGGGGCCCAGCTGATCACCACCCTCTTTCTACCCCGCGGGGAGACCATGGTTGAGCTCTTTCCATGTGCTCTCAACCCCAATCACTACAGCCCCTACACGACTCTGGCCATGCTGCCTGGCATGGACCTCCAGTACGTAGCCTGGTGGAGCACAGTGCCAGAGAACACAGTCACACATCCTGAGCAGGCCTAGGACCAGGAGGGGCATTAAGGTATTTTAATATTTTAAATGTCTTTTGTAAGCTGATTTGAAATTTATACTTTCTGTTGTTGCTTGTTGTTAGGTATTATGGAGTTGATTCTAACTTTTAGTTACACTATGCACAACAGAATGAGACATTGCCCAGTCTTGCTCTGTCCCAGTCAGTGTATCTCCATAAAGATCTTCATCTTTTCTGCTTACCCTCTACTTTCCCAAGTATGATGGTACCCCTTATAACATGTCCAAAGTGTGAAAGACTAAGTTTTACAATCCTTTATTCTAAGAAGCATTCTTCTTCCAACACAGACTTGTTCATTCTGTGGGCAATTCATTTAGCACATTAAAGACATCTTTTGCAGCAGATTTTCTCAGTGTACTATGTAGTCTGATTTTCTGACTGCTGCTTCTATGGGCATCAATAGTGGATCTAAATAAAATGAAATCCTTCACAACTGCAATCTTTTTTTCATTTATTATGATGTTGCTTATTGGCAGAGTTGTCAGGATTTTTATTTCTGTTGAATCTGTTTTGAAGACTGTAATCTTTGATCTTCATCAGTAGATGATTCAAACCATCTTTCCTTTCTGTGAGCAATGTTGTGTCATCTGCATGTCACAGGTTGTTAGTGAGTCTTCTTTCCATACTTATGCTGTGCTGTTTTTCATATAGTTCAGTTGCTCATATTATTTGCTCAACATACAGATTGAATAAGTATGGTGAAAGGATATAATCCTCATGTATACTTTTCCTGATTTAAACCATACATTATCCCCTTGTTCTGTTCCCAGCACTGTCTCTTGATCTATGTACAGGCAGCACATGAAAAAAAGAAAATATACTGGAATTTCCATTCTTTGAAATGTTATTCATAATTTGCATGATTCACACAGTTGCATGCCTTTGCATAGCCAATAAAACAGGTGAACATGTTTCTGGTTTTATTGCATCTCTGCTTTAAACCAAGATCCATCTGGCATTAGCAATGATATCTCTTGTTCCACATTCTCTTCTGAATCCAGCTTGCATTTCCTTGTCTGTGTACTGCTATAACTGTTTTGAATTATCATTACTAAAATTTACTTGAGTGTAACATTAATGATATTGTTTCATAATTTCTGCATTCTGTTTGATTCTGCATTCACCTTTATTTGGAGTAGGCATGAATATGGATCTCTTTCAGTTGGTTGGCCAGGTAACTGTCTTCCATATTTCTTGGCATAGAAGAGTGAGCACTCTCAGTGCTGCATCCATCTGTTGATACATTTTAATTGGCATTCCATCAGTTCCCGGAGCCTTGTTTTTCTCCATGCTCTTCAGTACAGTTTGGACTTCTCCAGTACCATTGGTTCTTGATCATATGCTAATTCTTAAATGATGGAACATTGAGCAGATCTTTTTGGTACAGTGGCTCTGTGTATCCTTTCCATTTTCTTTTGATGTGTTTTTGCATTGTTAAATCTTTTGCTGAGAGAATTCTTCAAACATTACAACTGGAGGCTTGAATTTTTTCTTCAGTTCTGTCAGCTTATGAAATACAGTGTGTGTTCTTGCCTTTTCATTTCTAACTCCAAGTCTTTGCATGCTTTATCATTACCTTATCTTCTTGAGTCATCCTTTGAAATAATTTCAGCTTGTTTACTTCATCATTTTTTCCTATAGCTTTAGCTTCTCTATGTTCTAAAGCAAGTTTCAGAGTCTCTTCTCACATCTATTTCTTTCTTTTTTTTAATGAACTTTTGGTTGTTGTCTATGTTGTCCTTTGTGTAATTCCACAACTCATCTGTACATTAGTGTTCAGTGTCCCAAATTGATTATTAAGATAGTCTTTATATTAAGGTGAAATATAGTCAAGGTCATATTGCAGTTCTTGTAGACTTGTTTTAGTTTTGTGGTACAAGGTGAAATATATGCTACCTAAAAGACCAGTTGAGAAAAGCCAATTAGCATCTGTCTGACTGTCCCTTTTCATAAGCATCTGCTGTAGATAACAGTCACACAACATCCAAAATCATGACTTCTAAATTTTATTTGGTTGTCTAATATATGAATATTGATCCTTCGTTTTGGGTTCTTTTGTTTACTCTCCTCACAAAAGATATTTTCTGCCATCGAATCAGATCCTGATTTCAGCATACCTGCTTTCATTATCTGGACAAATTTCTGGTGACTTAATTATATTTTATAAGCATCAAAACTCGTTTTTGTTGTCATATCAAAGATGTTTGTATCCATCATGTAATTTATGATACAGAAGATAAACATGGGATCACTTTTACTTTGCAGTCTTCAATACTTAAGTGGTCATTGAATTTGCCTTATGGGGTCCTTGGCCCCATGAAGTTTATTGTTTTGGTAAAAAGCCCATATATTTTGTAATCTAAAAATCATATAAAATATATGGGTTTTTAACCAAAACAAATCTTTCTTGAGGTCTTCTTAATCCAAATCTAACCAATAACCTGCTATTTTGAGTTCCAACTCTTAAGTTGGTCCATCATCGATGGACCCAAGTGTGGCAACAGTAGTGAGGTTGGCCCAGGATCCAGTAGTGTTTCCTTCTGCTGTGCATAAGGTTGCTATGAGTTGCTACTGACTCGATGGCACCTAACAACAACAACAACAACTTTGATGCCATTGCCCAAGTTTAAGCCACCATTTTAGTTCACATTGAAAATGGTATAAGATATACCTGAGATTCTTAATTCTAGTATCAAGGAATCATCAGAGTATTTTTTAATACAGAATTATCATATTTGTTCATTCATTTCTTGAAATTAGTAACTTCTCAACCCATTTAAAATTTTATTTAGAATAATATAAACTTAAAATAGTGTTAGATACTTATTACCCAGCTGTATATCGAGTAAGACTGTAAATCTCTTTGAATAAGCAAACTATTCCTGGAGCCACTTCAAGTCCAGTCCCAGGTCTACTGCTTTTAACAATGTATTTTGGGACAAGTTATTTAACTCTCTGTGCCAGGTTTCTTCCTCTATATAATATGGATAAAAATGGTATTCACATTATGAGGTCATTGTGAAGATTAAATTACTTTAAATAACAATGCTTCAATAGTGTCTGTCTTAGTAGATAGTAAGTTCTGCATGATATAAATCTTGCCTTTATGTCCATATTTATCTCATGCCTTACCCCAAATCACCTTACATCTTTACTGTTTACTATAGCCTCATTGACTTTTTTTACAGCTTCTTGAACATCTTGAGATTGATCATCACTCCTTAGGAGCATCACACTTGCTCTTTCTTTTTTCACTTTTAGAATATTGCATCCTTGTTTGACTTCAGGAAAGCTTTAACTTACTTATGAGTCACTCACATAGTGCCTATTGTTGTTAAGTTTCGTCCAGTTACTTCCGGCTCATAGTGACCTGATATAGGGTTTCCTAGGTTGCAAATCTTTTCAGGAACAGAAGGCATCTTTCTCCTATGAAGCAACTGATGGACTCAAACCTCTGACCACGTGGTTCACAGTCCAGTGCTTGTCCTACAGAACCAACACACTCCTCAGTGCCCCTTTGTTATTGTTAAGTGCCGTCGAGTCAATTCTGACTCATAGAAACCCTGAATAGTGTTCCTGAGGAGCGACTGGTGAATCTGAACCACTGACCTTGCTGTTCAAACCAACCCTGCAGTCCAGTACATTATTCTACAGCTCACACTGGGACTCTTTGGAAAGATGTTATTATAATGATTTTAAATAAATAAATATTATTGGCTTGACTCTTCTACTAAATCATCTAAATTAATAGAAGAGACATATACTGCCCTATATCGGGGTCTTTGTACATTTTACCTTCATCTCTCTGTCATCAGAATGTAGCAATAATGTTCATCAACTGTAGTTATTGTTAAGTGCCATCAAGTCGATTCCAACCCATTGCGACCCTGTATAGGGTTTCCAAGGAGCAGCTGGTGAGCTTGAACCACTGACCTTGCAGTTCAAATGACTTTGCAGTCTGACGCATTAGTACACAGTGCCACACCAGGACTCCCAATATTTAATAAAATGATATGCTAAAAACAAAACAAACCCCAGGTTCTAAAAATCCCCAAATGCTTAAAAGCTATTTAGGTAGGACGTGATGTAGGAGAAACCTGGTAATCACATAGTTGGGGATGCTGAGATTTAAGTTCTGCTTGAAAAACTGTGGATTATTCAGGAGAGATGAGACTTTTTTAGAATGCAAAGACAACTCTAACAGCAAGTTCCAGAAATAGAAAACTGAATAGCTTGGATTAATACCAAGGCAATTCTAGCTAAAATAAATATCAAGCACAATTTTGTCAAGCATAAACTGTACCTAATATGGGTATTTTATTTAACATGGTTAAGAGAATGATTTTTTTTTTTTTTTTTCCTTCTGGGACATCTTTTGAATATCCTCAGTCTTTTCTTGTCTGTTTCCCTTTCTACCTGCCAGCACCCCACAGAGATATTTTAAACTATGCCACCACTTTCTTTCCCCCAAAAGAGGTTCAAAACTATAAGAAACCACAAATAAAAATATGTATCTTTAAAGCTGAAGGTTTGCCAAAGAAAAAGCATACATGCCAAATCAAACTTGAAACTCCAATGCTTTCACACTTAAAACATTACAGTTTCATGGTAATTCAGCATCCAAGAAATCCTTGACAACAACAACAAAAAAATCATCCCTTCATGATGTCAAGGGATATATAAATTAAGCATAACATTTTGATTAAACTTCAAACAAAATGAAAGATTCCATTTATCATATTACTAATATTTATTCAAAATTAAAGCTCTTGTCAGGAGGGACAAGTCGCTGGAGAAGGATATCATATTCGGTAAGGTAGAGGGTCAGAGAAAAAGAGGAGGATACCCAACGAGACGGATTATCAAAGTGGCAGCATCGATGGACTCAAGCGTGGCAACAGTAGTGAGGTTGGCCCAGGATTGGGCAGTGTTTCGTTCTACTGTGCATAAGGTCGCTATGGGTCAGTAGAGACTCGATGGCACCTAACAACAACAACAGTATGTTTTAAACTGAAGTAAAAGCTCCAGTACCAGACTAAGACAGACTAAATAGAAAGACCAAGTGATCTATTTCTAAAAATTAGCCAGTTGAATCCCTGTGGCTCCTAAAGGAATATTATCCAATACAAGGCTGGGAGATGTGCTCCTTACTTTGGAAGGCACTCAACATACACAATGACTATAGGGGACTCCCGCATACCAATGAATGTGAAGATGGCATGGGCACAGGCAAAATTTTGTTCTGTTGTATGTATATGAGGTTGCCATGAGTTGGAATCAACCTGGTGATAACCAACAGTAAAAACACAAGTCAAAATGTAAAACATTACAATATATTACATTGAATGATTTTAAAACAATACTGCTTAAAGTTGATTATTTGCCAAAATTGCTATAAAAGGCCTTTGAAGGAAACAATTTAAACATTAAAAATATCCACAAATTGCATAGCTTCCAAGAATAGCTGATGACTCAACTGATTAAGTATTAGGATGCTAACCCAAACGTTGGTAGATCAAATCCACCACTTAGTCTGTGAGATAAAGATGAGGAAGTCTGCTTCCATAAATACTTACAGCCTCAGAAACCCTATGGAGCAGTTTGAGTCTGTTCTATAGGGTTGCTAGGAGTTGGAATCTAGTTGACAGCAGTGTGTAGACGGGTGCCTGTCTTCCCTAGAGCTATATCTGTTCTGTTCAAGTCCATTGCCAATTTCAAATCAGGGTATTTGTCTTTCTATTTTTGACTTGGGAGTCCTGGTGTGGCACTATGAGTTAATGACCTAGACTGCAAAGCCGTTTGAATTTCAAGGTCGGCAGTTCAAGCTCACCAACTGCTCCTTGGAAACTCTATACAGGGTTACTAGGGGTTGGAACAGACTCGATGGCACTTCACAACAGCACCAACAACAATATTGACTTGTAAACGTTTTTATTATATATATTCCTGGTACAAATCCTGTATTAGACATATCATTTGCAAATATTTTCCCCTATTATTAGATTGAATTTTCACTTTCTTGATGGCGTTCTTTAAAGCTCAAAAGTTGCTCATTTTGTTGAAATACAAATAATCATTTGTAAAATTTTTCTGCATATGCTTTTGGTGTTATATACGAGAATCCTTTGCCAAATCTGAAATAATGAAGATATACCTTTATGTTTTCTTCTAAGAGTTTTTTTGTTTTTGTTTTTAAGCTTAGCTCTTAGGCTGTTGATCCTTTTAAGTTAATATTTGTACATAGTGTGAAGTAGTAGCCCAACTTCATTCTTCTATATGTGGATAGCCACTTATCCCAGCACTATATGTTGAAACTATTATTTCTCCATCGAGTGGGCTTGACACCCTTTCCAAAGATCAGTTGACCATTTTGTGTCAGCTGCTGTGGAGTTGCTTCCAATTTTTGACGACCTCGTGTGTCTCAGAGTTAACCTGCTCCATAGGATTTTCTTGGTCACAATCTTAACAGTAGTACATCTCCTGGCCTTCTTCTCTGATGCCACTAGAAGGGCTTGAGTAGTCAACCTTTAGATTAGCAGTTGAGAGAAAACTTTATGCCACACAGGGACCTTGGACACATGATATTATTTCTGAATTCTCAATCCTGTTCCATTGGCTTATGTCTGCCCTCGCGTTACTACCATGCTACCTTGATTACTGTTTTTTTGTACTCAGCACCTACTCGGTTTTGAATCAGGAAGTGTGAGAGCACCTAATTTGTTCTTCTTTTTCAAGACTGTTTTTGCTCTTCTGAAGTTACTTTGAGTTTTGATAGAGATTGCATTTAATCTACATCAATTTGTGGACAATCACCATCTTAATACGATAAAGCCTCCTGACTCATGAAGACAAGGTGTTTTTACAATTATTTATATCATCTTTAATTTCTTTCAGCAAGTTTTCTTACAGTTTTCAGAGCATACATTTCACACTTCTTCTTTAAAATTGATTCCTAATTATTCTTTTGGATCCTATTGTAAATGGAATTTCTGTGGACCGCTCTTTTTCTGCTTTATTTTGGTTTTGGCAGAGGAGTTTTCACTGTCTGTCTCTACTTTCCCTGCCTCCAAACCAGAAGAAGAACAAGGGCTTTTTGAAATCAATGCATTTGTATACAAAATTAAATGTTCTGTGGTCTATTTTTCATATTAGTCAAAAATATAACCCAAATTTTAAAGAGATTTATGTAGATGATAAGCCTTTTTTCCCCAAAAAAAAAGTGATTTAAAACATATAGAGATGAGTACATGCTTTGAAAAAAATGTTGTGGTTATTTTAAAGATACGGGATCAAAATGTGTGTTTTTAAATTATTTACTCTGTGTCAGGAAATTTCAAATGCATCAGTGTTAACAGTCATTAATTAATTTCTTCTTCCAAATGACAAAGTACTATTAATGCACTTCTTTTACAAATGAAGAAACAAACCACAGAGATGCTGAGTGAATTGACAAAGGCTTTCAAGTGGTAGAATTGAGATTTGAATCCTGACAAGCCTGACTCCATATGCTTAACTCCAAAGTCATGCTGTGTATGCTTGTTTTTATCATTTGATTCCACCTCAGTTGAAATCAATCTGACATCCATTTCATCATAATCAATTTACTTGAAATTGCCAAATCTACTGGTTGTCTTTCTGAAGATATCTAGTATCATATTGCCGTATTTGACATTATTATTCACTTCTTCTTTATTGAAAGTCTCCCTGTTTAAGTTCCCTTGTTTGACTTCCATGAAAATATTGTTAGGTGTCATCAAGTCGGTACCAACTCATAGCGACCTTATGTATAACAGATCGAAACACTGCCTGGTTCTGGGTGAACTTCATAATTGTTGCTACATTTGAACGCATTGATGCTGTCACTTGGCCAATCCATCTTGCTGGGGGTATTCCTCTTTTTCTCTGACCCTCAACCTTGTTGTTGTGGTTATGTGCCGTGGGGTCAGTTCCGACTCATAGTGACCCTACATAGGGTTTCTGAGGCTGTAAATCGTTATGGGAGCAGAAAGCCTCATCTTTCTCCCATGGAATAGCTGGTAGTTTTGAACTGCTGACCATGAGATTAGCAGCCAGACTTGTAAGGACTACGCTACCAGAGTTTACCAAACATGATATTCTTCTCCAGCCACTGGTCCCTCCTGAAAATATGTTTGAAGTATGAGAGATGACATTTGACCATCCTGGTTTCCGAGGAGAGTTTGGCTACACTTCTTTCAACACAGATCTGTTGGTTCTTTTGGCAGTCCATGGTACTTTCAATATTCAACACCATAACTCAAAAGCATCAATTCTTCTATGGTCTTCCTTATTCACTATCCAGCTTTCACACACATAATGAGGTTATTGAAAATATCATGGCTTGACTCAGGCACACCTTAGTCCTCAAGATGACATCTTTCCTCTTCAACACTTTCAAAAGGTCTTGTGCAACAGATTTGCCTAATGTAAAACATCGTTTGATTTCTTCACTGCTGCTTCCATAAGTATTGATGGTTGTTCCAAGAAGAATGAAGTCCTTTTACAACGTTCATCTTTTCTCCATTAATAAGAATTATTTTTTGGTCCAGTCGTGAAGATTTTTGTTTACTTTACATTGAGTTGCAATCCATACCAAAGGCTGTGCTCTTTGATCTTCATCAGTAAATTTTGTAAGTCCTCTTCACTTTGAGAAATCAACGTTGTATCATCTGCATATCGCAGGTTGTTAATGAGTCTTCCTCCAATCCTGATGCCACATTTTTCTTAATATAACCCAGCTTCTTGTATTATTTGCTCAGCATACAGGTTGAATAAGTATGGTGAAAGAACACAACCCTGTCACACACCTTTCTTAATTTTAAACCATTCAGGGTTTCCATGTTCTGTTCGAACAACTGCTTCTTGGTCCAGGTACAGATTCCTCATGAGCACAGTTAAATGTTCCAGAATACTAATACTTCACAATGTTGTCCATAGCTTGTCATGATCTACACAACTGAAAGCCTTTGCATAGTCAATAAAGCACAGGTAAACATCTTTCTGATATTCTTTGTTTTCCGCCAAGATCATCAGTAATGATATCCCTCATTCCACGGCCTCTTCTGAATCCAGCTTGAACCTCTGGAAGTTCTCTGTCAATGTATTCTTACAGCTGTTTCTGTATTGCCTTTAGTAAAGCTTTACTTGCATGCGATATCAAAGATATTGTCCAACAATTTCCACATTCCATTGGGTCACCTCTCTTTAGAATGGGCACAAATATGGACCTCTTCCAATCAGTCGGCCAGGTAGTTGTCTTCCAAATTTCTTGGCAGAAATAAGTGAGTGCCTCCTGTGCCGCCTCATTTTCTTGAAAGATTTCAATTTTTATTCCATCAATTCCTGGTACCTTATTCTTTGTCAATTCCTTCAATGCACCTTGGACTTCTTCCTTCAGGATCATTGGCTCTTGAGTATATGCTACTTCTTGAAACAGTTGAATATCAACCATGTCATTTTGGTACAGTGACTCTGTGTATTTCTTCCATAGTCTCTTGTTGCTTTCTTCATCATTCAATAATTTGCCCAGAGAATTCTTCAATAACGTAAGTCAAGGCTTGAATTTTTTCTTCAGTTCCTCCAACTTGAGAAATGGTGAACGTTTTCTTCCTTTTTTGGTGTTCTTATTCCAGATATTTGCACATTTTTTGGTAATATTTGACTTTGTCTTCTTGAGCTTACCTTTGAAATTTTATGTTCAGCTTTTGTACCTCCTCATTTCTTCCCTTTGCTTTAGCATCTCTATGCTGGAGAGCAAGTTTCGGAGTCTCTTCTGACATCCATTTAGATATTTTCCGTCTTTCTTGTCTTCTTACTGACCTTTTGGTTTCTTCATGTATGATGGATGTTCTTGATGTCATCCCACAACTCTTCTGATCTTCAGTCTTTCGTGTTTAATGTATCAAATCTGTTCTTCAGGATGAAAATAGTAGGGAGCTTCAGAAAGTTCATGGAAGATTTCCATTAGCTTTTACTTACATTTTTGTATGAATTCTCCCCCTTTTTTATTGTAGCAAACTATATACAATAAAACGTGCCATTTCTACTGTTTTGACATGACAGTTCAGCTATACCAGCCACACCCCTCATGTTGCACAATCACTACCCTCTCAATTTAAAATATTTTATTTCTCTCTCCTTTCTTTTCCTTTTTCCCTCTTCTTTCCTTTCCCTTTTATTATTTGTGGAAAAATTCCCAATAATTTGTCCCAGACATAATATAAATATATATTGTTTACCCTCCAGTACATGAAAAATCACCCCCCCGAAAAAAGAAAGAAATTTTCTTTTTCTTCTTTTTTTCTTCCCTTTCTTCTTAACTGCCTTCCCCATTATCCAAGTTAGCATATGTCTATATTCTACTTACTGAAAAATTCTCCTTTCCCTCCACCTCTGATAACCATCATTGTTGTTGTGTTAAGTGTTGTTGAATTGGTTCTGATTCATAGTGACCATGTATAGAGTTTTCCAAGAAGTAGCTGGTGAATTGAACTGCCAATTTTGTGGCTCAAACCAATCTTG
Source organism: Chrysochloris asiatica (assembly GCF_000296735.1). Taxonomy (NCBI): domain Eukaryota; kingdom Metazoa; phylum Chordata; class Mammalia; order Afrosoricida; family Chrysochloridae; genus Chrysochloris; species Chrysochloris asiatica. The sequence continues at coordinate 28,630,726 of NW_006408528.1, forward strand.
TTGTCCAGTGTTTATCCAACAGTGCCACACTATGACTCTTGTAGGTATGATAGAATGCTTACTATAGAATGGAAACCTTTTTCTGACTTTTTACACTAGTGGTGTCATACAATGCCTGTCTCTTTGTGGCCATCTAATTTCACTAAGCATAATATCTTCCATGTTATGCAGTGTTTTGCAGATTCATTACTCTTCTTCAGTGTTGCATAATATTCCATTGTGTGCATGTTCCAAAGTTTTTTCAACCATTCCCTGTCTCCACTAAATTTTTGAATCCCCAAGTATTATCTATATCTTTCTTCCCATCTAGTCCTACCTTTTTATTGTTTATTTCATATATTCTTCTGCTTCCTTCAACCTCTTTATTTTGATTTGTTTTATTTTAATACAGTCATCATCGCTCTCATCATACATATGTTACTTTATATTTTCTAAAAAGCTGATTAATACATCCAAATATTCAGTGGGAATCTGCACCTGGGTATCCTGTAGGCAACTAAAATTCAATCTAGCATAACTGAACATGATTTTTTCCTTTGAAATAAAATCTACTCATCAAAAGACCACTTGTCTGTCAGTTTGTCATACTGTGGTGGTTTGTATGTCACTCTGATTCTGGAAGTATCCCACAGGAGTATTTTGCATACCAGCAGGGTCACCCACAGTTTCAGCTGAGCTTTCAGATAAAGACAGACTAGGAAGAAGGAGAGATGAACTACTTTTAAATATTTAGTCACTGAAACCTTATGAATAGCTGTGGAACACTGTCAGCACCAGAATATTGAATATTGAAACATGATGAAGAACACCAGAATATTATCAGGTATTGCGTGGGAAGATGAGCTCCTCAAGTTGGAAAGCACTCACAATACCCTGGCCAAGAGCTGCCTCCTCAAAGTAGAGTTGATTGTAATGATGTGAATGAAGTAAGGCCTTTGGGACCTTCATTTGCTGATGGGGCACAACTCAAAATGAAGAGAAACAGCTGTTAACATCCATTAATAAGCAGAACAGGTAATGTATGAAGTATAAATCTAGGAAGATTGGAAGTTATAAAAAATGAAATGGAAAGCATAAACATTGATATCTTAGGCATTAGTGAGCTGAAATGGACTGGTATTGACCATTTTGAATCTGATAATCTCATGGTTTACTATGACGGGAATGACAAATTGAAGAGCAATGTTGTTGCATACATCAACAAAAAGAACATATTCTGATGTGTCTTGAATTGTAACGTTGTCAGTGATAGGATAATATCACTGTTAATACCACTATTATTCAAATTTGGGCAGTAACCACTAAAGCCAATTATACTGAAACTGAAAACATTTCTTCAATTGATCAAGCATGCAATTGTCAAGACATATTGATAATTACTGGTGATTGGAATGCAAAGTTGTAAACCAAGAGGAAGTATAAGTAATTGGAAAATATGGCTTTGGTGATAGAAACGATGCTGGAGATTGCTTGATAGATCGCATGAAAGATCCAAACATGGAGAAGGATATCATGTTTGGTACAGGGTCAGAGAAAAGAGAAAGACTCCCAACAGATGAATTAGCACAGTGACAGCAGCAATGGGCTCAAACATATTAACAATTGTGAGGTTGGCACAGACTGGACAGTGTTTTGGTCTGTTGTGCTGTTGTACATAGGGTTACTACGAGTCAGTACTGATTCTATAGTACCTAACAACAACATATATGTTAGTGAGGTTCAAGCTGACCTTGCAAACCAGTGCCTGTCCTATAGCACCACACCAGGATTCCATTCTGTGCCACATCAGGATTTAAAAAAATTAAGGGTTTATGTGCCTTCAACTTTGTTGAGGAGCATCTTTCTCTAAACCCATTCCTTGGAAATTTGAATTATACCAATTGACTTCAGCTTATTAAGTCATTCCCACTTCAAACCATTCGTTTTCATTTTGATTTCAGGCTTTCATCTGTCTCTGCTGTCCTGTAATTGTACTAAGAGTTCCTTATGTGGTGTCTATTTTTCTTCCTCCTCAATTAACCCAAGTAATAGTAGTAAATTGAGAAACTTAAATGTATCAGACGTGGTTGCAGTATTTTCATTAAAAAATTGTTCTAGTAGATAATTGTTCTAGTAGATATTTGATGCTGGATGACTAATCACTGTTTAATGGTTCTTTTCACTAATGCTTTTTTAACAGCTTCTCTGACTTCAGTATGAACATATGAAACACAGACTCTTGGTCAGGTGTACAAGAAATACTTATAACTATATTTTTTAATTAAGCAATTTACAGTTTGACCCCAAAGAAAACGTAATGTTTTTGAGTCTATTCCTACTCATAGTGACCCTATAAAAGATAGCAGAACTGCCCCATAGGGTTTCCAAGGCAGTAAGTCTCTTGGAAGCAAATTGCCACATCTTTCTCCATGGAATAGCTGGTGGGTTTGAGGCACCATCCTTTGGTTCAGTAGCCAAGCACTTTCACTCAAATCATAGATTTCTCAAATTGAGAAGCCAAGGAAGACAAGCTCCCATTATACAAGACATGCTTTCTAAAGACTTGATTGTCTCCTGCACCAGCCCTTGCACCAGTCCTTCCTATTAAGAAATCAAGTAAGAACTGGAGATTTGTTCAGGATGTATGTATGTTTCATTACTGCATTGTTATCCCTAGGTGTCCCGTAATTCCAAGCCCTCCTTTACTGTTTTTCAATATTTCTTTGGTTATCAATCATTTTACAGTTGATCTTGCAAAACTGTATTTTTATTTTATTTTATTTTATTTTATTTTAGTAAATCTGTGCATCCTGAAAACCAACATTATGTGCTTTCACCAAGGAAAACCAACAATTTATCTGGACTTTAATGCTTCAGAGATACATTGAATTCCTTACCTATTTTTTCCAAACTTGCAGCCTTTGCAGGTTATGAGCAAATCAAAATTGTTGAAATATGTTGGTGATTTATTAGTATATTAATAAGTGCACACAAATATATACATATGCACATATATATATATATACATACACACACAAGGGTAAGTCAAAAAGTATTCTGGGGTTCCAGTTCAAGCATCTGTGGACTTATTCCAATCAAACATATTTAAACATGCCTTAGGAATCAGTAGATGGCTGCAGACAAATTCTCTCAATAATACATTTGCCTTTGTCTCATTAGCATCTCTTAAAAAAACATGCAATCAAAACAGTGGACTCCAAAGGAATCTGCTAAGCCACTTAAATCAATCAAAACAATGGGTACCCATAAGAAATACGAGCCAGTACACATGTAGATATATACACACCAGTGTTCATAGCAGCGCTATTCACAATAGCAAAAAGATGGGGACAGCTTAAGTTCCCATCAATGGAAGAATGGATAAACAAACTTTGGTGCATACATACAATGTAATATTATGTTACCTTGGAGAATAACAAGGAAGCTGCAAGCCACCACATAACATGGATGAACCTTGAGGACATTATGCTGAGTGAAACTAGTGATTCACAAAAAGACAAATATTGCATAAGATCATTATTGTAAACACTTAAGAAAAAATATCCAAACTAAAAGGAAAAGAAAAACAAAAACTGTTGGTTACCAGGGGTGGGAGGGAGGGGACAGTAGAGCACAGGGTAGGGGATAGACACAGCATAGTTTGGGTGTCGGGGAGGGCAGTACACATGAAAGGAGAGGGGACTGGAAGAACAAGGTAGATAGGAGAACACTGAGGCAGGTTTGCATAGGCTAAATGGGACAGAGGTAAATATTAATGTATGCTCAACCATGGAACAACAAGGCTCTGTGATACAGGGATCCAGGCATAGTCTGAATGGGTAAAAGAGGGGAAATAATGTTAAGATGCTTGACTCTCTTGTGAATACTGATTGTCCTTGCCTATTATTTTTAAAGATACTTGAGTGGAATAAAAAAAGAATATTGGGAAACATGATTATTGACAGCTTGTAAGCCTGTCTTCAGCCTATAATGCATTGGATTACCTGAAAGGGGTTCTAGAACTTGCCCAGTGAAACAGTCTTCTTGAGGAGCCTTGGTAGTGTATAGGACCTTAGGTGGAATCCTGAGTCCCATACAGAACCTTCTGAGGTGGGCTATTTCCACTTTAAAGGACAAGCAGACCAGTCTGGAGTCACTAAAGGAACAGAAGATACTTCTTGAAAGAAATACCAGCAGTAAAAACCCAAAATAAAAATGACATCCTTCTTCAGGGATTGGTCCCTTCTGATGGTATGTTTGAAGTATGAGATATGAATGACTTCTGGCCACTCTAGCTTCCAAGGAGCATTCAAACTATAGTTCTTCCAACTCAGATTGGCTTGTTCTTTTGGCAGTCTCCTTCAACACCATAACTCAAATGCATCAATTCTTCTACAGTCTTTTTCATTCATTGCCCAACTTCACATGCATATGAGCTTACTGAAAATACCATGGCTTGAGTCAGACACAATTTAGTCCTCAAACTGACATCTTTCCTCTTGAACACTTTAAAGAGTTTTGCAGCAGATTTACTTTATGAAATACGTCTTTTTATATTCTGATTGCTACTTTCATGAGTGTTGATGGTTGACCTGAGCAAAATGAAATCTTTGACAGCTTCAATATTTTCTCCATTTATATGGATGTTGTTTATTTGTTGTTGTTGTTATGTGCCGTGGAGTCAGTTCCTACTCATAGCGACCCTGTACAGGGTTTCCGAGGCTGTAAATCTTTACGGGAGCAGAAAGCCTCATCTTTCTCCCATGGAACAGCTGGTAGTTTCGAACTGGTGACCTTGCGGCTCGCAGACTGATTCGTAACCACTACGCTACCAGAATGTGTGTTATTTATTTAGAGAGATGGAAACAACTAGCTTCAGAGATGGAAACACCTCCACATAGTGTCAATTTAGATATGTTTTTTTTAAATAAAGGTTTCTATGAGTTTGTAACAATTCCTTTTGATTGTCCCTCATATATATGAGGTTACAGGGAAATATATACACACACACATATATGTGTGTATATATTTCACTATAACCTGCTTTTATTTAAAGTATACAGTCTGAATAAAGGTTAAGAGATCAATATATCAAATATCCTGTGTTCTTATCCAAACTCTAAAACTTAAGTTTGGGATCTCCTATAAAATGGGAATAATAATAGTTCCTTGCACTATTTTAATGGATTTTTAATGAATATTAATACTTACAAGTACATTAATACTTACGAATAACTTAGGCAGCACATAACCTCTGTTGCTGTTGTTAAGTGCTGTTGAGTAATTTCTGACTCATAATGACCCTTTATAGGGTTTCCCAGGAGCAGTTGGTGGGTTAGAACCACTGACCTTGTGGGTAGCAGTCTAGCCCTTATCCTTCAGCGCTATATCTCAGCTCTACAGCACATGCTATTGTTATTATGTGCTGTCAATTCTGTCCTGACTCATAGCCACCCTGTATAGAGTTTACAAGGAGCAGCTGTTGTGTTTGAACCACCGAACTTGTGGTTCACGCTGACCTTGTGGTTCAAACCGACCTCGTGGTTCAGTGATGGTCCTACAGCCCTACACTAGGACTCCATAGCATATTGTTGTTTTTGATAAGTGCCACTGTGTCAGTTCTGAACCATAGCGACCCTATATAGGGTTTCTGAGTAGTGAGTGGTGAGCTTTGAACAGCTGACCTTGCGGTTCAGACTTTGCAGTTCAGTGCATTAATCAACAGCGTCACAGCAAAAATCCCCACAGCATATAGTAACTGGTAAATATTAATTTAATTACCTTACTTTGTTTATATTAATAAAAAAATTTGAAACAGGTTTTTTCCTCTATTTTTGTTTCCAATACAATTTATCTTGGTTCCTTTAATTCAGGCTTTCTCCTTTATCTGATGATACTTGGTTGTCTGCTCATATTAGAAAATGAAGAGCTGATTAGTTATCTAGGCTGTTGTTATGAGCCGTCAAGACCAATAGCAATCCTGTATAGAGTTTTCAAGGAGCAGCTGATAAGCTTGAACTGCCAACCTTGTGGTTCAAACTGGCTTTGCAATCTAGCACATTAACCCACAGCGCCACACCAGGGTTCCATTACCTAGGTAGCTGGTGTAATTATCTAGGTAGTTGGTGTAATTTTCCTCTGCCTTGTTTTAGGTAAATTGCTCCCATAGGCCTGTTTTTAAAAAGAATTATAGCTGAAGGCATTAAATCAGTAAGCCAGACTTACAGGTAAAGATTGAGTGTGGTATGTGAGGGTGTGAAGGATAAGGAAGACTAGTGTCCCCTTCCTTACTAAGCCAGCAAGAGACTTACTCTGGACATTTGAGTGTGCCATATATTTCCCCTGGGTATGCTTGTCTTTGCTTTTATACTGCTTTAGGTATGGTAGTCTAGAGTTACTTCCACGTCTGTTTTGCAGAATCCTGTTTGCAACATCCATATTTGGAAAGCTCCCTTAGCAGATGGCTCATTTCCCTTCCAGATCAGTTCTTGGATTGTTTTCTGAGGTCAGAACCCTTAGCTGTTTAGAATAATTATTCTGATGATTAACCTAAAAAAAAAAAAAAAAACACTCAAGGTTTTTGCATTTCTTGACTCTAAATTTGAAGATTCTTCATGGTCCTGTTGTTCTTAACACAGACTTTGAAATGCAGCACTCTTTATTCCACTTCTCCCATAACTCAATTTTATTTTGTTTATATTAAGATTTTCTCACAATATTCAGGCTAATTTAGATTGTCATTTTTTGTTTTGTAACATCATTGTAATATTTTTCATTTATTTCTATTTTTCCAATCATAGAAAATAATCTTTTGGATGGAGAGGAGATATATATGTGTGTGTGTATCTGTGTGTGTGTGTGTGAGGGTGAGTAAAAAATTATCTGCACTCTGGTTGTAGAATTTATTTTAATCAACTTTTAGAAAATACCAATACATCCTTTTTCAAAATAATCTCCTTGCTTTTCAATATACTTTGTCCATCTATCATCAAGCTTTTATATTCCCTTATTAAAAAATGTTTTAGATTGAGAAGCAAGCACAAATGCAGTGCTGTCTTCACTTTTTCATTAGAGATGACTCTTCATCTGTGAAGGGCAATTGTTATTGTGAATTATGTGATAGTTTACATGGGAGAACACCAGCTTTATATTTATCCTATCGTATTTTGTTTCATTGCGGTGATTACAATCCCTTCCATGAATCATCAAACAACCAAAGGTTACACCCCACAAGCCTGCCCCCCGGCTGCCATCACACAGCCTTTCTCCCTCCCTGAGTCCACAGTGCCCAGCCACTGTATCTCTCCATGTCATCATCTCTGCCTACATCACTTCTTCTCTGGGTAAGGTCACACACTCCACTCCTCTCCCTTGATGGTCCCAGGGATCTCTGCTTCTGAACTGCAAAATCAACAACTCCCCTCCTTTTGTTACAAAACATCTACCTTTAAATTTTCAACCCTCACAATCAGTCTCGATAGCAATTATTCACTATTGAACCACAAGCATCTTATCCCCATCCTCCTTTCATCAACACCATCCAGGCAGACTGGAAACCACTCAGTGGAGATTCTACCTTCCCCTGCATGGTCTGAAACTAGGCTCCCTCTTGAAAGCTTGTAAGCCAGTCACTTTGTGTCTTTGTAGCTTCCCCCATTTTGGGTAGCCAATGTGTAAGTTGCCCATCCCTGTCAACCCTGAGTACAGAAGGGGTGGGAAAGATCCCCGCTGTTAAGATTTGTTCTCTCTTTTGAGTTACTATATCTATAAGTATAGGTCAAGTTCATCAAATTGTAGCAAATTACTCTTTTTTTTTTTTTTTTTTTTGGTATTCTTTCTTCTTCTAGTCGAGTTATGATCATCCAGCTCTTGAAGTCAGGTCAAGTGAGTACTATCTGTAAGTATGGGTGTTCTTATACACCTCCCCTCACTTCATATCACCTGGATGCTTCACTCTCCGCTCGAGTCATCTGTGGCCATGTCACTGTCTCTGGCTTTGCAGTCCCCAGGTCTTGCCATACTGCTGGTCACCCAGTCTCAATCCAGTTTCATAGGAGTCTATTGAACTTAGCTCACAACTTCATTGCTGTTTAACCCCCAGTTCCCCTTATTGGTGACCAACGTAGTCACCAACCAGACCATATGCCTTCTTATATATTCCCCTTGAGTCTTAGTCTTGGAAGAGGGTTTGCAATGAGGACACCCTACTTTTTACTTGTGGGTAAATACCTAGTAAAGGAATTGCTGGATCATAAGGTATTTCCCCGCCCACCCCCAACCTTCTGAGGAAACACCATGTTGCTTTCCAGAGTGTATGGACCATTTTGCAATCCCACCAGCAATGTAGGAGAGTCCCAGTCTGTCTGCATCTTCACCTGCATTTATTGTCCTCTACTTTTTTGATCTTTGCTATTATTGATGGTTTAAGATGATATCTCATTGTTGCTTTGATTTGCATTTCTCTAACTATTTCAATCTGAAATTGATCAAACATGCGATCAAGATGTATTGCTCATTACTGATGATTGGAATGCAAAGGTTGGGAGTGAAGAGGAAGGACCAATAGTTGGAAAATATGGCCTTGGTGATAGAAATGATGCTGGAGAATGCATGATAGATTTCTGCAAAATCAATGATTTGTTCATTTCAAATACCTTCTTTAG
>NW_006408528.1:28642647-28644698 GCF_000296735.1 Chrysochloris asiatica
AGAATATTGAAAGTGCCATGGACTTCCAAAAGAACCAACAGATCTGTGTTAGAAGAAGTGCAGCTAGAGCACTCATTGGAGGCGAGAATGGCCATGCTTTGTCTCTCATACATCGGACATATTGTCAGGAGGGTTCAGTTGCTGGCGAAGGATATCATGTTTGGTAAGGTGGAGGGTCAGAGAAAAAGAGGAAGTTCCCCAGCAAGATGGACCTCCAATGGCTCATCAGTGGCTCAAGCATGACAACAATTGTGAGGTTGACCCAGGAATTGGCAGTGTTTCATTCTATTGTGCATGGGGTTGCTATGAGTCGGGACTGACTGGATGGCACCTAACAACAACAACAACAATGGCTGGTGATCATGAACATTTCTTCGTATGTTTGTTGGCTGCCCAGATCTCCTTGATGAAGTGTCTGATCTTTGCCCATTGTTTAACTGGGTTATTTGTCTTTTTCTTGTAGAGGTGTTGTAGTTTCCTATATATTTTATAAACTAGTCCCTTGTCTGATGTGTCATTGCAAAAGATTTTTTCCAATTCTGTGTGCTCCCTTTTACTCTTTTGATGACGTCTTTATATGCACATAAGTTTTTAATTTTTAGTATGCCCTAATCATCTCTTTTGTCTACTTTTGTTTGTGTAATTTTCAAAATGTTTGGTAGTCTATGTATGTCCTATATTAGAGCGCTCACATTTGTCCCTATTTTTTAATTGATATCCTTTATAATTCTGGGATTCACATTTAGGCATTTAATCCCTGCTGAGTTGGTTTCTGTATAAGGCATGAGATAAAGGTCTTGTTTCAATCTTTTGCATATCACTTTCCAGTTCTGCTAGCACCACCCCATACAATATATTAGGCACTTTGTCAAAAAATATGTTGGCTATATGTGGATGGGTTAATTTCTGGATTCTCAATTCTGTTCCATTGATCTATGTATCGTTCATTGTACCAGTACCAGGCTGTTTTGACCACTGTAGCCATTTAGTAAATTGTGAAATCAGAGAGTGAGAGGTTTTCAACCTTATTCTTCTTCTTAAGCAGTGCTTTGCTTATCCTGGGTCTCTTTGATTTCCAGATAAAGTTTGTAATTTTTTCCATCTCTTAGAAGAATATTTTTGGAATCTGGATTGGCATTGCATTATATGTGTAAATTGCTTTGGACAGTATTGACATTTTCACAATGTTGTCTTCCTATTCAGGGGCATGGTATATTCCTCCATTTCTGTAGGTCTCTTTTGGTTTCTTTTGATAGTGCTCTGTAGTTTTCTTTATATAGGTCCTTTGTTTCTCTGGTTACATTTATTCCTATATATTTCATCCTTTGGGTGGCTATTATAAATGGTGCTGCTTTCCCAAAGTCCTTTTCAGCACTGTCATTTTTGGTATGGAGGAATCAAACTGATTTTTGCATGTTGATCTTATACCCTGCCACTTTGCTTAATCTTCCAATGAGGTCTAGTAATGGTTTTGTTTTGTTTTTACTGAGTCTTTTGTGGTTTCTATGTATAGGATCATATCATCTGCAAATGGAGAGTTTTATTTCCTCTTTGCCAATTTGGATGTCTTTAATTTCCCAGTCTTGCTGTATAGCCATGGCTAAGATTTCCAGCACAATATTGAATAGAAGAGGTGACAAAGGCATCCTTGTCTGGTTTGCAGAGGGAAGGCTTTCAGTTTGTCTCCATTGAGAATAATTATGTTGAGGAATTTCCCTTCAAATCCTACTTTGTTGAGTGTTTTTATCAGGAATGGATGTTGGATTTTGTCAAATGCCTTTTCTGCATAAATCTATATGATCATGTGGTTCTTTTCTTTTTTTAAAAAAATTTATATGGTGATTACTTTGATTGTTTTTCTAATGTTGAACAATCCCTGATATGAATCCCATTTGGTCATGATGTGTTATTTTTTTTGATGTGGTGCTGGATTCTGTTGGCTAGGGTTTTGTTGAGAATTTTTACATCTATATTCATGAGGGATATTGGTCTATAATTTTCTTTCTTAGTGACGTCCTTCCCTGGTTTGGGTATGAGGGTTATGCTTGCTT
>NW_006408528.1:28646057-28670328 GCF_000296735.1 Chrysochloris asiatica
TTTGTATTTTTTTTTATGCTTTCTGATTGCCTCCAGGTAGATGTGATCAGGAGATGGGCTTCCCTTTTCATTCTTCTTATTACTCAACTCAGAGTAACTATCGCAGCTGTTGTCTGCCTATCTGGTGTATGGCAGTTGCTATTGGTTTTTGCCTAGATTGTGGGGTTTTATAGGGTGTGATAAGGAGGTCTGGTAGCATTGTGGTTATGAATTGGGCTGCAAATCTCAAGGTCAGCAGTTCAAAACTACCACTGCTCCGCAGGAAAAAAGGTGAGGCTTTCTGCTCCCGTAAAGATTTACAGCCTTAGAAACCCTGGTTAGGCTTGTTAAGGGTCAGAACTGACTTGACAGCACTTAACAACAACAACAACATAAGGTGTGATTATAGCTTGACTATATGACTGCAATTGTTGTCTCTCCTTAGGTAATATAGGGAGAGAAAGAGCTCCCTAAAGGTGAAAGAAGGGACCAAAACAGAAAAGAGCAACAGCAAGAAATCCCAGATTGGATACTGTAGTTTTAATTGCATAAAAGAGAGAAGAGAAAAAAATGACCAAAAAAATTGTAGCGTAATATATGTATGACTTTAATATCCTCTTTCAGCTCTTGCCTTCAAGCCTGCCTGAGAAATCTCAAGATGCCACTGCTGGTTGTTATGATGTAACTCAGGATTTAATTTTCAGCCGTTTCATTTTTAATCTGTGTCTGCCACTCCACAATCCCTGTTCTAGCCTTTTTTTCCTAATGATAAACAGTTCAGGGCTGGCTATGGCTGTTTTGCACTGCTGTTTGGTTTCAAGTGGAATCTGTCCCTTTAATTTTTCAGAAGATCTGTGTGCATTCATACTAGGTACCTCCAGGGGTGGCGGTGGGGGTGTCCACCCACTCAGGCACCCCCTCTAGTCACCAGAATGGAGGTGCACAAACAGGAAGAGGCCATTGAATAGATACAAATAAAAAAGGAATGACCACACCTTTATCTCCAAGGTTCTGGCAGGCGTTAACCCATGGCAACTCTGATCCTTTCCCTACTTGGTCTTGCTGCTTAGTCTTGCCCAAGATGGTGGCTCCATGTCACTGAACCCAGAGGGTTTGAAAGTATGAGATTTCTTGCTTCTGCTACAAATTCCACTAGCTATAAGCCTTCAACCTTTTTAAATATTCCTATATATATGGTTCAGAATTTTGGAATTGTCCCCTGAACCTGCTTCATCTGGTAGTCTGTGTTATTGCTGATGGAGATCCTCACTGCACTTCTATCCTATTTGCCAGCCACAATTCTTTTTTAAGGTCCATATTCAAATCTACTTTCTTCAATCTGTATAATATTTCCTTTTTGTTTCTTTAATTTGTTGTTGTTATTTCCATAAGAAAATGTAATGGACAGTCATACACAACCTTAACTTTGCTGCCATTCCACAGGCCAGCCAGGCAATCCTTTTAGCCAGTTCTGATGAAGTATCAAGTTTTATCCTTTTCACATAATACATGTGTATTATTGTCTTATTTATCTAGTGCTGCTATAACAAAAATACCACACGTGGATGGCTTTAACAACCAGAAATTAATTCACTCACAGTTTATGAGTCTAGCCCAAATTCAGACCACATTTTGAGGAAGGCTTTCTCTTTGTCAGCTCTGGGGGGAAGTTCCTTGTCTCCTTTCAGCATCTGTACATGCAGTATTCCCTGGTGATCCCCATACATATTAGCAACAGTCTTCCCCTAGAAAAAAATTAACAAATACTTAGTAATATCATTTGTCTCTACTCTTGGAGCCTCTTCATCTGCCATTTCTTTCCTTGTACTTCACTCAATATTTGGAGTCATTCTTTCTCTGTCTTTCACACACACACATACACACACTCACACACATGTACCCACCAATACATAAGCATGAACTTGTGCTATACTACTTCATACTTCTGTCCTTTTGGTCATAATGCTTCCGAAAAGGAAATTTCTTTTACTTCTTGCTTAGTTTTTGGGTGAAGGGGAAGGCACTATACAATAAGGAGGTCAATAAACTATGATGCTGTGGTTGTTTTGGTTAAGTGTCGTAGAATTGATTCTGACCCATAGCAACCATGTATAGAGTTTCCAAGGAGAAGCTGGTGAGCTTGAACCACTGACCTTGCAGTTCAGAAGACTTTACAGTCTGATGCTTTAACCCACAGAGCCACACCAGGATTCCAAGATATAATGTAGGCAGGGGAAAACACTGGGCAGAGTTAAAGGCAATAGAGGTAAATACTGTTATATGCTGCCGTAGCATTGATCTATGAGTAGATGCCGGTTAGTTGGTATAGTGACTCTGCGTATTCCTACCACCTTCTTTTGATGCACATTAGATTACTAAGTGGTTTCACATTTAAAATTTTGAAATATAGAAAATATTTAGTATGTGAACTATAATAATTGTTTTGAAAGAAATCAATTGGTTTGATACTTATGCCAACACACACACACACATATACTTATATATACATATATTGCTGTTGTTATTAAGTATCATAGAATTGGTTCCAACTCATATCGATCTTGTATAGATCTTCCAAAGAGTGGCTGGTGGGTTTGAACCGCTAATTGCAGTTAGCTTTCTAGTACTTATCCTACAGCACTACATCATGTTTTTTCCTAGATTGTTGTTGCTAAGTACCGTCAAGTTGGTTCTTAATAGCCACACTGTATAGCATTTCTGAAGAGTGACTGGTGGGGTTGAACTGTTGATCTTATGATTCAAACCAACTTTTCAATCCAATGCTTACCCTACAAAGCTACATCAGTTTTCCCATCTTATTGTTGTTGTTGTTGTTGTTGTTGTTAAGTATGGTCATGTTGGTTCCAACCCATAGCAATCCAGTATAGGGTTTCCTAGGAGCAGCTGGTGAGCTTGAACTGCTGACCTGCAGTTCAAATAACTTTGCCATCCAGTGTGTTAACCCCCAGGGCACACTAGGACTCCACTCCTATCCTAGACAGCCAACTTTATTTTCTTATTACTTGAAGTTCTGTGAAAGAGTGAAGTATTGGGAGGTTTCTTTCTGGTCTTTTTACTAATTTTTTTTTTTAAAACCAAGGAGTTATGCATTTCATATATAACTACTTACACTGAATTTTTTTTTTTTTTTAAATTCATGAACTGCTGTAAGACTAAACAAATATAATTCTCCAACTGAAACAATATCTCTTGAATTCCATAAAGGCATACATCCCTCTGTTTACTTTCAGTGTTTCATTTATATATCTCTACATAATCTTCACTTTATCTTCCCAGGATAACACCAGAGGCTGGTAAACACCAAAGAGCTTTAGACCATCTTCTTGCTAGATTGACATGTATATTAGGAGAGGAGACACTTGAATTTATAACTCTACAGAATATCATCTTTCCATTTAGCCTTTGCATCACTATGTTTTATTGATGCTTACTGATGTGTTCAATAAGTTATGATCTTGTGCCAAAAATGATAGTATTATCTTTGTTTTTATTGGTTTACCATTTTCTCTGGGGAACTGACTAAGAGGCATACTTTTGAGATTGCTGCTAAGTGAAAGTTAACATAGATCCTGAGAGAAAATGTTGAAAGTAAAAATAAAAACCCATGTTTTCTTTTTATTTTCTGCCTCTAGTTCTTTAATCTGATTGTTCAAGTTCATAACACTAAAATGAAATGTTATATGACGCTTATAATTGTGTCCAAATCAGGAGACTCAAGTGAAGAGTCACTTACTCCAGAGGGAATTATTTCATCCAAAGGATAAATTTGCTGAAATGTGATTATATGGAAGTAGACAGGATTTTGGCTAAAGAAGTACTTTCTAAAACACTTGTTATCATATATTTTAGTCTGTGGATCATTCTGAGGACACCATAGATCCCAATGTTGGCTGACTTAAATATTTTTTTTTAGACAGAATCAACCTAGTTGCTACTTTTTTTAACTGATAATTTCTCTGATAACAGAATAATAACTATACCACAATGGATTATTTCTATCTTTAAAATTATGTATGGTCACTGTGATGTATTTATGGTAGACTGGAAAACCAAAAGATGTGCTAATTGACAAATCTATGTTTGCTTTCTGACTGTACTGCTGATAATTATGTGACAACCTATTTGATGTTTAGTCCGATAAGGAAAAAAGAAAATCACCTATTTTACTGAGTTATTGACAGCATTATGGTAAATATTGACAGTTCCTAGTATGTAAGTGTGACATAGCAGATAATGTGCTGGACCACAAGATCAGTTTGAGCCACAAGGTCGACATTCAAACCCACTACTTGGAAACCCTATACAGAGTTGCTTTGAGTAGGAACTACTTGAAGACATTTACCAACAACAGCAAAAAGTATGTAGTGGGAGATAACAGGTGTTTGTTCTATATTTCCAAGTTAAAAGTTTACCTTTAATTTTTATTTAAGACATTGTCTCATTCTCTATGACCTTTTTGGACTAGTGCCTAGAAAACAGGGATGACATTTTTATGTGTTTCCTTGGTAATCTTAGATTATACTGACTGTACTGCTAGTAATCATCTCCAGTGAGATCAGTTTGTCCAACCATTCTGCAATTGAATTTGAAGAAAAGTAGAAAGCCTTTCTTTTTATTAACTCAGATAGAGAATGAGCAAAAGACTGTTAATAATTACTCCATTAATAATTATGAGAGCTGTATTTGCAACCCCTTTGCCCTCATGCCCACAGCCTCAAGTGCTGGCACCACAGTCTAGACAGTTTGTCCCTCGTCATTACCGAGGCCTGGGATGTACTTAAGGTCAGTCTTGGCCTGGAACTGAGTCTTGCTGCTGCCTCCCACCTCTACATGCTGTGGTTTGGTGAAGACCTGCAGTCATCTTGAGTGCTTGTGAGCAGCTTCAGAGACAAAACATATTTGCATTTCAGAAAGCTACGCGTGGATCCCACAGACAAAGGGTCAGATTTTCTTTTCCCCTCTGACTCCCCACACTCCTCTGGTGACTAGAGGTGAGACCAGCTTCCCAGGGAAGCTACTGCTTTCTAGGTGGTCAGAACCACTAGGAAGTGGGTGCTAATTCTGTGAGCCCCATTTGTGGGGGATGGAGCTAGCAGAAGTAACATCACTCAGGTGGACCTTTCTCAAAATCTGCAAAGTCAGCCCTGGCCAGTTCTGGACTAGCTATCACTAGGAGAAGCAATGGAATGGGCATGTGGGGTAGAAAAGAGGGCAAGGGCAAAAAGAACAACTGATTATCTTTGTGACCTGACAGGTGTAACAGGACCATTTTGAGCTTTCTTGAGAGGCTATGAAGGCAAGAGGCCAGGAGTGGAGCAGAGATATACTGCTTACTGGTGGGGAGAAAACAGTACTAGGTTTGATTTTGTTCTTTTTCTTCTTTCTGCATTATTATTTTATTTTTTCTCTATTATTTGATGGTTTGTTCGTTTTTATTTCTGTCTTGTATGTGTATTTTCTCTTCTTGCCTCACTTGGTAGGAGACAGCCACCACAGCTGTACATGCTACAGCCCCACCAGTTGGGCTAGAGTCAATACCAGCTGCTATGCACTAGATCATAGACAACAACCAGTGTCCACTAAATTCACTTTGAACAGCATTGCACAAGCAGTGAAAAGAATACAGCACACAAGCTCATCTCTTGATCACACCTACCAGGAGACAGGTGGTGAGTGCCTAAGAATACACCAGCATACATTCATTAACTTAATACAAATACAATACCACCACAATGCTTTGAAAGCACCGGACAATTTCTGTTCACATGAAGAAGCAAAACAGTGTAGCTCAAACAAAAGACCAAGGGGCAGAGCTAGAAAATGTTTTTGATGAAAAAGAGGCACTGGAACTACCTGAAAAAATAATTCAGGAGAATGATATTTGGGTACCTTAAAATGATTGACAGATAGGTAGAGGAAGACAAGGAAGAATTCAGAAAAACACTACAGGTACAATCAAACAAAATAGATAAAGGATTGGAGACAAAATAAAACCTGCAAACAGAAATCCAGAGGATTAATACTAGGAAATCAGAAATGGACAATACACTAAAAGGGAGAAACAGTAGATTTGAATCAATGGAATCCAGAATTAGTGAGCTTAGAAATAAAGCTTTTGATACTAGTAAGCTGTAAGAACAATCAGAAAAAAGAATGAAAAAATCTGAAGAAAGTCTAAGATTCATGTAGGACAACATGAAGAGGAATAACCTATGTGATTGAAATAGAAATTCCTGGTGTGGCACTGTGGGCTAATGCGTCAGAGTGCAGTCATTTGAACTGCAAGGTCGGTGGTTCAAGCTCACCAGCTACACCTTGGAAACTCTATACAGGGTCACTATGGGTCAGAGTCGACTTGATAGCACTTAACAACAGCAACAACAGTTGGAATTCCAGAAAAGAAAAAGAAGAAAAGCACATAAAAGATAGCTCTACTGTTGGAAGAAAACTGCCCTAACATCATGAAAGATGAGAATAAAACATCCAATAAGGTGAACGAACCCCAAATGGGATACACCCCAAAAGAAAATCACCAAGACATATCATAATCAAACTCTCCAAATCAAACACAAGAATCCTGAAAGCAGCTTGAGAAAAACGAAATGTTGCCTACAAAAGAAAACCAATAAGATTAAGCTCTGATTTCTCATCAGAAACCATGTAGGCAAGAAGGCAATAGGGAGACATATACAAAACTCTGAAAGAAAAAAACTGACAACCAAGAATCATACACCCAGTAAAACTGTCCCTCAAATATGAGGGCAAAATTGGAACATTTCCATATAAACAGAAATTAAAAGAATTTGTAAAACCCAAGCCAACTTTATAAAAAAGGTACTAAAGGGAGTCCTTTGGAATGAGAACCAACAACAGCAGACAACAACTGGTGAATGACATACATGGCAATGCCCCCTAGAATTCAATCCATGTGTAGAAACATCCAGCATAAAACAAAACTACAAGACAGAAAATAGGGACTCAGAGATATCAATCTAGAATGAAGACCACTACAAGGCAAAAACAGAGTAGTTACAGAATCCCAAATGTGAAGTCAAATAAATTCCAAGATAAAACAGAATATTAACAGTACGATGAACTGCCAGGAAAACAAACAAATCCGTGTTGGACAAAGTGCAGCCAGAATGTTCCTTAGAAGCCAAGATGACTAGAACTCATCTACCATACTTTGGACATATTATCAGGAGACCCCAGTCCTTGGAAAAGGACAGATTTCTGGCAAAGTAGAGGACCAATGTAAAAGAGGCAGATCTCCAATGAGAAGAATTGGCATAGTGCCAGAGGCAATGGGCTCAAACATAACAGCAATTGTGAGATTGGCACAGGATTGGGCAGTGCTTTGCTCTATTGTACATAAGGTCACTTTGAGTCAGAACCAAGTGATGGCACCTAACAGCAACAATTGCTAATTACAGATGAAATTTTTCAACATTTTTCCATTCAATTTATTTTTGCAACAGGTCTTTGGCAGAAAATCCCTTTATATCAACAATTTACAAAGATTTCTTGGTAATGAATGTCAATTTTATCAGATAATGCTTTTGCACCTCATATTTTATGAGACCTCTTCTATGTGTTCTTAATATAGTAAATTGCATTTCTGGATCTTCAAAGGTTAAAGGAACATTGAATTTTATGTGTGTGATTTTATACACACAACTTGATTTGGCAATGTTTCATTTAAAATAAATAATACAAAACAAAATAATAACAACAAAATAACAATCTCAAGAGATTTTGATTTTCAATGTTTTCATAGCATTGTTTTTGTCAGGTTTTCCTATTAGGCTATACAACCCTATCGTAGTGCTGTGGGATAAATCACTGGACTACAAGTTTGATGTGAATCACAAGGCTGGTGGTTCAAACTAACCAGCAGCTCCTGAGAAACCCTATACAGAGTTGCTATGAGTCGGAACCAACTCAATGGCACTTAACAACAACAATCCTAAACCAAGATGGAAATTGTTAGTTTATTCATTTTTTTTCTTTCTAATATGGTTTGTATGTGAGCTCTGGTAGCGTAGTGGTTACGAATCGGGCTGTGAACCTTAAGGTCAACGGTTCGAAACTACCAGCCGCTCCGCGGGAGAAAGATGAGGCTTTCTACTCCCGTAAAGATTTACACCCTCGGAAACCCTGTATAGGGTCGCTATGGGTTGGAACCGACTCGACGGCACTTAACAACAACAACAACAATGTGGTTTGTATAGGATTATAGTTTTCTTTAGGGTAAAGAGATAATCGCCTCCTTAATTTCTTTAATGATTAAAAATGGCAGATTTTTTCATATGCAAATACAATATACAAACAAAAAGTTCCTCGTTCTAAATTGTTGTTTCATAAATTTTAAACTTTAAACACCCAAATAACTACAACACCAATCAAGATATAACAGATTTCCATCATTTCAAAAATTCATTTATGCTGTTTCATAGGAATTTTCTAATTCTTACCACTGGATTCAACTAATTTCTCATTTCTGCCTTCTTTAATTAATAATACTTTTTAATTTTACTTTTAATAATACTTTTTAATAATATTTTTTAATTCTTATATAACTGGAATTAGACAATATGTATTCTTTTGTGTCTGCCTTTCTTGTCCCAATACAATGTTTCTAGTATCCATGTTGTTGCATCCATGTTGTGCATTTATGAGAAGTACATTCATTTTTGTTGTTGTTTGTTTGTTTTTAGAAGTACATAATTTTATGGCTTAATAATGTTCAACTGATATGGTGCTGTGGGATAATACACTGGACCAAAAGGTTGGTTTGAACTGCAAGGTCAGCAGTTCAAACTCACCAGTTGTCCTTTGGAAACCCTATATAGGGTTGCTGTGAATTGGAACTGACTTGATGGCACTTAACAACAATAATATTTATATATCAAAACTTACCCCATTTGTCTATTAAGGAACATTTACATTTTTCTATTTTATGGTTAATATGAATAATGTGTATGTGAACATTCCATTACATGTCTTTTTGTGGACACAGATTTTATTTGAGTATATATCAAGGAATGGATTTTGGGGTAACTGGTAGATGTGTATTTAACTTTATAAGAAACTTCCAATTAATTTTTCAAAGTCATATTATTGTTGTTAGGTGCTGTCTAGTAGGTTCCTACCTATAGCAACTCTATGTACAACAGAATGAAATATGCTAGATTCTGCACCATCCTTAGCATGGTTTTGTTTAACCCCATTGTTGTACCCACTGTGTCAACTCTAGTGGGGAGTGTTTCTTTTTATAACTGATTCTCTGCTTTACTAAGCATGATGCTCCAGAGACTGGTTCCTCCTGATAGCATGTCCAAAATACATGAGTTGAAAACTTGCCATTCTTGCTTCTAAGGCTAACTGTACTTCTTCCAAGACAGATTTATTTGTTTTTCTGACAATCTATGACACTTTCAATATTCTTTGCCAACACCATAATTAAAATGTATAGATTCTTCTACGGTCTTGCTTGTTCATTGTGCAGCTATCACATGCATATTAAGTGACTAAAAATACTATGGCTTACTTGTTTTATCACTTTATAATCATACCAATAATGTATGAGAGTTCCAACTACTTTCCTTTCTCTACAACATTTGATTATATCAATCCTACTTTATTTTAACCCTTCAGTGTGTTTGAGATGGTACGCCACTTTGACTTTAATTTGAATTAACGTGTTATCTAATAATGTTGTGTTCATCATTATGTTGTGATGGTGAATTACATTTTTTTTTTTTTTTGGTAAATTGATTGATCCAGTCTTCTGATCATCTTTAGATTTATTGCGTATTGACTTCTTGTTATTACTGACTAATAAGAGTATTTTTATGAACCAAGGAGAATCAGAATGGATAAAATGAAAACAAAACAAAACAAAAACCCATTGATCTTGAGTCAATTCCTACTCATAGAGATCCTTTAGAATAGTGACTGTTAGAATAGAGTAGAACTGTCCCATAGCATTTTTAAGGCTGTAAACCTTTAACATAACAGACTGCCATTTCATTCTCTTATAGAGCAGCTAGTGGGTTTGAACTGCTGATCTTTATTTTTAGTTAACAACAAAACAAACACACAACACCTCCAAGGACCTTTTTATAAAATGAAAAGAGGTCTTTAAATACCAAAACTTCTGTAGGCACTAAACTCAAATACGAACATGGACTAAAAAGAAGGATGTCTCAGATAGTAACGTGGACTCAGGTACTGCATTTTTCAGGGTTCATGATTGTGTCCTAATCAAGGAACTGTCATTGTGGGTGTGGCTAGTTTACAGAATGTCTCTGGACTAATAATAACTTAGTAATGTCTGTTTTAGTCCTTTTTTGAGCACAAATGACTGTTGAGGTAATTCTATGCTCACGCAACCGTAGACTATTGTATCTTGTGGTGATGGTGGCTGAAGCCAGGGGTAAATGAAGAGGAACTATACCCACAAAAGCTGGAGCCTTATCTGTAGGTGGACCTAATTTAGATGATGAGATTGTTGAGCATGAATTTGGTCCTGCATAGGCATTGGATAAGACTTGTGGAACATCTTGAATAAGTATTATTTGTTTTGATTTTTACTTGAGGATGTAATAAAATAATTTTTAAATGGCCAATACTAGTCCTAATGTGGATGAATGCACTGGACTGCAAAATCAGTTTGAACCACAAGGTTGGCTGTTCAAGCTCACCAGCTGCTCCTTGAAAACCTTATACAGGGTCGCTAAGGGTCAAAACCAACTGGATGACACTTAACAAAAACAAGAGCAACAATGCCTAGGATATCAAATTTTATGTGTTACATTTCATTTTCAATGACTTCCAATTTTCCTAGATTTCATACGTTGCACATTCCATGTTCTAGTTAGTAATGGGTGTTTGCAATGGTTTCTTCTCGTTTCGAATTGCTCCTCACCAGCAAATGAAGGCCCCCAACGTTCTGCTATATCTGCATGATTAAGGTCAACTCTACTTTGAGGATGCAGCTCTTCCCCAGTCATATTTTGAGAGTAATCTAACCTGAAGCTCTCATCTTTTGACTTTTTGTCAGACATTGTTTCAATGCTATTCATATGATCAAACTTTCAGAAATGATCTCCCTCTTTTTTCTCTTGTTTCTTTCTCTGCCAGGTCTGCTGAAGCTTGTACACCCTGAGTGACTGCTAGTATTTGAAGCATCAGTGGCATGGCTTTCAACACAACAACAACACACAAATAACCACAATAAAACACACTGACATACAGGTGGTGGTTAATGCTTTAGCTAGACATAATCCAACTCTATAAGTAAAAAGGATAAAATATTAATTTGAATATAAATTACTACTAAAAAAATGAGTTAAGCATGTTGTGTTTTAACTTCTTTTAGAATTACATTTAATTTTCTTTTCTTCATTAAGTTTTATTTTTACTTCATTTAGTCCAGTCACATTCTTTATATTTTAAGTCATCTTCTCCTCTTTTGTCATTAAAAAGTACATTATTTTTCAATGATAACATTTTTATGTTACCAAATTGTTGTTATGTTGTTGTTAAGTGCCCTAGAGTCGGTTCCGACCCATAGCAACCCTGTACAGGGTTTCCGAGGGTGTAAATCTTTACGAGAGTAGAAAGCCTGATCTTTCTCCCGCGGAGCAGCTGGTAGTTTCAAACCGCTGACCTTAAGGTTCGCAGCCCGATTCGTAACCACTACGCTACCAGAGCTCCTTACCAAATTAAAGCCTTATAAACTGGGCTATCATTATAAAAATGAAAATTTGCTTTTTCTTCTCAAAGAATTACTAAAATATGACTATAATAATATACCTGGGATAATTGATTTCTGAATATTAAAAAGTTTAATGTTACAATTGCTTTGAATAACAGATTTTCCTGTCATGAATGTTCTAGTTAAGGTTGTGTGTCCACTTGTTTGGGTCAGGGTTCTCAGTGGTTTGGAAGTTAAGGTCTAATCATCCCCCTCGATGAGATCTAGTATAGTGTAGTAACCTCCATGATGAGACCTGCTATAAGCAGCCAGTCAATTCAAAGGGAATTGCCCTAGGAGAGTGGCCTGCTTTCAATATATATAGACACTCCAGTAAAGCTTGTTTGTTTTTTCCTAGATCTGCATTATGTATCTGTCTTGTCATCTGGTGTCTAGTTCTATGAACTTGAACCAGTGGCCTGTCATATTGCCTGCCAATCCTCAGAGTCACCAGAAGTCTGTCCTTTTACTGGCCTTAGATTCATTCACCTTTGTTTCTAGAAGCCTGCAATCTGACCTGCCAACCTTGGGTTCATCAGCCCTGCAGCTATGTAATGCAGGAGAAATCTTCAGCTTGACATCTAACCCCTAGACTAGGAACTTGTCAGTCTCTACAACTCTGTAAGTCACATCCTTGAGATAAGTATAAGTCCTGGTGTGGTGCTGTAGAATAAGCACTGGACTGCTAACTGCGAGGTTGGCAGCTCAAACCCATCAGTTGCTCCTTGGAAACCTTGAAAAGGGTTGCAGTAACAGCAACAGCAACCAATATATGTGTGTGTGTGGCAGGGGAGAGGGTGTGATTGTTGTTGTTAAGTGCCATTGAGTTTGTTCTGACCTGTAGCGACCCTGTATGGTGTTTCCAAGGAGAGGCTGGTGAGTTTGAATTACACACCTTGTGGTTCAAATTGACTTTGTGGTTTAGTGCTTATCCCATAGTGCTTTGGGGTTAATGTGCTGAACTTCAATATATGCTATTGTTATTATGTGTTAAGTCTTATTACCTTGTTTGTGCTCTGTCTTCAGTTGGATTTTCTAGAGAACCAAAAACAATGAAACTTAGATATAAAGTAGGAGTTTTGCATAAATACCTTTAATTCACTTTTTAACCTTGTTATTATCCCTGGTTTATAAAAGAAACAGCTAAGACTTAGAAAAATTAGGTAACTTGCCAAAAAAATGTAGAATTGGAATGCAAATGTTAGAGCAGTATTGGAATTGCAACTGCCAGAGTTTGAAACCAGACCTCGGCAATTTCCAGATGAAGTGTTCATTTCTAACTGTTAGAGTGAGCTTCTGCATTGCTACTTGCCTCAACTTTTATTTAACTTTCAGATTTAATGTTTTTCATCTTATGGTTTTCATCATAAAGCACTCTATAATCATGTAGTATTATTCTGCATGCTATTTACCTAAAAATTATCATATTCATTGACTGTTAAAATGTTATGATTGAGTAATCTCACCAATGGAGAAACAAAACCAGGATAAAGTATTTATTAACTTGAGAATAATTATTCAAGTTGTAATTATTTTTTGTTTTTGGGGGGGTTCTCCCGTTTTTTATGGAAATAGATAATGGCGCTTCCAAGGATTGATAGAAGGAAACTATTAGAATTAAGTGAGATAAAATAAAGCTTTGGCAGAATCTAGCTTTCAGCTCCCAAGGCCCCCTTTTAGAGGTAGAGTACACACGTGAACATAATTATTGTGACTACCTCAAGGTTGAGGTCTTTGGGTGAGCCAAAATGGTTAGCACTTAACTACTAACCAAACATTTGACAGTTTGAACTAACCCAGAGTTGCCTTAGAAGAAACACACAAAAATGGTCACCGTGAGTCAAACCTGACCTCATGGTAACTAGTTTAGCTTGTTTTTATGATTACTCACAGGTTGCACTCAATGGCCGTCACTCTAATTTGTCCTTATTTTCTCCAGAATTTCATGTGCACAGATATACACATGAATCAACAACCAAAGAGATTAGTCACAAAGGAAAAGCTTAAATATTTTTTAAATTTCTATTTTTCATTATTGGTGCTGTGGGCTAATGCGCTGGACTGCAAAGTCATTTTGAACCCCAAGGTTGGTGGTTGAAACTCACAGTAGTTGCTCCTTGGAAACCCTATACAGGGTTGCGATGGATCGGAATGAACTCAACTGCACTTAACAGCAACAATAATTTTTCATTATTGTTTTCAGTCTTTGTTCTGACATTATTTATGGACTAAATTTATTTTGAGGACTTCTCAGGATTTTTTAATTCATAGATCCTGATGTATTCCATTTTAAATAATTCTTTGAGAGTAAAAGGATCCTTAATTTTCCATAGGTTACAGTGAATTGTGTTAAATATTTATTAAATAATTTCAAAGCCAGGCATTTCAATTTTATAGGACCTTGTTTTTCATGGGTTAACACTAAGTTGTTACAGGAAGTTTGAGCTTCATTACATTTTACTGATTCAAAGTCTTCTAATTAGACTGCTCAGTTATTACTCAACATATAATAAATGTAGGAACTCGTAATTCTCCATAAGTCCTTGAGGTCATTTATGAAAGGAAATTATTGTTTACTATTGTTCATCATCTTAGTCATTATTGCACAAGATATTTCAACAGCTTCTACGTTTAGTAAAAGAGAAAATGATGTCACAATAGTACTATTATTTGAAATTCCTAAAAATCAAGTTATTTTCAGTTTTACAAGCATGAAACATTAATTTTCAACATCTGTGCTCTTTGGACATTATTGAGCTGTTGTTGTTAAGTTCCGTTGAGTCAGTTCTGACTCATAGCCACCCAGTAGAGGGGTTCCAAGGAGCGGCTGGTGGGTTTGATCTTCTGATCTTGCAGTTAGCATTCCAGTACTTATCCTACAGCACCAATACTCCATTTGTAACAATAAGGGTGAGTCAACAATTATATGTACTCTGTCACTAGAATTTATTTTAATCAACTTTTAGAAAAGACAAATACATCATTTTTCAACATAATCTCCTTGTTTTTCAATATACTTTGTGCATCTTCCAACAAGCTTTTGTATACCCTTATTTAAAAATGTTTCAAGATGAGCTGCAAGCCACAAATGCACCACTGTCTACACTTCTACATCAGAGGTGAATCGTTGTCCTTGAAGGGATGCTTTCAGGGGACCAAGCAGGTGGAAGTCCCAAGGTCAGGACTATAGGGAGGATGCTTTAACATCTGAAAATGATGTTTCTGCACAGTGTCAACAGTGTGGGCAGAGGTATCTGGATGTACATTGTCATGAAAGATCACAACACCCTTGGATAGCTTTTCATTTGAAGTTTAGGCTTCAGCTCTTCAGTGAGCATCACACTAGAATGAGCACTGTTGATTGTTGAACTTTTTTCATGGTAGTGTTCCAGTATTGGCCCTTCAGAATTCCAGAAAACTGTAAGCATAATTTTCCATCTGATGGTTGACTTTTGAACTTTTTCTTGGTCGAAGATTGAGGATTTTCTATTCCATACTCTGCTATTTACTCTCAGGCTCAGAGTGAAGAATCCATGTCTCACCTCCAGTAACAACTTTTTAAGGAAACTTTCACCTTTGAGTATCGGTCTGAATTTTGTTTTCAAATGTCCAAGTACTCATGTTTATGCTCTTCTATGAGTTGTTTTGGTATCCATCTTGTACAAACTTTCTGAAACCCAATTCTGTTGTGAATTATTTCATGGGATAAGCCGTGGCTGGTTTTCAAATGACTCCACATAATCCACTGTCACTCATCTACTTGACAGAATAATTTTACATGCATGATCAATGCTGTCACCAGCTGTGGACACGGACAGGTGTTTTAATATAATCTGAGTTCAGATGATTTTTGATGCGCCCTTAAAGAAACTATCAATTTGAATCCCTTGAATTTCTGATAAAAAGGAACACAAAAGCATTTATTAGAAAAAGTGAAATTACATAAATATATTCAAAATTTTTAAATGTCATCACAATCTACTTTTAAGTGCAAAGTTAGGAAAAGTATACATTCTAAGAAAAATTAAATTCATTGGGATGTTAGTTTTACAATCGTAAAAATCTCATTCACACAGCAATTTTTCAAGATACTTTCATATAAATTACGTAATTTTGTAGATCTTAATCAGTAGAGACAAAATTAATTATCTGACGGTTGTTGTATGCTATTGAGTCGTTATCACTCATAGTGGCCTTGTATAGGGTTTCCAAGGCTGTAAATCATCTCAGATTCATAAAGACTCATCTTTCTCCTGTGGAGTGACTCATGGTCTTGAACCACGGACCTCGTGGCTAGCAGTTCAGTTATTATCCTATGGCACCACCAGTGCTTTACATTTGCAGAATAAGACTTAATAAACAGCAATAAAACAATATTTCTTTGGGAAAATTCATGCTATTAGCTGGAAATTGATATAAAAATCTTAAAAGATAAAAAAATTTATAGGCTAATTTTTTGTATTCTTATGACACTTGGAAAATAATTTGTAATTATGATGCATTTAAGTCTTTCTGTAGTTTTATTAATTTGATTTTATTTTGAAAAATTGTTACAAAATAAGATTTTTATGTTAATTACTTTGATGTCTTGCTTATATTCTGCTCATATATGTTATTGTTAAGTGTCATCAAGTCAATTCCAACTCATATTGATCCTTTATAAGGTTTCCATGGAGTAGTTGATGTTTGAACCATTGACCTTGTGGTTCAAATCATCCTTGTGTTCCAGTGCTTTATCCTACAGTGCCACATCAGGACTCCACTCATATATTGTTATTTGTTGTTGTTGTTAAGTGCCATCGAGTAGATTCCAAAACATAGCAGTCCTGCCTAGGGTTTCCAAGGAGAAGCTGGTGAGCTTGAACCAACGACCTTGCAGTTCAGAGAACTTTGCAGTCTGACTCATTAGCCCACAGTACCACACCAGGACTCAAATATTAAGGGGCTTCAATCAGTTTGTTGAAAAATTCCATTATTTTTTATCCCATTTTTCTACGAACTTTTTCAAGCATTCTCATATTGTTTAAAGAGTAAGTATCAAGCTGGTTAAAATTAGGAAAAAGTGTCTTTCTTTCTTGTATTGAAAAGGTACAAAATATAGTTTAAAAATAAGTCAAGTACCATATAATAAAGCAATACTTAATCCAAGGTTGATTTCCAACAGTTTTCAATAGATTCTAAAAGGAAAAAATAATATTTTGTGATAATATAAATTGATCTCTACAAACAATGCTTTATAAAACAACAAATAATAAATTTTCTAGGGGAAAAAAAAAACTGAGAGCAGAATCATATATGTAGCTAGTATGGTAAAAAGGGATATCCAAGTTTTTTTTTTTTTTTTCTCAAATAATGCTCCTGTGCAAACAAGGTGTACACACATAGAAAGCACAGAGGGCACACAGGAAACTAGTGTGTGAGGCAGTTGTGTGGTTTGCAAAGCCATACAGTACAATATAAGCACTGCTGCATAAAACATGGTATTCTCTTTTACTCTACATTAGAAATTCCCTTCATATATTATATCAGATAGAGGTAAAGTGAATATATTTATAACTACTAATTGTAAGTAAAATAAAATTTTGTTGTTATAAAACAATATATAAATGAAAAACAGTATAGCTTTTTCCTTTCCCCAGTAACTCCAGATAATTTCTTGAATATTCATTTCTTTCTTCTGCTAAAAATTGCCTGTTAAAAAAGCCTGGGACAGCCTGGAGTGACTAGAAGAACAGAAGATACTTCTTGAAAGAAAGACCGACAGGAAAAATACAAAACAATAATGGCAATCCGATTGATTACTACAAGAACAAACAAGTTGGTCACCCAGGAAATATCAAGATAAGTCACCGGGTCCCTCAGAGCAAACCCCCTTCCAAGACTAAGACTCAATGGGAATACATGAGCAGACACGCGCTCTGATTGGTGACCACATTCGGCACCAATTAGGGAAAGTAAGGGAAAAACAGCAACGAAGCTAGGAGCTAAACCCTACAACATTCAATAGACTCCTGTGAACCTGGGTGGAGACCTGGTTGGCCAGCAGTGTGGCAAGACCTGGGGACTCTTGGGCCCAGAGTCAACGACATAGCCACAGGGGACTAGAGTGGAGAGCGAAGTGTCCAGCTGATAACAAGAAAGGGCATATACATAAGAACACCCACACTTGCAGATAATACCCACTCGACCTAGCTTCAATGACTGGATGATCAGAGCTCAACTAGAAGAAGAAAGAAGAGGAAAAAATGAGTAATCTGATACAATTTGATGAACTTCACCTATACCTATGGATGCAGTAGTTCAAAAGAGGGACCAAATCTTTACAGCAAGGATCATTCCCATCCCCTCCATACACATAGTAGACAGGGATGGGCAATTTGGACACTGGCTACCCAAAAAGGGGGGTGGGCTACAAAGGCAAGAAGTGACTGGCTTACAAGCTTTCAAGTGGGAGCCTAGATCCAGAGGGCATGGAGGAAGGTAGAATCTCCACTGAGTAGTAGCTAATCTGTCTGGGCGGGGCTAATGCAAGGAGATGGAGATAGGTCCCCTTGTAGTACAATGGTGAATAATTGTTATCAGGACTGGAAAAAAAAAAAAAGGCTTAGAGACAGTATCATTTGACTTCCTTTAATTTTACATGGAGGAAAGAGAATACAACTTCACATCAGTCCAAGACCAATTCCTAAGGAGAATGTGGTCAGACATGCCTATATTCTCATTCCTTCTTTATCCTGTTCTGATACCAGCTGCCCCTTCTACAACACTGTACTTCTCTACTTGTTTCAGTAATTCATTGCAATTGCCACACAGAACTCAGAGACAATATTCATGATTTTGAGGATTTTTCTGGAAGTTAACAGATTGAAGTTTAGGATCAGAAATGCTCAGGACACCGTTACGTCAGGACAGCCTCTTTCTAGGTCTGATCCT
The DNA here is from genome assembly GCF_000296735.1 of Chrysochloris asiatica. Classification (NCBI taxonomy): domain Eukaryota; kingdom Metazoa; phylum Chordata; class Mammalia; order Afrosoricida; family Chrysochloridae; genus Chrysochloris; species Chrysochloris asiatica. The sequence goes on from NW_006408528.1 coordinate 28,664,752, forward strand.
AGGCAGGCTTATCTCTGGCCCTCAGCTCCTTGGCTTGACCTCTACCCTGATCTAGCAATTTATACAACTCCTTTAGCTCTGCTGATAGATGTCCAAAGAACACTCCATTCTGTTATAAACTTCAGCCGGAAGGCGCATAGCACTGACTCCATGGTTTGCAAACTACTTCCCCAATTAAGTCCCTGGAGGCTCCCTACTCCAAAGGTGAGCCTCCTTCCCAAAGCACTCAACTTTACTTGCTATGTTGCTGATCAGCCCACCATTCTGTCTGGTGCTCTGGATCTTGTTTCTACTGCTGCTAGTACTCTGCTGTTCCTCTGGTATCACACTTTCTGTCCCAGGGCTGAGGACTTTCAATACACAGGGATCTCCTGGTCCAAGGAATAGGCTCCACTTCTGGCTCTTCTTTCTTAATGGTAGTGAGATCTCCACATCCTACTTCTGAGATGGCTCATTTTATACCCATGATGAAGTTCTATTTTTTTATAATCACAATTAACACTATTAACAATCACAACCAAACTGTATCATCCTATCAGCATTTTGTCCTACCTTTTCATACCTACATGCATTAGGAAAAAAAAAAAAATTATTAGATTTGAGTTACAAAGACTACAGGTTGAAGGGCCGTCTGATGTAATGTACTGCACTGCAGGGCTTTTAATTTATATTTCTCCAAGTCAGCAACCAATTCCAATGAATCATTTAACAATTTATGACTACTTCACTTTCTCACAGCCCCATACAACTCTGTGGTCTGGCAAATATGTTTTTCTCCAAGGAAATCAAACTGAGAGAGCCAATGGCTCTCTGTTTCAAGATTTTGAAACAGGACTAAGATCTCTACTGGGTTCCAATTCAGATTTGGGGGAAATTTCACATTCCCCACAACAGGGAGGCCAATGTCCTTTAAATGAGGCTAAAGTAACTATTTATTGGATGGTAGAAACTCAAGTCATTGTTATAGGGTGACATGTGGGTGAAGTAGTAAACTTTTAAGAACATGAACTTTGTTCGCTGAAACTTCCTTGGAAAATTTATGCTAGCAGTGAGTACTAAAGATACCTATCAAATCCAATAAAGATTTAACTCTATCAGGAGAAAAAATTTAATATGAATATGAATAATTTATGCAAAGAATGGCACCTTAAGTGAAAACACTTGAAAGCCAGAATACAAAAAGGGAAAAACAAAGGGAAACCAGGCAATGATTCTTGGGCCAAATTAATGACTAACAAAAACTAATATTAATTTTATTATTGTCATCAACTTTTTAAGTGTTCTCTATTTTTCAAAGAACAATTGTGTAGCATAAGTCTCAGTCTATAGAAGTATTATATTTGGGCTGGCAGAGATTGTTCTTTTTGAAAGAAAAAAAAAAAAAAAAGATTTTAGCCTGAAAACAGTATTTGGACTTTTTATTCATTTAAATATCAAGACATATGTAATAAGTACACATTTTCACATACATTTTTTTTTCTTTCAAGAAGCTCCCCACAAATCACAAACTTAAATTTAAACAACAAATGTTAAAATTTTGATTTGCTTTGAAAAGTAACATATTTTAAGAGTTAAAATATAACTACAAGTTCTTAAAACAGAAATCCATAAACTTGCCAAGATCATTTTTATACTCTGTCACGTACACATTAATCTTGAAAAAAATAAGAAATATTTTTCTATTTTCTATAATAACATTAAGCATTTTTGTTATTTTTCAGTCTGACAGCTGTAAGTAAACTTGCTCAAAAACTTCTACGTAATGCACGATTTGATAAGGAAATCTTGGATACCTCTCTGCAGTAGCTATTGATGGCACACCCAGAAGCCATGCTGTCATTCTCAATAGATCCATCTGACTTATCACTTAAGAGTAAGGTAGTTCCCTGGGATCAAACACGTACAGATGTTTAAGACTTATGGTACAAATTAGAGTTAAAAAAAAGTAGCCTCAAAAGAGCCAACCTGTTTAGAATGCAAAATTGTCTTTTAAAAAATTCTCCTTATGGAAACACGACTTTCACTAAAGTTTTGTCTACACTGGTAATCATTTTCTATTTGATTTGCCAACATTTATTGTCTATCCCCACTGGAAAGAAAGAAAATGGATGTTTTCCATCTGCAGCAAAATAGAGTCAAAACAAACGTATTTAAATTGGAAACATTTGTGGGTTAAAGAGCTGTTCTCCATGAAAACATCTGGTTGTACTTTTAAGTCCTTGCCAAATAAACGCATGCTGGAAAATCTATTTTATGCCACACATGGTCACCCATGTAGATGTAGCCTAAACCTGTTTTTGTTTGAGGTCAACACCCTATTTTAGGAAGAAAAGTACAGATTTGTGAGTGTACGGTGACTTTTTAAAAATAACAATACTGCTTAAAAGGCCATGGCAGTTTAAACATATTCACTTTATTTCAGATAGGGAATGGAATCTGACACAAGTCCTTTGGATACTTCTTAGGTAGATAATGCAAAGATTAAAATCATGATGATTATGGGACCGATCAAATGATGACTTACTTGTGAACAAAGACTGCCTGAGGTTTTTTGTTTCTGTTAGCATTGGTTGCTATTTTTTTCTTATTTACATATGCTCAGACAATTGACTGAAAAGAGGTGAAGGGATAGAATTTCGGATGACTTAGTTGACTGTAGTTCGTTGCCATCGAGTCAGCTCTGACTCATGGAGACCTTATGAATAACAGAATGAAGAGGTCGCCCAGTCCCCAGCCATCTTTATGAAAGCTGGTATGTTTCAGTCCATAGTTGTGGCTGTTGTGTCCTTTCACCTCATTGAGGCTTTCCCTTATCTTCTGTGACCTTTCACCAAACACAGAGTCCTTTTCTAGTAATTGGTCTTTACTGATGACTATCCAGTGTAAATGATTTACTTGTTTACTTATTAGGATTTACTTATTAGGATTACTCTGGAGGATAAACACTGGACTGTGAACCACAAGATCAGTGGTTCAAGCCCACCAGCTGCTCTATGGGTGAAAGATGAGGTTTTCTGCTCCCACAAATATTTAGTGCTTCTGAAACCCTACACAGGTTGGAACCGGACTTAACAGCACTTAACAACAACAACCCCCAGTGGCTTAATAAAGAAGAATTTTCTTTTTTTCATTCATGCCTACTGAAGATGTTGTTGGTTGACAGGCAACTTGTTACATTGACATTCAGAAATCCAGGGTCTTTCAACTGTTCTCTCACAGTTGCTAGGCCTTGGAGATCCTTGTTTTGTTCCTACTCAACAAAGAGTTTAAAGTTTAAAGTTATTTGTCAAGCTTAGAAGTGTGCACAACACTTTGTTCCACATCCCATGGGTTGCATCTAATGCGAGTACGGTTCAGAAATGTCCTCTAGTTGTATGTCAGGGAAAAAAGGAGGCAAGTTTTAGTGAAAGCCCAGTTTTTTCTGCATCACATAGAGAGGGAGTATGTAGAAATTTTTCAAATATTAAAACACAGTGCTATGAAAGGAGCCCTGGTAGTACAGTGGTTAAGTGCTTGACTGGTCACCAAAAAGTCGTAAGTTTGAACTCAAAAGATGTTCCATGGGAGAAAGATGTAGAAGTCTGCTTTTGTAAAGATTACAGCCTTGGAACCTCTATGGGGCAGTTCTACTCTGTCATTTAGGATTGCTATGAGTCAGATTCAACTCAAAGGCAAGGAGTTTGGATCTTGTTTGTTTGTTGGTTTATAAATAGAACACACTATTTCTGATGGGCCCATATTAACCATGTTTTATTTAATCACTTCACAAAAGATATGAGGGTGAGTCAAAAATTATCCATACTCCTGTTATATCAAAACACCTGTCCACATTGACAGCTGATGACAACATTGAGCCTGCATGTTAAATGATTCTGTCAAATAGGTAAGTGGCAGTGGATTATGTGGCAAATCATTTGCAAATCAGTCATGGCTCTACCTATAAAATAATGACGGACTTGGGTTTCGAAAACTGTGTGAGATGGGTTTTGAAATAACTCATGGAAGATAATAAACAAAAGCATTTGAGCATCTGAAAACAAAATTTGGACTGATACTCAAAGAAAGAGAAAAGTTTCTTTCTAAAAAATCATATGGTAACAAGACATGGATTCATCACTAGGTGCCTGATTATAAATGGCAGACTATGGAATGGAAACATCTTAAATCGTTGACCAAGAAAAAGTTAAAAAGTCAACCATCAGATGAAAAATCGATACTTACAGATTTTTGGGATTCTCAAGAACCAGTATTGGAACACTATCAGGAAAAATTTTCAAAAATCAACAGTGCTCATTACAGTGAGATGTTCACTGAAGAGCCAAAGCCTAAATTTGGATTAAAAGCAAGACATTACAATCTTGCATGATAATGCACATCAGCATACCTCAGCCCACACTGTTTACGCTCTGCAGAAACTGTCTTCAGGTGTTAAAGCATCCTCCTTACCATGTTCCATCAGACTTTCATGTGTTTGGTCCCCTGAAAGCAGCCCTTCAAGGATGAAGATTCACTTCTGAAGTGAAGGCTATGGTTCATTAGTGGCCCATAACTCAGCCTAAAACAGTTTTTAATAATGGAATATGAAAACTTGTTGTCAGATGGACAAAGTGTATTGAAAAAAGGAGATTGTGTCAAAAAATGATGTTTTTGTATTTTCTAAAAGTTGATTAACCCTGGAAACATCAAGGCAAGTGGTGGGGTCCCCTCAGGACAAACCCCCTTCCAAGACTAAGATTGAATGGGAACACATGAGCAGACATGCTCTCTGATTGGTGACCATGTTCGTCACTGATAAGTGGAAGTGAGGGAAAAACAGCAATGAAGCTGTGAGCTAAGCCCTACAATGGTCAATAGAATCCTGTGAACCTGGGTGGAGAACTGGTTGGCCAGCAGTGTGGCAAGACCTGGGGACTCTTGGGCCCAGAGTCAATGACATAGCCACAGAGGACTAGAGTGGAGAGTGAAGCGTCCAGCTGACAACAAGAGATGGCATATGCATAAGAACACCCACAATTGCATGTAATACCCATTCGACCTAGCTTCAATGACTGGATGATCAGAGCTCAACTAGAGGAAGAAAGAAGAGGCAAAAAAGAGTACGCTGATACAATTTGATGAACTTGACCTATACCTATGGATGCAGTAGCTCAAAAGAGGGGACAAATCTTTACAGTGAGGATCAATCCTACCTCCTGCATACACAGAGTAGACAGGGATGGGAAGCTTGGACATTGGCTACCTAAAAAGGGGCGGGGACTACAAAGGCAAGAAGTGACTGGCTTACAAGCTTTCAAGAGGGACCCTAGATCCAGAAGGCATGGAGGAAGGTAGAATCTCCAGTGAGTAGTATCCAATCTGTCTAGGCAGGGAGGATGAAATGAAATGCAGATGGGTCTCTTGTGACACTATAAGGAATAATTGTTATCAGGATGGATTGTGAGGATTGGAAATGTAAAGGTAGACATTCTATAACAAGGATGGGAGTGATTAACTTTCCAGTCTAGGAGTGGAGGTCCCTAGGACCATGAACGGCTGAAGAGTGGAGAGCAGGACCCTACCCAGAGAAGCAGTGATGCC
>NW_006408528.1:28670858-28730250 GCF_000296735.1 Chrysochloris asiatica
AAAAAAAAAAAAGCCTGGGAGACAGTATCATTTGACTTCCTCTAATTTTACATGGAGGAAAGAGAACCAAACTTCACATTAGTCTCAGACCAATTCCTAAGGAGGAAGTGGTCAGACATGCCTATATTCTCATTGCTTCTTTATCCTGTTCTGATACCAGATGCCCCTTCTAAAACACTGTCTACTTCTCTATTTGTTTCAGTAATTCATTGCAATTGCCACACAGAACTCAGAGACAATATTCATGATTTTGAGGATTTTTATGGAAGATCACAACCTTGTGATCAGCAGTCTAGTACTTATTGTACAATGCCACAATAGGACTTCATTTATCCATTCCCTCTTCTCTGCACAAAATATCTATCTATCTGTTTCCACTGAAAATAGCAGTATTTACCTTAAAGCAAATCTCAGGTTGGTGCTCTGTTATAACTTATGGAATTTCAGAATTGGATTCGTATATCATGAATGAATGAGACATTCTGGATTGAAGAATATAGTAATATCTATGAGACTCATGGGGTTAGTTATTATTTACCTGAGTCAAAGATTGTCATGCAGGAATGCAAAATATGAATGTGTCAAATCTTGTGATTTTCCAAGAGTAGCTAGAAAATTTTAATTCTTGGTATTGCTAATTGTTATTATTGATAACTGGTTATTATTATATTTGAGAATTTTTATGTATAATTAGTAAGTGTTATTGATAATTGGTATTATTAGTTTTAGTAATCATTGATACTTTGCTTATTAATTCATCTAAAAAAATGAGCTTCTAATGTACAATGTGTAAATGAAGCCCACTTTGCCTTTCAGTTATATATATGTGTAGGGTATAAAAGAACTGTCATTCTCTATTTATCATTGTGTGTCAGATTTAATAACCATTACACTTTTAGTCAATTTCATTCATTCATTCTTTCCTTTATGCATTCATCTATTAGTTCCTCACTCACTAAACTCCATTCTGTGTGAAGATTCTTGGTGTTGCAAGATCTGTAGGATTAACACTGGACTTTGAGCCACAAGGTCAGCAGTTCAAATTCACTAACTGCTCTTCAAACACCCTATACAGGGTCACTATTTGTCTGAACTGACTTTATGTCACTTAGTAACAACAACAGAAATACTGTGTGAAGGCACTACAAATACTGGGAGGACAAAGGTTAAAATAAGTGAATCCTGCGTTAATGTGCTCACAATCTGATATAGAAAACACAGCAAAACAATGACAATGTCTTGTAATCAATGCAATAATAATAAAGGATTGATAAACAGGCTGGGCTTGGTATTACAGTGATAACTGATTACAAGGTATACACAGCCATTGTGGTTTAAAATAATAGGATGCAGTTGGGAAAACTTAATTAGTTTTCCCAATAGCAAAGATGCTACTGGGAGTGGTAGAAGGAAACGAAAAGCTGTAATTTTTGAGAATAACAAAACCTAAAGAAGCACTTATCTTATTGCTAAATATGAACATTTTGAGTGTTGTTTTTGTTGTTAAGTGTCGTCCAGTCAGTTCCAAGTCATAGCTGGTGAGTTTAAACCACTGACCTTGTGGTTCAAACTGACCTTGAGGTCGAGTGCTATCTTACAGCACCAATCCAATACTCCTTATGAATATTATAACATCTATATCGCCAGCCGTTCCGCTGGAGAAAAATGAGGTTTTCTACTCCCGTAAAGATTTACACCCTCGGAAACCCTGTACAGGGTCGCTATGGGTCGGAACCGACTCAACGGCACTTAACAACAACAACTATTGTTTGATATTATTTTATATATGTAGTTTGATTATTCTCCTCAGATACAGTTTGGTATTCATTGATTCCATAATAACCGTCCTTGTATACCATCTTGTTATTGCTGTTTTTGTCACTGAGCCAGTTCCCTGTATAATGTTTACAAGGCTGTCCATTTTTGCAGGAGCAGAAAACCTCATCTTTCTCCTATGGAGTGGCTGGTGAACTTAAATTACCAAAATTGTGGTTTGGCAGCCCAGGACTTATCACACCGAGTCATAGACCTCCTTTGTATACCATAAAGCTGCTAAAATTCATATGTAATTTTGCTTTTTGTAAAGATCAGAATAGTTAAGAAAAAGGAAATAAATACATTTTTTAAAATTGTGAGCAGCACATTGACAGGGAACTGCCAGAAATTCAAGCCAGATTCAGAAAAGAACATGGAACTCAGGATTATCATTGCTAATGTCACATGGATCTTGGCTGAAAGCAGAGAATACAAGAAAGATGTTTGCTTGTGCTTTATTGACGATGCAAAGGCACTCAACTGTGTGGGATATAACAAACTACCGATAACATTGCGAACAACAGGCATTCAAGAACACTTAGTTATAGTTTTGAAGAACATGTTCATAGACCCAGAGACTGTCATTAGCACAGAACAAAGGAACATTGAATGGTTTAGAAGCAGGAAAAGTGTAAAGGTGTGTGCTAGCATTGCATCATTTCCTCATGCAACACATTTCACCTAATAACAGCAACGTTCATCAGTGAGTGGCCTTCTTGTTGTATCCTCCTCCATCAGGCTAAGGATGTTGTTGTTGTTGTTAAGTGCTGTCGAGTCGGTTCCGACCCATAGTGACCCTGGACAGGGTTTCCGAGGGTGTAAATCTTTACGGGAGTAGAAAGCCTCATCTTTCTCCCGCGGAGCGGCTGGTAGTTTCGAACCGCTGACCTTAAGGTTCACAGCCCGATTCGTAGCCACTACGCTACCAGAGCTCCTTAGGATAGGAGCTAGAAAAGAAAGGAATGGCATGTCCAGTGTATACACTCTTCATCTTGGTTCTCTTTTGTTCAAAACGGAGTATTAGAAGCAACTGCTTTAGTATTCTCTAGCTCCAAAGAACACTCCAATACTTCATGTTTTCTAGATTCATTTCATAGTCATATGATACTAAATTAACCAAGGTTTAATTCATGCATTCAATTTGTATTTTTAAGTGATTTAATGAATTATTTTGTTATTACAACCAAAGAAAGCTGAAGAACTTACGTAATTAACTTTGATTTTTTATGTCTTTGTCTATTTCAATATCAGCAGAATCTTCAAATCTTAATTTTGTGAATAGCTCAGAGCTTTAAAAATTTAAGCACTGAATAATTTTCCAGGTTCTATAAACAATTAAACCTTCAAAAAAAAAAAAATCTCAGAAGACAAAAATAAAATATTCAGGGGCTGGGAAGAATAACTTTCAAACTCTACACCTTTTCTATCTAACATAAATTAGCAGAACTAAAATATATATACTTCTTTGAAGCATTTTAGGAGACTTCAAAATGAAAGGTAATTAAAAATGCACTGACAATAAGCATATATGTATATATATATATATATAACCAAAACTTACCTCAGTGATTTTATAGTTCTATTAAAATGGATTTTGTGCTCCTAAATAAATATATCAAAGGAAGGAGGGTTTCTACTTAGTAGACTTATATCTATAGCTTTCAGTTTAATATCTGACATGAGGAATTCATGCACTAATGGTTTGTGCAAGTTATAAGATTAAATAATTATTCAGAAAATGATTATAAACATCTATTTCCTCTAAGGGTTACTTAAGCCTTTGGTTCAAAAGAACTTGTGTTACTCACAAAAGATCTGTATTTTTTCAGCCATGCAAGCACTGACTCATGGGATGAGTAACAGAGCCTGTCCTCTTCTTTCCTCCCCCAGTCCTCTGTTCTACCCTGATCATCCAGAACATACAAATTAATTGACTGTTTTCAACATGCCCTTCTGTTCCTTATCTTAGCTCTTGACCTTAAAGATGTTTAAAAAACATATGATTATTTCATACATTGAACTCTATTGTTGAAGGAGTTAACATATAATCGCTGAGAGGAAAAGACTTGCCCTATTGACCAAATGCTTTATTGGGAAATCTTATTTATTTAGTAATATTTCACCTTTCACTTACTAATACTTGTGTAAATGTATAAATTTTTCTCTCTCTGGTGTGGCACTGTAGGATAAGCACTGAATTGCAAACCACAAGGTCACCCATTCAAATCCACCAGCCACTCCTTGGAAACCCTATACAGGGTTACTATGAATCAGAACCAACTCCACAGCACTTAACAATAACAAAAATACATATTTAGTATAAAGTATTGAACATACAGGTCCTGGACACAACTCTGAAGCATGTTTTGAAGCATTGCCAAATCCACTTCAGATTTTTAAATGAAACCTGGAAACTTTTTCTAAATCATTTTTTATAGGGCCCTGGATTCTTATATAATTCAGTATAAAATTGTTGACATATTTTTCCCTTTTAGTAATTCTTTAAAATAATCATTTTGCCTGATATTCTTCCAGTTACTGGAGATGTTTCCTTGAAATATTAAAAAAAAAAATTCTGCCTCTTGTGGTCTATATTACATAGACTGGAAATAGACAATGCTGCTGCTGTCCTGTGTTGTTGAGTGGTTCCTATTCATAACAACCCTGCATAGGGTTTCAGAGAGCTACTAGCAGGGTTGAACTGTGACATCGTGTTTAGCAGTCCAATGCTTATCCGACAGCACCACACAAGTGCCTAAAAATGCTTCAAAATGCTTCAAAGATACTCCCCATATCAAAGAGACAATAGATATTATAATTGACATCTTTAAGTCTCAATGAACTAGGATTCTAGTGAGAATTGGATCCTTAATATCATAGTAGACACAGTCTTTTGTTCATTCTTTCATTCAAAGATTAAATAGATAAATAGTAAACATTTTAATTTCCTTGAGCACTAGAAACACATGCAGCACTTAGAAAATAAGGAAAGACTCATGCAAACAACTCATTACACTACAGTAGAGTATGTACAGAACTCTTGGGGAAGATAGTAGAGAGGGTCGCTGACTATACAGAAAAAATCAATGACTTTATGAGAAAAGGATATTTGATTTGGTTCTGAAGAATGAGTAAGATTTCACAAGAAAGAAAAGAGAGAAAGGTATTTTTTCTTAAGACTGATTTATCTCTGTAAAGAGGTCTTGAAGGGAAAGGTAGAAATTTTGATTTCCTTGAATGTGTGGTATACAAAAAAGGAGATGATAAATGTGCTAAATGTGAAATACTTCATGCTAAACAATTTGAACTGTATATACTCTATAGGAAGATTATTTTTCATATAAACATTATAATTAAGTTTATAAATAAGGAATATTTTATTGTGGGAGTGGAGTGAAGGAGGAATTACACCAGGAAGGCACAATCCAAAGTTATCAGTTGCTCCATCTACAGTTATCACATGTTCACGAGAAGGCCCTAAAGATATATGTAGAAAGATGATTTAGTCCTTCAAGGAGAGTTTTATAACATTACATAAGATTCTTACTGCTAGTGTTGATGTAGAATAAAACTCAGAATAGAATATGTTACTTCTGAAAATGTTCAAATCACAGTCCTATGGAGTGTAGAATTTTAAAATATACAAGATTCTATCCTTTGAGTTATTTAATGAACTATCCTAAGTAACTTGAAAAGCAATATAAAATGTTTGCTGAATTCTTCTCAAATACCCTGAACGGTGCTACTTCCTTTTATTCCTTACTTCATGTTCTATACTTTCTTGGGTATTTTGTACATACCAATGTCTAAACTATTTTGCCATTAAAGCTGCTGTTGCTATGTGTCACCCAGTTAGTTCCGGCTCATAGCAACCTTATTTACAACAGAATGAAACACTGCCTGATCCCACGTGCCATCCTCACAATGATTGGTATGTCTGAGCCCATTGTTGTTGCAAGTGCATAAATCCATCTCTTTGGGGGTCTTCCTCTTTTGGGAGGACCACCCACTTTACCAAGCATAATGCCATTTTCTAGGGACTAATCAGTCCTGATTGTTGTTGTTGTTAAGTTGGTTCCAACTCATAGCGACCCTACACAGGGTTTCCGAGGCTGTAAATCTTTATGGGAGCAGAACGCCTCATCTTTCTCCCGCGGAGCAGCTGGTAGTTTCCAACTGCTGACCTTGACGTTCGCAGCCCGATTCATAATCACTACGCTACCAGAGATCTTTAGTCACTCCTGATAACATGTCTGAAATATGAGAGACGAAGTCTCATCATCCTGGCTTCTCAAGAGCATTCTGGCTGTACTTCTTCCTAGGTTTGTTCTTCTGGCAGTCCATACATAGTACTTTCAATAATCTTCATCAACACCAGAATTCAAGTGCTTGTATTCTTTTATGGTCTTCTTTATGATTACCCAACTTTCACATACATATGAGGTTATTGAAAATACCATGGCGTGGGTCAGGTGCACTTTAGCTTCAAACTAACATTTTTGCTGCTTAACCTTTTAGCGTAGTGGTTACGAATCGGGCTGCGAACCTTAAGGTCAGCGGTTCGAAACTACCAGCCGCTCCGCGGGAGAAAGATGAGGCTTTCTACTCCCGTAAGGATTTACACCCTCGGAAACCCTGTACAGGGTCGCTATGGGTCGGAACCGACTCGACGGCACTTAACAACAACAACAACCTTTTAAAGAGGTCTTTTGCAGCAGATTATCCCCCATGCATTATTACATCATTTGATTTATTGACTAGACTGTTTCCATCAGCACTGATTGTGAATCCAAGCAAAGTGAAGTCTTTAACAACTTCAAGCTTTTCTCCATTAATCATGATGTTGCTTACTGGTCCAGTTGTGATCCCATACTGAAGACTGTAGTCTTCGATCTTCATCAATATTTTAAGACCTCATTGGTTCAAGCAAGCAAGATTGTGGCATCTGCATAGTTCAGGTTATTAATGAGCCTTCCTTTGATCCTGAGGTCAAGTTTTTGTTTGTATCATTCAGCTTCTTGGATTATTTGCACAGCACACAGATAGAATAAGTGTGGTGAATGGATAAAACCCTGATGCACAATTGTCCTGATTTAAAACTATTGAGTATACTTTCATTCAGTTTGAATGATTGCTTCTTGTTCTGTTTATAGGTTTCACATGAGCAATAAAGTGTTTTGGAATACCCATTCTTCACAATTTTATTCATAGTGTTCTATAATCCACATACTCAAGTGTCTTTGCATAGTCAATAGAGCACAAATAAACATCTTTCTGATACTCTCTGCTTTCAGTCAATATCATATGATGTCAGCAATGATATCCCTCATTCCACATCCTTTTCTGAATTTGGCTTGGATTTTTGAAATTTTTAATGTACCGAAGGAACCATTTTTGAATTATCTTCAGCTCTGGTATGATGCTGATTTATCTTCAGTCCTGGTGTGATGCTGTGGGTTAATGCACCAGACTGCAAAGTCATTTGAACTACAAGGTCGGCAGTTCAAGCTTACCAGCTACTCCTCGGAAACCCTATACAGGGTCGTTATGGGCCAGAACCGACTCAACAGCCTTTCACAACAACAATATTTACTTTTATGTGATATTGTTTGATGATTTCTGCATTTCTTTGGACCACCTTTCTTTGGATTTGGCACAAATATGTATCTTTTACAATTAGTTGACCAGGTGACTGTCTTACAAAGTTCTTTGCTTAGACAAGTGGGAGCCTCCAGTTTTACTTTGTTGAAACATTTCAATTTTCATTCCATCTATGCCTGAAGTCTTGTTTTTCACCAATGCCTTCAGTGCAGCTTGGACTTCTCCCTTCAATACCATTGGTTCTGGATCATCTGGTACCTTCTGAAATAACTGAACATCAACCAATTCTTTTTGGTGCAATTACTCTGTTTATTCCATCTTATTTAGATGCTTCCTGTGCCATTCAATGTTTCCTCCATCATTGCTATTGTTAGTGCAGCAGAGTCAGTTCCTACTCATAGTGACCCTGTATAGGGTTTATGAGGTTTTAAATCTTTCATGGGAGCAGAAAGCCTCATCCTTATCTTGTGCAGCAAGTGGGCTCAAACCACTGACCTTGTGATCACAGTTCAGTGCTTATCCTATGAAACCACGATGCTTCGATTTTCCATGAAAAATCTTTCAATATTGCAACCTAACATTTGACTTTTTCTTCAGTTCTTTCAGCTTGAAAAATGTTGAGCTTGCTCTTGCTTTTTGGTTCGCTAACTCCATGTCTTTGTACATTTAATTACAGTACTTTGTTTGGCCTTCTTGTGCTACCCTTTGAAAATTTCTGGTTAGTTCTTTTATTTCATTATTTATTCAACTTGCTGTAGCTTGTCTATGCTAGGGAGCATGTTTCAGAGTCTTTTCTTACACTGAGGTACAGCACACATTCAATGTGTGTTTCCTTCTGCAAGATTTGACCCTACGCTGGATTATGCTTTGAGAAGATCTGTTTTAGTGAATGTAGAGATATATTGAGGTTTCAAATGGCAAGCACTGTGAAGTTAAGGTTTTAGATTCCCACATAGATGAATGAATGGTTGAAGTTTTATAGATTTAGGAGACAATCATGTCTCTTGTCTCCAAGCCAAGAGTCTCAGGGTTGGCTTGGAGACAAGGGACATGATTATTCACAGGAACTGCAGAAACCAGAGAGTCAGCATTCACATTGGTTTTTAGAACCTCAAGTTCCACATAACTATTCAGAGACGACCAGATGATATCTACATATGCAGCAGGTCTAGTCAGAGGGAAGGAGCTTTGAGCTTCTTCTTGTTAGGGGTCAATTGTTGCTATGATTGAGCTCATCATTTCAGCTCCTATGTCAATCCATCACATTGAGGGTCTTCCTATTTTTTGCTGACCTGCTACTTTTCCAATCGTAATGTCCTTCTCCAGGTACTGCCCCTCCTGTTAATATATCCAAAGTACATGAGATGAAGTCTCATCATTTTGACTGTATTTCCAATACAAATTTTGAGCTTTTGTTTTTGTGTGCCATTGAGTCAGTTCTGACTCATAACAACATTGTTTAGGGTTTCCAAAAGCCGATGGTGGATTTGAACTTCCAATTTGTAGTTATCAGTCGAGTGCTTCTCCCGCAGCTTAAGACAGAAATACATCTATCTGCCTAATTTTACCCTGGAGCGAAACATTTTCTTTATTCTACTGGGCAGTAAACAAAGCAATCACTTGTTCCAGATGCTGACACAATTTCTATCTTTCAAGATGGTTTGCTATATAAGAATCTTGGAAACAGTAGTCCAGAAAAAGGCAGTCATGCCCTAAATTTACAAAATTTGTGGAACTATAATTGATAATTTTCTTACTATGTCTCATAGAAAACATAACCAACCACAACAGCAACCTTTGCTTTTGTTAGGTGCCTTGAATGAATGGATTCTGATAGATAGTGGCCACATGCACACCAGAACAAAACATTGCCATCCCTGGACCATTCTCACAATTGTTTCAATGTTTGAGCCCGTTGTTACTGTATCAATTCATCCTCTTGTGGGTCTTTCTGTTTTTCACTGACCCTCTACTTTACCATTAACATGTAGTTAACAACCTGTGAAATGCAGATGATATAACCTTGTTTGTTGGAAGTGAAGAGGACTTAAAATAATTACTGTTGAAGATCAAAAGAATATAATTAGTATGGATTGCACCTCAGTGTAAAGAAAACAAAAATCCTCACAACTGGACTAATAAGCAACATCATGATAAACGGAGAAAAGATTGTAGTTGTCAAAGACTTCAATTTGCTTGGATTCACAATCAATACTCCTGGAATTAGCAGTTAAACAAGTCTGCAAAAGACCTCTTTGAAGTGTTAAAAAGCAAAGATATTAGCTTGAGGACAAAGGTGTGCCTTATGCCTTACTCCAATAAGGCATGGTATTTTTAATTGCTTCATATGCATGTGAAAGGTGGACAATGAATAAGAAAGACTGTAGAAGGAATCCATGAATTTGAATTGTGTTAGAGAAGAGGCAGATGGTTGGCAGCTGACAAGATGTGCTGAACCCATCTTGAGCTTTTGTGAGTAACTTCAGAGACAAGAAAACAGATAGGCATTCCAGAAACCTGTTTGTAGCTCACAGAGATAAAGCTGAAATTTTTTACTTGTTCCCCACCTTCATTCCACAGGTGACCAGAGGCGAGGCTGGTCCCTATCCATATACACCCTCAAGGAAGTGCCTGCTCTCCTGGCCTTCAGAGCCAGACAAAGGTGAGCACCACAATTCTGAGCAACATTCCAGGAGGGAGGAACTGTCCATATTAACCCCACTTGGGCGGACCCTGTGCCAAATCTGCAGAGTTGCTCCTGGCCAGTCCTGGACTAGTCCTCACTAGGAGAAGCAGCTGAACAGATGCCTGGGGTAGAAAAAAAAGGAAAGAAAAGAGACTGGTGCTCTGTCCTGGCCAGCCAGGCACAGCATGGCCATCTTGAACTTTCTCCAGGAGCTGCAAAGGCAAGAGGGCACAGAGACATAATGCTTATTGGTGGAAAGAAAGCCATTACCTGCTTTTTTTTTTTTTTTGCTTTTTAAATTATTTTCTTTTTTCGCTGTTGTCTGCTGGTTTATTTGTTTGTTTTGCTTCTCTCTTGTATGTGTGTTTTCTCTTTTTACCTCACCTGACAGGAGACAGTAACCACATCCATACAGTTCAGTCACAACTGTACCCTCAACAGCTCCACCCATTGGCAAGAGATAACACCAGCTACTTTACACTGGATCAGAGACAGCTACCAACATCAGTGAAATCCACCATGAAATGACCTGCACAAACAGCAAAGAGAATGGTGCACAAGCTAGTGTCCAGATCACACTCAACAAGAGGCACCAGCATTTCCATCAACTGAATATAAATAACAAGAACAATACGATGTCTCTAAAGCATCAGACAATTTCTGTTCACACAAAAAAACAAGACAGAGTGACTCAAATAAATTACTAAGCTAGAAAAAAAATTAAGGAAAAAAAAGCATTGTGATTATATGAAAAAGAATTCAAGCACCTCCAAATGATTGACAGAAAGATTGCGGAAAATAAGAAATAATTCAGGAAAGGGTATCCATAATTACAATGAACATCAATATATTAAATGTGTCAGTAAAGAGACAGAATAGTAGAATGGATAAGAAAACAGCAACGATCAATGTACTATCTATGAAAAACACACCTTACACACAAAGACAAAAACAGATGAAAAATTAAAGGATGGCAAAAATATATCAAGATTACGAATCAGCCTGTGAACCTTAAGGTCAGCAGTTTGAAACCACCAGCTGTTCCGCTGGAGAAAGATGAGGCTTTCTGCTCCCTTAAAGATTTACAGCCTCGGAAACCCTGGACAATGTCACTATGAATTGGAACCGACTCCACGGCACATAACACCACCACCAATGATAATTAAAAATGAGCAGGGGTGGCAATATTAATTTATGATAAAATAGACTAAGATATAAACCAGCATAAGAGACCAAGAAGGATATTATCTCATGATTAAGGGGTCAATTGAACAAGAGGACATGACCATAATAAATATCTATGATTCCAATGAAATAGTCTTTAAATACATAAGTCAAACTGATCGAATAAAAGAAAGAAATAGACAACTCTACAATAATAGCAGGAGATTTTAATACACCACTTTAAAAAAAGGATAGAACAACTAGAAAGAAACTCAACAAAGACACAGAGGAACTAAATAGCATAACCAACTTAACCTCAACGAATGAACCCAACAACATAATACACATTCTTTTCCAGTGAACATGGAATATTCTCCAAAACAGACCATAGGTTAGGCCACAAAACAAGTGTCAATAAATTTAAAAACATCAAAATGCTGTAAAGCATCCTTTCAGATCACAATGCTATAAAATTAGAAATCAACAATAGGAAGATCAAAGAATCAAAGTGAAATGCATGAAAATTGAATAACACCCTAATAGAACAAAAAAGGAAAAAAAAAAAATCCTTGAATCAAATAAGAATGAAAACACAACATGCAAAAATCTTTGGGACACAACAAAAACAGTGTTTGGAGGGCAATTTGTAGCAATAAGTGAACACATCCAAAATTAAGAAAGAATCAAAACCAGCACATTAACACATCATATCCAACAATTAGAAAAAGACCAGAAATTAGCCTATAGTTATGAGAATAAGAGTAATAATAAAGATAATGAACAGGAAAAGATAGAAACCTTTCATTGCCCTCTCCCCACCAGGAGGCCAGTAAAATGCTAATCAGGTAACCAAATGGGACCAATCCTCCTGGTTTTCCCCCTGCCCTCAAACAGGTATGCAGCCTGGCCCCTCCCTGGACTCTGACCCCATATAGGCCCATGTTGCCCTCCATTCGGGGCTCAGAATCTGGAGAAATTAGCTCCTTTGAGTCAGCCAGCTTAATAAAATCTGAAACTCTGCTTCACCTCTCTGAGTGGCCTCAGTTTCTTCAACGACGAATCTAAAACTGCTGTAATGATAAGAGTAGAAATAAGACAAAAAGTTGGTTCTTTGAAAGGATTAATAAAATTAGCAAATCTTACAAAAGAAGTAGATGTAAATAATGCAGGTAAGAATCAATATGGGTGACATCACAACAGAACCAACAGAAATATAAAGGATAATAAATAATAGAAGCTAGAAAGAATAACTTTGAAAGTCTGGAAAAAATGGATAAAAGTTTTAGAAAAACAGTAACTAACTAAACTAACACACAGTGAAATAAAAAAGCAGAACAGACCTATAATAAAAGAATAAACTGATCAGGTAACTAAAAAAAAAAAAAATTCCAACAATAGCAAAAAACTCCCGGCTGAGATGATTTTCACCAAATATTCAGAGAAGAACTGACACCAATTTTAGTCAAACAATTCCAGAACATAGAAAAAGATGAAAACCCCTTGAATACATTTGATGAAGTGAGTATAACCCTCATAAAAACAAACAAACAAACAAAAAAAACAGGCCAAGACATCACTAAAAAAGAAAATTGTAGACCAGTATCTATCGTGAGACATTCTCTATCATGAGACATTCTGGTGTAGTGCTGTAGGATAAGCACTAGATCTCAAGGTACGTTTGAACCACAAGGTCAGTGGTTCAAAGCCACTAGCTGCTCTTCAGATGCACTATCAAGGATCACTATGAGTCACAATGGACTCAATGGCACTTAACAACAACAAATCCATCATGAAAATAGATGCAAAAATTCACAACAAAAATCTAGACAATAGAATTCAACAACATATTGAAAATCAAAACAAAACAAAACAAAACATTATGACCAAGTAGGATCCATACCAGAGATGCAAGGATAGTTCAATATTACAATTACAATTAACATAATCCACTATATAAATAAACAAAATAAAAGAACAAAATGATCGTATTGGCTGATGCTGGAAAAGATTTGACAACATCCAACATGTATTCCTGACCAAAAAATACCCCACAACTCTCAGTAGAGTCGGAACTGAAGGGAAATTCCTCAACATAATTAACAGCACATATACAAATCCAACAGCCAACATTACTGTCAATGGAAAGGAACTGAAAGCCTTCCTTATGTGAACAGGAACCAAACAAGGATACCCTGTATCTCCACTCTTATTTAATATTGTGTTGGAATTCTTAGCCAGAGGTATAAGGCAAGAAAGGGAAATTAAAGGCATTCATATTGACGAAGAAGTAAAACTCTTCCTATACGTTGAAAATCTATAATGTTTTCCTATACATTGAAATATAATGTCTTCCTATACATTGAAAATCATAAAACATTTGTAAGAAAATTATTGGAACCCATTGGAGGATTCAGCAAAGTGACAGGATACAAGATCAATATATAAAAATCAGTTGAATTCCTTTATACTAATAAAGACAGATCTGAAAATGAAATAAGAGACACAATACCATTTATAATAGCCATCTAAAAGATGAAATACTTAGAATAAATTTAACGAGGAAAACGAAATACAAAATACCTGTACAAAGGACAATATAAAACACTACAACAAGAAATCAGGAAACATTTACAAAAATGGAAGAATATAAATGCTAATGACATTAAGACTGAACATTGTCATAATATCAACACCACCCAAAGCAGTCCATAGATATAAATAACATAATCACAGCCCAGATTCCAACATCGTTCTTAAAAGAAATGCAAAAAACTGATCACAAATTTCATATGGAAAGAAAAGCACTGCTTAAGAAGAAGAACAAAGTTGGAGGTCTCTCAATCCCTTATCTTAAAATTTACTACAATGTCACAGTGGTCAAAATAACCTGGCACGGGTACAAAGAAAGATACATAGATCATTAGGACAAAATTTAGAAACAAGAAGTAAATCCATACACATGCAGTCAGCTGATCCTTGACAAAGGACAAAACACATTTAATGGAGAAGAGAAAATATCTTAAAAAAAAAATTAGTGCTGACTAAAAAGGAAATGCATTGGCAGAAAAATAAAATAAGACCTATACCTCACACCATATATAAAAACAAACTCAAAGTGGATTAAAGAACTTAAGTAAAAAGATCCTAGAACTATAACGTTTACCAATGAAAAAATACAAACACAAGGACTTTAATACACAGCATAAATACACTGTCAAACATTACTAAAACACAAACAAGAAAAAGACAAAATGAATGACTGGGACTTCCTATAAATTAGACATTTATTTGCATTAAAAAATTCCACCAAAACAGTAAAAACGGAGCCTAAATACTGGAAAAAAATAATTTACAACAATATATCAGACAAGGGATTGATCTCTAAAATTAATCCCTTGTCTGATCTCTATTAATTTCTATAGAAATGCACAACACCTCTACAAAGACAAATACAAATAACTCAATTAAAAAAATGTGCATAGGGAATGAGCAGATACTTCACCATGAAAGACATTCAGGCAAACAAATAAACAAAAAATGTTCACAATCATTAGCTGTTGTTATTGTTGTTAAGTGCAGGTGAGTCAGTTCCAACTTAAAGCGACCCCATACAGGGTTTCTGAGGAGTGGCTGGTGGACCCGAACTGCCGACCTTGTGGTTCAAACTGACTTCACAGTCTGTTTAACCCATAGCGCATTAACCCACAGCACCACAGCAGGACTCCATTAGCCATTCGTAGTGGTGGTTTTGTACTGTGGAGTCAGTCCCAACCTGTAGCCACCCTGTATAGGGTTTCCCAGGAGCAACTGGTGAGCTTGAACCACGCACCTTGCAGTTCAAATCAACCTTGCAGAACAGTGCATTAACCTGCAGCACCACACCAGGATTCTCCATTAGCCATTGTTGTTGTTGTTAGGTGCCATTGAGTCAGTACCGACCTTATTGACTTTATGTACAGCAGAACAAAACACTGCCCGATCCTGGGCCAACCTCACTACTGGTGCCACGCTTGAGTCCATTGATGCTGCCACTTGGCCAATCCATCTCTTTGGAGGTTTTCCTCTTTTTCTCTGACCCTCCACCTTACAAAACATGATATCCTTCTCCAATGACTGGTCCCTCCTGATAATATGTCCGAAGTGTGAGAGACATTACAGAGATGCAAATCAAAACAACATTGACATATCATCTCACCCCAGCATTAACAGCACATTTCGAGAAAACAGAAAACAACAAATACTGGTGAAAGTGTGAGAGACTGGAACCCTCCTACATAGTTGGTAAAATGATTCAACTATTGTGGAAAATGATATGGCATTTCCTCAGAAATTTGGAAATAGAAATACCTTGTGACTCAGCCATCCCTCTACTTGTTAAACAAGAAATAAGAGCCAGGATACAGTAGATGTATGCACACAAATGTGCATTGAAGTACTAGTCACAATAGCAAAACAATGGAGGCAGCCTAAATGCCCATCAACAGAAGACTGGGTAAACAAACTTTGGTACATACACACAATGGAATACTGCACAACCTTGAAAAGTAATAAATTGCAAAACACCACTAACATGGATAAACCTGGAAGATATTACGCTGAGGGAAATTAGTCAATCACAAAGGACAAATATTGTATGAAATCACTATTGTAAGAATTTCAGAAAAGGTTTTCATACTAAAAGAAACAAATTTTGATGGTTGCCAGGAGTGGGAGAGAAGGGAGAGTAATTCACTGGCTAGAGGGTAACACATGTTAACTTGGGTGATGGAAAGGACAATATATAAGAAGAGGGAGGTTGTCAGAAGAATGATGAAAACAGATGAAGGAACAGGGAAGTAGGCAAGGAATAAAGGGGATGGAAGTGGTTTATACAAAACCTTGGGATAACAGTGTTCTGTAGGTGGATACATGGACAGAGACATAGGATGAATGGGTATGGGAGGAAGAGTGGGAATATTTCTAGGCTGAATGGGTATGGAAATATACCCAGCAAGAGTTTAAAAGAGAATATTTGTACATGGATATTTACCTTGCCTGCAAACACAGCTATAAATGTGGTACTGCATTGTTGTTGTTGTTAAGTGCTATTGAGTCGGTTCCAACCCATAGCAACCTTGTATAGGGTTTCTGAGGAGCAACTGATGAGCTTGAAAACTGACCTTGTGGTTCAACCAACTTTTCAATCCAGTGCATTAACCCACAGCTCCACATCAGGACTCCTATAAATGTGGTGCAGCATACAATGGGCAAAATGATGAAAACTTATTGGATAATAATCAAATATCTTAAGGCAATAATTTGCTGTGCCTGGGGTCTCAGGACCATATTCTCAGGGGACACTATGGTCAGTTGGCATAACACAGTCCACAAAGATAATTTTCTATATCCTATTTTGGTGAGTAGTGTCTAGGATCTTAAAAACTCATGAGCCTCCAAGGTATAGCTATTGTTCTCTCTATGTGCAGTAGAAAGAAGAGTGATGAGAATTGAAGATACTTGGAATGAATTAGTCCAATAAACTAATGGAACATGTGAATCTCAGTCTCTACAACTCTGAGACCAGAATAGGTGGTGCTTGGCTACCACTAACAGTGACTCTGAAAGAGATTGCTGTAAAAGTTCCCAGATAGAATGGGAAAAATGTGAAACAAAACTGATCATTAAAAATAAAGAAGATGAGGCTTCTAATTAGAAAGAATCTGCAGGAACTTGAGACTATGGCCCTTGACCATCCTTCAGATGTGGAAAGGAGCTCATCCTTGTGGCACAATTTACAGCCAAGCAATAGATAGGTATGTCCAGGGGACAACAACACTAGTAAGGTCTGATCACTATGCAATGGTCAATCATTCAAAATCAAAACGACAACATTTACCTAAGGATAAAAGTAGAGAAGGGATGGGCAAATGGTGGAATGGAAATAGGACCCACAGGGAGAAAGTGGGATAACAGTTGTTGCAGAGAGGTGATTTCATTTAGATGAAAATATGGTTTATGATTTGTTCAGTATGAAACTGATGATCTTATCTGTAAACCTTCACTCAATTCACAATAAAAAATAATAACAAAACAAAACAACAAACCCTTTCAACAGGAATTTTGTAGTAGATTGCCTAATGTAATAAATACATTGTTTGATTTCTTGATAGCTGCTTCCATGAATGTTGATTGTTGATCCAAGCAAATGAAGTCTTTGACAACTTCAATCTTTTTCTCCATTTATCATGATGTTACTGATTGATGTAACTGTAAGATTTTTAAATTTTCTTTATGTTGAGATGCAATTCAAATAATAGAAGGCTGTAGTCTTTGTTCTTCATCAATAATTATGGCGTCCTCTTCACTTCCAGCAATCAAGGCTGTATCATCTGCATATTCCAGATTGTTAATGCATCTTCCTCCATTCCAAGATGCCATGCTCGTCATTCTTCTTTATATAATCTGACTTCTAGGATGATTTTGCTCAACATGCAGGTTGAATAAAAATGGGGAAAGAAGACAACTCTGGCACACACCTTTCCTGATTTTAAATAACTTACTATGTCCTTGTTCTGTTTGAATGACCACCCACAGGTTCCTAATGAAAACAATTAAGCTTTCTGGACTACCTATTCTTTGCAATTTTATCCTGGCAGATCCACACAATTGAATGTCTATTACCTTACACCCTTGGTAGCCATCAAACAATGTTTGTGGGGGGTTTTTAGCATAAAATCCCATGACAATCATGAAATGCAGACACTTCCTAGAAACACCTGAACAATTAAGCCAAATTCTCCACATCTAGAGCCTTATAGAAGTTTGCTAATCTCATTACATGTTTAATAAATATGTGTGGAATTGATTTGGTTTTTACTTTAGTTAATTCAAGAAATTTGTATTTCATTTTTCATTTCTTCTATTACTCAGAAGTTGTTAAGCATAGGGCTTTTCAATTTCCATATATTTGATTCTTTTTTCCTTCGTCTTCCTATTCTCTGATTTCTTGATTTGTAAAGATGTTTTGTAGTGTTTAAATGCTTTTAAGTTTATGGAGGCTTGCTTTGTGGACTATTCTGGAGAACGGTCTATTCTGGACAATGTTCCATGGGCACTAGAAAAGAATGTATATTGTGCTGTTGTTGGGTGGAGTGTTCTGTTATATGTCTATGAGGTCAAGTTGGTTGATTGTTTCTAATTAATCCTTTAATCATCATAAATGTCTTTCCTTTGTCTCTTATGCTGATTTTTACCCAACTGTCTGTTTTATTAGGAATTAATATTTCCATTCCTGTTCTCATTTGATTACCATTGGCTTTTTTTTTTTTTCCTGTACTTTTATTTTTCTGTCTATTTTTATCTTTGTGTATAAGGTATGTGTCTTGCAGGTAGCATATTGATGGACTCTGTTTTCTTACAAATTCTGCTACTCTCTGTCTCATGACTGGTGCATTTAATCCATCTATGTAATTATCCATAGGTATCAATTGATTGCTCTCATTTTACTGTGTGCTTTTTTTTGTGGTAGCCAGAGTTGTTGTGACGTGCTGTCTGTCGAGTCTGTTCTGACCCACAGCGACCCTGCATAGGGTTTCCAAGGAGCTACTGATGAGCTTGAACCACCGCGGCTTTGCCACACTAGGTAGTGTCCTTCAAAATATTGTTCCAGCACTACTACTTGCTGAGTCAAGTACCCTTGATTGGTCTTCTGGGTGGCACAGAGATACTATAGTCAAAATAATTTAACATTGAAAACATTCAAGATCAAAAGGGCAACATTTGCCTAAGGGCAAGTTGGGAAGCCTGGGAAGGAGGGTGGAATGAAAATAAGAACCACAGGAAGGAAATGGGATAACTGTTCTTACAGAAAGGGATTGTAGTCATTGAGATGATTTCTTGAATGTAAAACTGATGATCTTCTCTGTAAACCTTCACTCATTTCACAATAGAAAAGTAAAAAAAAAAAAAAATCCTGTGGAACACAGTTCTACTCTGACACACACATGCTCTGACATACATAGGGTGACCATGAATCAGAATAAAATCTATTTTGACTCATGGTCACCTCACGCTGCCTTTTTAATGTTGAATGATTGACTGTTCCATGGTTGTTGTTGTTGTTAAGTGCTGTTGTGTCAGTTCTGACCCCTAGCGACTCTGAACAGGGTTTCTGAGGCTGTAAATCTTTACGGGAGCAGAAAGCCTCATCTTTCTCCCATGAACAGCTGATAGTTTCCAACTGCTGACCTTAAGGTTTGCAGCCTGATTCGTAACCACTATGCTACCAGAGCTCCTTAAGCATACCTTAATAGCATTGTCCCCTATTTATACCTATCTACTGTGGGTTAGTAGAGCTCTAGTAGTAGAGCCAGACACCGTCTACTTCCGTTCCCAGTTATAGTGACTGATGTTCATATGTTCCATTGATCTGTTGGACTGATTAATTACAAGCATCTTCAGTTTTCATCACTCTGCTTTCTTTCACACTGGAGAGACCAATCGTTGCACCTTAGATGGATGTTCATGGGTTTTCAAGGTCCCAGTCAATACTTGCCAATGTAGGATGTAGAACGCTGTTTGTGGACTATGGCATCTCTTGAGACTATGATCCTGAGCCCTGAGGCTTAGCAGCTCATTACCTTAAAAAGTGTTCTTCATATTTCCTCCTGTATGCTGTACCACATTCATAGGTGTGTTTGCAGCAAAGGTACCCAGGTACAAATATCCTCTATCAAACCTTCATATATTTGTGAGTATATGTTTTCCTTCCCATACCCATTCAACACTTAACAACAACAACGATCACCGAAGTCAGTGAATTAAATTCCCTTCCTTCCCACCCCTGATAAAAGTCAAATAATGTTGTTTTTTTAGCATAAAAACCTTTTCTTGAATTTTGACAATAGTGACCTCATACAATATTTGTCTTTTTGTAATGGAGTAATATCCACCAGGTTCATTCCACTCGGCATAATATCCACTCAGCATAATATCCACCAGGTTCATTCAAGCTATGCTGTGTTTTTGCAGATTGACTGTTATTATTCAATGTTGCATAGGCATTATACTGTGAGTATATACCAAAGTTTGTTTATCCATTCTTCTATTGGTGCTCAATAACATTTTTAATAGTTGATTTTTTGGGGGGAACTGAATCACCAGGTCTTTCTTCCAAGGTGCTTTTAGGTGAACTCAAACCTTCAGTATTTCAATTATCAGCCTATTGAGCCAATAGTCAACATCCATGGACACAGTAGTGAAGATATAAAAATAGTCTATTTCATTCAACAAATCCCTTTAAAATTTTCAAAAGCAAAGATACCTTTTGATGACTAATATAAGCCTAAACCAAGTCATGTTCTTTTTAATCTCCTCATATGCTTGTGGACTGAATAATGAAACAGAAGGAAGCAGAAGAAGAATTGATGCATTGAAACTACATTGAAAAATATTGAATATACGATGGGCTCCCAGTAGAATGAACAAATCAAATATGAAAAGAACTATTATCAAAATGCTCTTTAGAAGTGAGGACATGGAGACTTCAACTTGCTTGCTTTGGACATGTCATCAGAAAAAAGACTAATTGCTAGGAAAGGACATTGTGTTTGATAGTGGGTCAGTGAAAACAAAGGAAACCTTTGTCTCTTTGAGACAAATTGACTCAACAGCTAAAGAGAGGGACTCAAAAATACCAATGATCATGGACATGGTGCAACAAACATTTCATTCTGCTACGCATATGATTGTATGATTTGGAGCTGACTTGATCGTAAATAACAACAACAACAACATTGTTGGCTATTTCTCCAAGCCATCTGGATTCTCTTAGGGTCTTAAAGAAAAATGTGCAGATTTTATTTTTACTACCAAACACAATTTGATTTATTCAGCCAATGGGCCATGGAATTATTTCAATTTTTAAAGTTTATAGCATAGATTAATTTTCACATATGCCATTGACACTGCAACTAGAGATCAAGTTATTTTCCTAAGTTTGGGATAAAATATGACATAAAGCAGGCATTTGAAATCATGAGACCATCAAGGCAGGAATTAACATTGATAATACACATGCTGAACTGGGTATAAACTGATTTTTAGAAGAATTAGCTGGTTTGGGAATGCTGATACTGCTCTCATTTGAGTAACTAGATATGAGGCCAAAGGAATTTAGTGAAGCCAAAGACAGATGGAGGTCAAAGACTACAGCCTTCAAATGGATTAAGCCTGAACAAGATGAAAGATGAAGTTGACTTATAATAAATTAAGAAACTGGTTATAACAGAACAGGTGGAGTTGTCTCATAGGAAGTGATATTGGCAAAAAAAAAAAAAAATCACATTAAAGGAAGTCTCAGAGATACTTTATAACATTGAAAATGTAAAGGATAAAATGCTTGTTGTTGGTCTAAATTTAGAGAAAGGAATTGGAAAATTTTCAAGGAAGAGAAAAAAAAGCTCTGCTCCGTATGGTAAATTATGCCACAAGACAAAGAAAGAAATCACTGTTCAAACTATTCTTGATAAGTTTTTACCAAGAAAATTGTTGTTGTTGTTAAGTACCGTTGAGTCAGTTCCTACCTATCACGATCCTATATAGGGTTTCTGAGGAGCAACTGGTAAGTTGGAATCGCTGACCTTGAGAATAAAACTCTTTAATTCTCTATTTAAATTAAAATATGGTAGTGGTGGTTATGTGCCGTGGAGTGGAAAACGACTCATAGCCACCCTGTACAGGGTTTCTGAGGCTGTAAATCTTTACAGGTACAGAAACCCTCATCTTTCTCCTGCGGATCAGCTGGTAGTTTCGAACTACTGACCTTGCGGTTCGCAGCCCGAGTTTTACTTTTTTAAAAATTTTCTATGCATTCCTAATCTATAGTGAGAGAGTTTTTAATATTTTAACTGAATTTTAAAAGGCCTGAAACAATGTGAAGTTTTCCTATTAGTTATTCAGACTATATTGCATGTATTCAGCTTGCAAGGTAATTTTACAGTTTTATACAAAGCAATGACTATCAATAGACATATATATTATTTCATAGTGGTTACGAATCGGCCTGCGAACCTTAAGGCCAGCAGTTCGAAACTACCAGCTGCTCCGCGGGAGAAAGATGAGGCATTCTGCTCCCGTAAAGATTTACAGCCTCGGAAACCCTGTACAGGGTCGCTATGGGTCGGAACCGACTCGACAGCACTTAACAACAACAACAACAATATATATGTCTATATATATTATAGAGGTTGTTCCACACATAAGGACGTTAATATGGATATATATATATAATATACCCAAATTTTCCACAAAATTGAATAGCAAAACTTCTTTAGAAATGCTATATTCTTCACACCTTGCTCAGGTCTATCTCTTTTTACCATTCTCTCCTCCAGTTTCTCATCTTGCTAATCAATCTTTAGCATCCTTTCAGATAAATCTTTTTAAAATGCAATGCGGTCATGTTGAAGTTTTTCTACTTCTGCTATTATAGTTTGAGCTAATAGGACATTGTTATTAAATAATTTTGGATATTTTTAGTCTCATTTTTAAAGTCTCATTTTAAAAAGCCATCTTCGCCTTGAGGATTTCTCTGTTTTTATTTACTTACTTATTTTTCTTTTTGGAAATTATTTTTCCTTCTACTGAGGTTTCATATGAGTTTTCTGAAACTGCTGTAGTGCAGTTATTTTAATCCAACCATTATCTTTGCTGGGTTACAAACTGCTCACAGTAGCATTCGTTTACATAGTAGCAGTAAACAGGAGGGTTCATATGACAGTGCTCAGCAATATGTGTTAACTGAACTATCTTGCTGTTGTTGTTGTTAAGTGCTGTGGAGTCGATTCCAACCCATAGCAACCCTGTTCAGGGTTTCCGAGGCTATAAATCTTTACAGGAGCAGACTGCCTCATCTTTCTCCCATGGAACTGCTGGTAGTTTTGAACTGTCGACCTTGAGGTTCACAGCCCGATTCGTAACCACTACACTACCAGAGCTCCTTAGAGTTTGCAAATATGTAGAAAGCCACATGAAAAATAACACTTTATCCTACTTACAGAACAGCTTCTATTAGGTCAATAAGGATTAAAGAACAAATCACCTGGACAGCTTGCCAAAAATTCTCCATAAGATACCCATGTCAACTCTAAATATTTATCATTTAAAGTAAGTCCATATAATGATCCTGGCTTTGCTGATAATCTTCACATTAGATAAAAATTGGAGGTAGACACTGAAGCTGAAATATGACCTATGTGATTAATCATGCAGTCAAGCAGAATACAAAGATTGACTTCATTGTTGAGTAACAATTTATTGACCTGTTGGCTTAATTTGAGTCAAGATTGAATATGTATAAATAGTGAAAGCCATGCATTGCTATGGGCATTAGAGAAGCTGGTCTAAATATGAAGATCTTCAAGATTTTATTAATATGCTCAGGTCAGTTTATATTTTGTTATATCCTTTGCTTCTAAGAAGCTAATATGTGTTAGCATTTAGGAATCTATTAAAATGTCTTTTTATTTAATTGAATGTTATCTCTCTTGCTCACTCCTCTGTATGTGTGTGTGTGAGAGAGAGTATTAAATAATGATTAAAAAAAACCAACTCATAGTTCATCTTAGATTATTCAGAATGACTATTTTTAGTAATTATTTCTTTTAAGGTGTTCTTTTAATATAATAATTTTCAATCTAAAACCTTTCACTGTTTTATAACAAAGTTATATGAAATATTCTTTGCTAATTTCTAACTATTTTAAAAATTGGTCTATCTTGGGATATAACTTATATTGCCCTTTAGTCATACTTCATATCCTGGACTTGAGTTTCAGGATATGCTTATTTCTTCATTTTGCTCTAGAGGTGGTGCAGAATAATGAAATTTAGAATGACTCATAACTAAACCAAAAACAGAGCCTCTTGTCTTTCTAATAAATAGAGAAACAATGAAAATAATTAAATAAATTAAAGGAGAAAGGATTGGTGTTGCACTGATTTTTCAACTAGAATTTTAAATTATAATACTGCAAACTTTATACTAACAAAGACTCTATGTGCACATTGAATGATTTGACTGAAATAATCAATCAAGCAATAAATGGGCTCTTGAAGAAAAGAACCATTCTATGTTTATGTATCATTTGCTGTTGTTGTTAAGTGACATCGAGTCGGTTCCGACCCATAGCGACCCTGTACAGGGTTTCCGAGGCTATAAATCTTTATTGGAACAGAAAGCCTCATCTTTCTCCCATGGAACAGCTGGTAGTTTTGAATAAGTATCATAGCTACTCTATTTAAGATTTCCGAGGAGCAGCTAGTGAGTTTGAACCTCTGACCTGTCAGTTAGAAGTACAGTGCTTATCTTACAGTGCTATACCAGGTCTTCTTCCATTTTTTGTGGTAGCTGCTATATATGTGAAGGATTCAAAAAGTTCGTGCAAAAATGCAATTAAAAGATAATGGAATTTTTCCATGAGCTTTTGGGTTTTTTTTTTTAAAGTTTTTATTGTAAGGTTTACATGGGAGAACATCAGCTTTACACTCACTGTATCATATTTCGTTTCATTGCAATGATTACTACCCCCTCCATGCATCCTCAAATAACTCCAAAGGGTACACCCCAACAGGCCCGCCCCACCCCCCACCCCGGCCACCAGCACACAGCCCTTCTCCCTTTCTGAGTCCAGTGTCTCCAGCCACTCAATCTGTCCACCTCGTCGTTTCTGTCTCTATCCCTGGTGTCACTGCCTCTCTGGGTAGGGTCCCGCTCTCTGTTCTTCTCATTTGATGGTCCCAGGGACCTCAGCTCCTGGGATGCAATATCAATCACTCTCCTCCTTTTGTCAAAACCATCTACCTCTATATTTTCTAACCTCACAGTCAGTCCTGGTGGCAATTATTCACTGTTGTGCCGCAAGAGTCTTATCCCCATTTCCTTTCGCCAGTCCAGTTCCAACGGATTAGAAATCATTTAGTGGTGATTCTACCTTATCCCACTCTGTCTGGACCTAGGCTTCCTCTTGAAAGCTTGTAAATCAGTCACTTCTTCCCTTTATAGGCCCCCTCATTTTGGGTACCAATGTCTATGTTGCCCATCCCTGTCAACCCTGTGTACCGAGCGGGTGGGAGTGATCCTCGCTGTAAAGATTTGTTTGCTATTTTGAGCTACTATATCCTTAAGTATAGGTAAATTTCATCAAATTGTAGCAGTTTACTCTTTTTCTTTCTTTTTTTTTTTTATCTGTTTTCCCCTCTTCTTTCTTCTTTTAGTCAAGTTCTGATCATCCAGCCATGGAAGCTAGGTCAAAATGGGTACTATCTGCATGTATGGGTATTCTTGTGCATCTTCCCTCACTTCATATCAGATGGACACTTCACTCTCTGCTCTAGTGCTCTGTGGCCATGTCACTGCCTCTGGGCCCAGGAGTCCCCATGTCTTGCCATATGGCTGGCTATCCAGGTCTCCACCCAGATTCATGGGTGACTATTAATTGTGGTCAGGCTTAGCTCACAACTTCATTGCTGTTTTTCCCCTCTCTTCCCTTATTGGTGACCAACGTGGTCACCAGCCAGACCACATGCCTGTTCATGTATTCCCCTTGAATCTCAGTATTGGAAGGGGTTTCCTCGGAGTGGTCCCTACCACTTGCTTTGATGGCTTTTGGGCGAACAGCTTACTTGTTCTTGTAGTAATCCATCAGACTACCATTATTGTTTCAGATTTTTCCTGCTGGTCTGTTCTTCTAGCCACTCCAGGCTGGTCTACTTGTCCTTTCTAGTGGAAATTTCCAATCTCAGTTGGTTCTGGATTTCACCTATGGTCTTGTACAATGTAAAGGCTCCACAGGAAGCCTCTCTCACTGGGCAACTTCTGGACTCCTTTAAGGTATTCCAATCAGTTATAGGCTGAAGATGGACTTGCAAGCTTTCTGTAGTGATGATTTTGGCTATTCCTTTCTCCCCTGCTCAACTGTCTATTTTACAATGGTAGACAAGGGAAACCAAGATTCAAAAGACAGCCAAGCGTCTTAACACTACTCCTCTCTTTTATGCCTTCAAAACGTGCCTCAATCCCTGTATCCTGGAGCCCAGTTGTTCCAAGGTTGTGCACACATCATCATTTACCTCTGTCCCACTTAGCCCATGTGAACCTGCCTAACTGTTCTCCCATCAGCCTTGTTCTTCCATTCCCCTCCCCATTCTTGTGAACCCCCCCCCCCCAAAACAAAACAAAACACTATTCTGTGTCTATTCCTTACCCTGTGCTTTATATTCCCCTCTCTCCTTCCCCTCCTCTCATCCCATACGTCCTGGTGATCAGCAAATATATATAATGTTTCCCCCCCTTTTAGTGTGGGTTCTTTTCCTTACTCTTTTACAGTAATGGTCCTATGCAGTATTTCTCCTTTTGTGACTGACTAATTTCACTCAGCATAATGTCCTCAAGGTTCATCCATGAAGCTTCTTTGTTGTTCTTCAAGGTAGCATAGTATTCCATTGTGTGTATGTACCACAGTTTGTTTATCCATTTTTCGATTTATAGGCATTTAGGCTGTCTCCATCTTTTTGCTATTATAAATAACACTGCTATGAACATTGGTGTGCATATATCTACTCATGTTATGGCTTGTATTTATTGTCGATAAATACCAAGTAAACGAATTGCCGAATCATAAGGTATTTCTATTTCCAACCTACTGAGGAAGCACCATATTGCTTTCCAGAGAGGCTGGACAATTTTGCAATCCCATCAGCAATGCAGAAGTGTCCCAGTCTCTCCACATCCTCACTAACTGTCCGCTACTTTTTTTGATCTTTGCTGTTATTGGTGGTATGAGATGATATCTCATTGTTGTTTTGATTTGCATCTCTCTAATGGCTAGTGATCCTGAACATTTCTTCAAATGTTTGTTGGCTGCCTGGATCTCTTCCTTGGTGAAATGTCTGTTCATGTCCTGTGCCTATTTTTTAATTGGTTATTTGATTTTTCTTGTAGAGGTGTTGTACTTTCCTAAATATTTTAGAAATGTGTCATTGCAAAAGATTTTCCCCCATTCTGTGGATTCCCTCTTTACTCTTTTGGTGAAGTCTTTTGATGCACATAGGTTTTAAATTTTTAGGATGTCCCACTAATCTATTTTGTCTATTTTTGTTTGTGTACTTTTCAAAATGTTTGGTAGTCTGTGTATTCCCTGTATTAGAGCCTTCATATTTGTCACTATTTTATTATTGATGACTTTCATAATTTGGGAATTCACATTTAGATATTTAATCCATGCTGAGTTGGTTTTTGTATAGGACATAAGGTAAAGGTCTTGTTTCAATCTTTTGTATATTGCTTTCCAGTTCTGCCAGCACCATCTGTTAAAGAGACTATCTCCTCCCCATGTAACATACCTAGGCACTTTGCCGAATGTTAGTTGGCTGTATGTGGATAAGTTAATTTCTGGATTCTCAATTCTGTTCCATTGATCAACGTATCTTTCATTGTACCAGTATCAGGCTATTTTGACCACTCTATCTGTGCAGTGTATTTTGAAATCGAGAAGTGAGAGGCTTCCAACATTGTTCTTCTTGAACAGTGTTTTGCTTATCCTGGGTCTCCTTCCTTTCCATAAGAAGTTTGTAATTGTCTTTTCCATGTCTTTGAAGAATGTCCCAGGAATCTGGATTGGAGTTGCATTATATATGTAAATTGCTTTGGGTAGTATTGACATTTTCACGATGTTGAGTCTTCCTATTCAGGAACATGGTATGTTCTTCCACTTTTGTGTCTTTTGGTTTCTTGTAGTAGTGTTTTGTAATTCTCTTTGTATAGGTCCTTTGTTTCTCTGGTTACGTTTATTCCTAAATATTTCATCCTTTGGGTAGCTATTGTAAATGGTATTGCTTTCCTAATGTCTTTTTCTCACTGTCATTGTTACTATAGAGGAATCCAACTGATTTTTGTATGTTGATCTTATACCCTGCCACTTTGCTGACTCTTCCAATGATGTCTAGTAGCTTTTTTTACTAAGTCTTTGGAGTTTTCTATGTATAGGATCATATCATCTGTAATAGAGTTTTATTTCCTCTTTGCCAATCTGGATGCCTTTAATTCCCTTATCTTGCCATATAGCTCTGGCTTATACTTCCAAAACAATATTGAATAGGAGTGGTGACAAAGAGCATCCTTGTCTGGTTCCCGTTCACAGAGGGAAGGCTTGCAGTTTCTCTCCATTGAGAATGATGTAGGCTGTTGGTTTTGTATATATGCTCTTGATTATGTTGAGGAATTTCCTTTCAGTTACTATTTTGTTGAGTGTTTTTATCAGGAATGAATATTGAATTTTGTCAAATGCCTTTTCTGCATCAATCGATATGATCAAGTGGTTCTTTTCCTTCTTCTTATTTATGTGGTGGATTACACTGATTGTTTTTTTAATGATGAATCATACTTGCATACTTTTTATGAAACCCACTTGGTCATGATGTATTATTATTATTATTATTTTTTGATGTGGTGCTGGATTCTGTTGGCAGGATTTTGTTGAGAATTTTTGCATTTATGTTTATGAGGGATATTGGTCTGTAGTTTTCTTTCTTAGTGATGTCTTTCCCTGTTTTTGGTATGAGGGTTATGCTTGCTTCATAAAAAGTATTAAGAAGTTTTCTGTCCTCTTTTATATTCTGGAATAATTTCAGTTCTTCCCTGAATGCTTGGTAGAACTCACCTGTGAAGACATCTGGGCCTGGACTTCTTTGGGTTGGGAGTTTTTTAATGACCTGATCAATTTCTTCTTTTGTTATGGGTCTGTTCAAGTTTTCTACTTCAGTCTGTGTAAGTTTTAGTAGGTCGTGTTTTTCTAAAAATGTATCCATGTCTTCTAAATTTTCAAATTTGTTGGAGTACAACTCCTCAGAGTATTCTGTTATAATCCTTTTGATTTCCTTTGGTTCCATTGTAACATAGCCTGTGTGGTTTCTAATGCAAGTTATTTGTGTCTTCTCTTTTCTTTTGTTAGGTTTGCCAATGGCTTGTCAATTGTATCAATCCTTTCATAGAACCAGCTTCCTTTTGATTCCTTCTATAATTTTTCTGTTTTGTATCTCATTTATTTCTGCTCTTATCGTCATCATTTCTTTTCTTTTGGTGACTGTAGGCTCCCTCTGTTTGTCCGTTTCTAATTGTTGAAGATGCTGTGTTCATTTTGGTTCTTTCTTCTTTTTGGATGTGCGCATTTATCACAACAAATTGTCCTCACAGCACTGCTTTCGCTGTGTCCCAAAGATGCTGGTATGTTGTGTTTTCATTCTCGTTTTTTTCTAGGGAATTTATGAATTCAAGTTTAATTTCTTTTTCTACCCATTTGCTTTTCCACAGGGTGCCATTCAGTTTCCATGTATTCGACTTTATTTCCTTTGTCTTCTTGCTGATATCTATTTTTATAGCATTGTTGTCTGAAAAGATGCTCTGTAGTATTTTGATGTTTGTAAATTTATGGAGGCTTGCTTTGTGACCTAACACATGGTCAATTCTGGAGAATGTTCCATATGCACTGGAGAATAAAGTATATTGTGCTGTTGTTGGGTTGAATGCTCTGTACATGTCTATGAGGTCAAGTTTGTTGATTTTGCTGTTTAGTTTTTTCTGTAACTTTGTTGAGTTTCTTTCTGGTTGTTCTGTCCTGTTTTGAAAGTGATGTATTAAAATCTCCCATTATAATTGTAGATTTAGCTATTTCTTTCTTGAATTCTAGTAAGGTTTGCTTCATATATCTTGTAGCTTTTTCATTGGGAGTATAGATATTTATTATGATTATGTCGTCTTGCTCAATTGATCCTTTGATCATGAGTTAGTGTCCTACTTTATCTTTTATGCTGGTTTTTGTCTTAAAGTTTACTTTATCAGAGATTAGAATTGCCAATCCTGGTTGTTTATTGTTGCAGTTAGCTTGGTATATTTTGTCCCATCCTTTAACTTTTAGTCTGTTTTTGTCTTTGTGTGTAAAGTGTGTCTCTTGCAGGCAGCATAATGAAGAGTCTTGTTTCTTATCAATCTGACATGCTCTGTCTCTTCAATGGTGCATTTAAACCATTAACATTCAATGTAATTATTGATGGTATTAATTAATTTCTGCCATTATATTAAAATTTTGGTATTGCTGTTCATTTTTTTTTTTTGTTCTGTATGCCTTCTTGTGCTGAGTTTGTGTTTTTTTGTTATTTCTTGTTAGTTTCTTCTTAGTTTTCGTGTTTGCAAAGTTCTTTCATTTTCATGGTAAATTGTGAAGTATTAACTTTCTTTGGGGTTACCTTATAGTCTATTAACTTTTCTCTCCATTTAAGAAAATCTATTATATCCTGTAATCTACATGACTTCCTCACCACCTGGATGGCTGTTCCTACATTTATCCCTTCTTTGACATTGATATTATTTTGATCTTCGGTTAACCTCCCAGATCCTTTGAATTCATTGCTGCAGCTTTGTTCTGTTCTGAACTTTGTAATCTGTCACCTGAGTTCCAGGTGGTCTTGCTACATCTGTCAATCTCTGGTTGTTGTCTGTTCTTGTTGGTTTTCAGTCCAAAGAACTGCTTTTAGGATGTTTTGAAATGCTGGATTGATTTTGACAAAATCTCTTAGATTCTGTTTATCCTGGAATGTTTTGATTGCACCATCATATTTGATTGACAGTTTTGCTGGATAGATGATCCATGGTTGGCAGTTTTTTTCTTTTAGGGTTTTGTATATGTCTCCCCATTGCCTTCTTTATTGTATGTTTTCTGCTGAGAAGTCAGAGCTTAATCTGATTTGCTTGCCTTTGTAAGTGACACTTCTCTTCTCCCTGGCTGCTTTTAGGATTCTCTCCTTGTCTTTAATTTTGGAGAGCTTGATTATTATATGTCTTGGTGACTTTCTCTTGAGGTCTATTCTTCCTGAGGTACGTTCGGTTTCTTGAATGTTTATCTTCTCATCTTTCAAGATGTTAGGGAAATTTTCTTCTTGAAGCTCTTCAATGATCTCCTCTGTGGATTTCTCTGATTCTTCCTGTTCTAGAATGCCAATAATTCTTATGTTGTTCCTCTTCAAGTTATCCAGCATGAATCTTAGACTCTCTTCAGATTTTTTAATCCTTCTTTCTGCTTGCCCTTCTATCTTAGCAGTACTGAGAGATTTGTCTTCCAGCTCTCTAGTTCTGGCTTTCATCTCTTCTATTCTGCTCCTTTCCCGTTTCAGTGTATTGTCCATTTCTGATATTTTATTATTAATCATCTGGACCTCTTTTTGCAGGTTTTGAATTGTTTAAAAATGCTGTATCAATCTTGTTTGATTGCTCTTGTAGTACTTTCCTGACTTCTTCCTTGTTTTCCTCAACCCCTTTTTGGAGCATTTGAATTTGTTCCCATATCATTGTTTTGGATTCCTTCTCAGATATACCTAAAACTTGCTCTTACTCTTCTGGGGCGCCTTTGTCTGTCTCCAGCACATTTGTCTCAATTACTCTCTTCTGGTTTTGGACATGTTTTGAAATAATTTATTGTGTTTGTTATTTCCAGTAGTTATGTTGTTGTTTTTTTTTTAATGCTTAAATGGATGTTTGTGGTTGTGTTATTAAGTTTACTGGGTGTCTCCCAGTGGATATGATCAGGAGATAGGCTTCCCTTTTCTCATGTAATGCTTAGCAGCTGTTATTGGCTCTTGTCTCAGTGGTGGAATATTATGGAGTATGCTTGTAGCGTGGCTTTATGGCCATGACTGTGGTCTCTTCTCAGGTAACGTAGGGAGAAAAAGCTCCCACATCCAGGAAAAATGTGTGATCAAAAGGAGCAAAAGCAAAAGCAATATAGAAACAGAGACAAAACCACCACTTTGAAACAAAAATAAAACTGTAGCTGACTGTCAAGTTGCCTTACTACACAGGCAGTGTGTGTGTGCACCATAGAAGCCTCCAGCACTGGGTGGGGGTATCTGCTCGCTCAGTCCCCTCTTCTAGTCACCACTGTGGAGGTGAGCAGATAGATATTGAGAAGTTAATGGGAGAAAGACAGTCTACTATTTTTGTCTATGAAGGTCAGTTAGGTATCTGCGTGTGCACAGTGTAATACTCGAGATAGTTGCATCCTTTTATGTTGAGGTTTTACAGATTGTTCTATGGTTTGTATGTCAGGCCTGACAGGCCTGTTTTTTTTTTTTTTTTCTTGCTAGATAGGCTTGCAACCCCAAGGCTGACATCATAAGCAGCTGCCAAGCTCTTTTTCTCTGTACTGTGGGAAAACTGTGGGTTCAGAGCTGGATTTTTTCTTTTTTTTTTGGGGGGGGGGTGCACACCCACCCACCTGAAGGTGTCTGGGCTGGGCAAAGAAGGCGTGACAGGGAAGGGGAGGAAAAAATGTGTAGAATCTCCTGCATTCCTTTTGCAAATGTCACTGTACCGCTTTTAGCACCCATTCCCTGTGCTGGTTTGGCTGTAGCCCCCCTCTGAACTCCTCCCGGATGTGGTAGCCGCAGAGCAAGTTCAGACTCGAGCAATTCCTGAGTCGCAGTCTTTTCTTTTATATCGTGATTTTTTTCTCTTGTGCGTGCATGAAACTGACATCCTGGATCTTATGGTAGATCCAGAGCTCTGGTGCTGTTCCACTGGTGTTGTTCCGTGAGTGTAACTGCTCTGGGTTTTCAGTCCCTCCCCAACAGAGTCTTTCCTGCCTGGCTGTCTCTGCCGCTGCCCAAACTGGAAGCACCCTCTTTCATGAGCTTTTGAAGACTACCTGTATAAACATGGAACCAAGGAATGTGCAAAAGTCTGTAATGATAAAGTCTCAACTTGTTTCTTCCAAGTTTCTTTTGCATAGTGAGATTCTGGAAAATAATATAGACATATGAGTTATATAAGAAACAAACACTGACTCAGTTTTGCATTAAGCTTTTGTTCTCCATGAAAATTTTAACTGCAGATCTCATTAACTGGGTGAAACTATTCATGAGATGATTGAACATTTGTATATTTTTTTCTTGGTATTAGCAGTTGTTTTTTTCTCTTGTATCTTCAGTGGTTTCCTACACTGCAGAAGAAATTCAGATGTTAATTAACCCAGTGAATTTGCCTGAAAACTTGTTGCCTGGGACACAACTAAGTCGAGCTTATGATAAAGATGTTGCTGGAAAAGCAGATGTCTATCACTTTCTGAATAAAACCAATGATTTCTTCATGGATTCAAGTAGGTGTATATTAGCCTTTTAAACATTTTAATCTTATACCTATTACTTTGTAAGATTTAAATATAAGAGAAAAAAATATTTTATTATTTTGTTAACTCACATAGTATATTGAATGCCTTGGTCAAAATCTCCTGCAAAATTTAAATAATTCTACAGAGTCTTCCCATCTCTATACTGCCTCTCATTCATACTATCCCAACTTTGCCACAAATGTTTTCCCTGGAAGGAGTAAAACTCTTTCTCTATTAAATTGAGATGACATTTACCTCCAAGTGTGAGCAGAGGAAAGAAATACTCTTTTTGGATAATGGAAAAGATAATCCAGAATATAGAATACATATATTGTACTTATTTCAAGAAGAACA
This sequence comes from Chrysochloris asiatica, assembly GCF_000296735.1. Lineage (NCBI taxonomy): Eukaryota > Metazoa > Chordata > Mammalia > Afrosoricida > Chrysochloridae > Chrysochloris > Chrysochloris asiatica. The sequence goes on from NW_006408528.1 coordinate 28,704,671, forward strand.
CTTTAAAACATATCATGGCCAGGTGAACTGACATTTTTTCCAAAAAAAAAGAGAAGTATTAATAAATTACGTACACTGAAATAGGGAACCTGATTTGTACACCTCAGAGCACCTGATACGCAGCCAAGTATTTTGCATAGTAGGTACACAGTTGTTGTTGTGAAGTGCCGTTGAGTCTATTCCAACCCATAGCTGCCCTGTATAGGGTTTCCAAGGAGCAGCTGGTGAGCTTGAACCACCAAATTTGTAATTCAAATGACTTTGCTGTCTGACACATTAGCGCACAGCACCACACCAGGACTCTAGGTCCACAGTAAGTACAAGGAAAATATGGAGAGGTGTGTTGGTTAAAATCATCAAACAAAAAATTGTTTTCACAATCAATAATCTAATCCTAATCTGTTACAAATGCAAATACAATCAATCCTTTGAAAGAAGGATTGCAATTTTAACCTCTTTTCTTGAGGAGAATGCTTTTTAGTTAATATGTGATTTCTAGGGGTATATGAAATTTACTAGACATTAATTCTAAATTGACACCAAAGCATAGCTTTTATTTACATCTCAAATAGTTGGTAAAATGTGTTGCATTTATTTGTATAGTGTGGACAGGAAATACTGATGTTTCAAAATATTGCTTGAAGTGATTTTTAAATGCTTAAAGTGCATTTTAAAAGATGGTCCTGCAACTAGGAATAGAATGTTTTATGTTTCATTCACCAAGCTGCTAGCCTTAAGTTTAGCAGTTTTAAAACTACCAGCTGATCTATAATGATTTACAGCCTTGGGAACCCTATGTAGGGTGGCTATGAGTTGGATCTGAATAGATGGCATATAACCATTACCACTAAGGTCATGATACTGGAAATTTTTCCTTTTTTAGGAGTGTTTCAGTTCAATTCAGTCAAACTGTAATACAGGCTACTTCTTCAGACTTCCAGAGTCTCCATATATGTGCCCCCAAACTTTTTTTCTGTTTGGCCTCTATTAAGAACGATAGCCCAAATTTTAGACTTAGTGTCACATTCTTGCATTTGTTGTTGTTAGGTGCCATCCAGTTTGTACCGACTCATGGCAACCTTATTTACAGCAGAACGAAACACTGCCTGATCCTGGGCCAACCTCACTATCGTTGCCATGCCTGAGCCCATTGATGCTGCCACTGTGCCAATCCATCTTACTGAGGGTCTTCCTCTTTTTCTCTGACCCTCCACCTTACCAAACATGATATCCTTCTCCAGAAACTGGTCCCTCCTGACAATATATCTGCAGTATGAGAGATGAAGTTTGGCCATTCTGGCCTCTAAGGAGCAGTCTGGCTGCACTTTTTCCAGCACAGATCTGTTGGTTCTTTTGGAAGCCCACGACACTTTCAATATTCTCCTCTAACACTATTAACGCAAAAGCATCAATTCTTCTACAGTGTTCCTTATTCATACTACTTAAATAATCAGATAGAAATATCTGAATCTAATTATGTAGGAAATGTGTGTCCATGTACTGTCTCTCACATGCTTGCAATTCTTGGTTGGTGTCTAAAAAAGTCCTTCCATGTATATATTTAGCCTCTTTCCTGTGTTCATTGTCATACTGCTCCAGACGTTCTCTCCCTTAACCTCACTTCACACTCTATTTTATAGTCTTATTTATTTCATTACCTTAGTTTCTGAACCCATTTTGTGACATTTCTCTATTTTCTGTCTTAACTGAAATTTGCTCTCCCACGAGGACAAGCACAGCAGCTTTAAGCTGATGTTGCTCATTCTCCCACACATCTCATATCTCTTCGTCAGGAAGTGGGAAGTCAGCATTCTTCTCACTCCCCAAAGCTGATTACTGACCATTACTCTGATCCTTTTGGAAACTCCCTTGCTCATTTGGACTCAGGATATTTGGCTCCTTACCAAACATACTAATCACTCCCCCTCAAACCCTGGGGACTTGAATATATGGCTCACCATTTTTCTGCCTATGTCAAGTCCTCTGCCACTACATCTTGGATTACTTCAATATTCATTTCATGGCCTATCCAGTACCCCAAATGCCAAATTCCTTTACCTTAACTCCACTGACTTTAAAATCAATTTTCATCCACATACACCCATGACCACATCCTGGGTATTATAACTTCATGTAGAAGAAATCCATCTTTACACTCTTAATCTCAGACATCAGCCTCTAAGCACAATTACTTTATTTTCACCTCTTGTAATCAGTTATTTCTACTATACTTTATTGTCATCATGACTAAGACAATTCATAAAATAATCCAACTGTTGATGCTTCCTGCTTGACTAAGGTATTTGCAATGAATAAGTCATCGGTATTACAAAATTCTTTCATGTGATCTCCAGCATCATTTCTATCACCAAGTCCAAATTTTCTAACTACTGTTCTTTCCTCTTTTCTTCCCACTTTCACATTCCAATCACCAGCAATTATCAATGCATCTTGAATGCATTTTGAATGTAACACCATTCATCTTTAATTTGCTGCTCACTGCATGGTAAACAATATGATTGCCTGATTTAAAATGAATAATAGATGTCCATTACAGTTCAAGAATGCCTAGGATATCAATTTTTATGCATCCAAGTTCATTTTTGACCACTTCCAATTCATCAACTAGATTCATATTTTGTGTGTTCCATGTTCTGATTATTAATGAATGTTTGCAGCTGTTTATTCTCATTTTGAGTTGTACCTCATCAGAAATTGAAGGTCCTGAAAGCTTTGCTCCATGTACATCATTAAGATCAATTCTGATTTGAGGTTGGATCTCTTGCCCAGTAATATTTGGAGTGATTTCCAACCTCAGGAAGTTACATTCTGTCACTAAATCAGATAGTGTTCCACTGCTATTCATAAAGTCTCCAGTCACTAACCCTTAGGAAATGGGCTGCCTCTCTTTCTTCTTAGTCTGTCTTAATCTGGAAGGTCCACTGATACCTGTCCAGCCTGAATAACCGTGCTGATATTTAAAATACCGTCTCATAGCTTTCAACATCATAGCAACACTCAAGTCACCACTATTTGATAAACTGACACATGAGTGTTCTACATGTTAGATTCTTTATGAAACGTAGTTAAAATATGAAAATATGAGTTTTTTCAGGATTAAAGTGTCTATTTCTCTATACTATTAGTAATTAAGGTTTAAGGATTATCTCTTCACTAGGTTCTGGTGTAATTACTTCTACCAAAATGTTTAATTATGAAATTGATCCAAGAAAATTTCTACTGATTGTTGATACTGGAAGGTCCTTGAGACATGTTTTGACTATTAACATAATCGATGTTCCTGAAGCTCCACTCTGTACAGTTGATCCCCAGTTTTCATCAGGCACAGGTATGATTTGACATTTTTTTAATGACTTACCTTCAGCACGTATCTGCAATGAGAGAGACCAGGAATAATTCTTTAGTTAGAGATATGTAGCTATTTCACTATACATATAATATGTTTATATAAATATAGTAAAACATATGTACATATTCATGTATGTAAGAAACCGTGTAGCTTCTCATAGAATGCTTTGAAAGAGTGTTTTTCCATTTAGAAATCTTCACCTCATGATTAAAAGGTTAGAGAAAAAATTTGACTGAAAATAAAACAAAAAGTTATCAAGATTCAATATGCACACATAACACCCTAATGTAAGATGAGTGAGGCGGGAAAATGAAAAATAAACATATAATAATTAAAGCATGATTTTAAATAAATGTCATGATGCAAAAAAAATGAGATTATTGTTAAGTTTTTTGTGTCTCACGGAGACTCCATGAGTTACAGAGTAGAACTGTTAGATAGTTTTCTTAGATGTGATATTTACGGAAGTTCTTTCCATGGAGCTGCTGGATGCGTTCAAACCACCAACCTTAAAAATAGCAGCAAATTGCAAACTATTATTTACAATAAGGAGTGATTTATTATAAAAATCCTGAAGATGCAAATGCTACTTTTTCAATATTACATTTATGTTTTTCTCAGTGAAACATTAAAAAAAAAAAAATTGCATTCTTGAATAACTCTTCCATTGATACTAGTATGTAATATTTAGTAATTTAGGTAAGGATATTCTTGAGTAAGATTATACTCTCTATTTTGCTTCAATTTCTTTCCTTATATCTCTGTTTGACATTGAATATTTATTTTATATATTTATATTCATAATTGTTTTATAATCATTTTAAGAGGTAGCATATGATCAAGACCTGATGGGACTGAAGAAAGATGCCTAAGCTGCACTGAAGTCATTGGTGAAAAACAAGGCTCCAGGAATTGAAGGAATGCAAATTGAAATGTACAAAGTATTCTTAGCTTATAGAACATACAAAACTAGGCAGCAGGTGACATTTGACTCCTGGGTTGTAGCTTGCAGAACTTTGAATTAAAACAGGAAGACTGGTTAGGCTGCTAATGAATGATATAGTTTTGCCCAGGTAGGTGATGTAGCTGAAGAGAAAATGTTAATTTTGAGATAGCTGGAAAGTAAATGCATCTTCTGATTAAATGTAAGGGCAGAGAGGAGGACTGAAGTTTCTGATCTATATAAGTGGTTTATAAATCCTTAATTAAGACAGGATAACCAAGAAACAGAGAAAGTATGAACAAAGAAATCATGAATTCAGTTTTGAACATGGAGTTTTTGTTATATCAAAGGACAGATTTAAGTAGGCAGTTGATTTCACAGGCAAGATCTTGCCTAGGGTTATAAATGTTTTATAATTGAAACCATGAACGTGGATGGTATAACTCAGCCAGAGAGGAGAATTAGAAAAAAGGAAGGCATGGGTCCAAACCTTGAGGAACTCCTACACTTAATGACGTCGGTAAGTAGCTCATCTTGCCAAGTCGACTAAGAAGGAACAACTAAAGTGGGATAGAAAAGGGAAGGCTATGCCATGAATGGCTAAGGATGAGAGTGTTTCAATAGTCACAATGGTTAGTAGAGCTGAGTTCTACAGTCAAATAAGATGAGGAATTTAAATGCCTGCTACATTTACTTAATGATATGTTGGTGTTAATTGCCATCGACTCAGGTCCGACCCATAGCGACCCTGTATATGGTTTCCAAGTAGTATATGGTGAGTTTGAACTGCCAACCTGGCAGTTCAAACCGACTTTGTAGTTCAGAGCATTAACCCACAGCACCACACCAGGACTTACAGATATAGGATGAATAATAAATAATGGGAACTCTTCCAGGGGTTGAATAGGGTTAAAAAACAAGGTTGCCATAGATTGAAGAGTAAGAAGTAATTAGGAAATGTGAAAATTGGAAATATTCATCGTTGTTATGTGCTGGAAGGTTAGTTCCAACTCATAGTGCCCTGTATAGGGTTTCCAAGGAGCAGCTGGTGGGTTTGAACCACTGTCTGGTGCTTATTCTATAGTGTTATATCAGAACCCCACTTTTTTTTTTTTTTTTTAATAATTGGATATAAAACTGGAGAAAGGCAGAGGAATATGGGATTGACGGAATGTTGTCTGGTATGCTGCCACTGTGTGGTGACAAGTCATTTCTGACTCAGTGACCAGCTATAGGGTTTAAGAGGCTATAAATCTTAATGGGAACAGAAAGGTTCATCTTTCTCCCTCAGAGTGTTTGTTGAATTTGAACTGCTGCCCTTGCAGTTAGCAGCCCAACACATAGCCCACTAGGCTATAAGAGCTCCTTGTTTGGTATGTTGTTGTTAAGTGCCGATGAGTCAAGTTCTGACTCATAGCAACCATGTAAAGGGGTTCCCAGGAGTTGCTGGTAGATTTGAACCACTAACCCTGTGTTTAGCAGTCCAGTGCTTATCCTACAATGCCACACCAGAAGAACACTCTTGTCTGGTAAATGTGTTTTAAAAGTGAAAACTTGAGTATACTTGAAAAAAAAAAAAGAGAATAATTTGATTGAGAGGTTAAAGACACATAAGAAAGAATTAGAAATGGGATCAAAGCACAACTGGAAGAAATCAATATCTGTCTGTTTATTCATCTATCTCCCTACCTATGTAATCCTTCTATTTTCTAAACATGTACATGTATATAACTTTATTTAAAAATTTTTATTTATGTTCATTTGCCTTGAAGAATTAAGTTTTTTCCTTTCAGACTTTACTTGCTCTTTCCATCTCTGAAAGCATACTAGTAAATTGGAGATCATGCTTTGAATATGTAGCTGAAGAAAAATGTTATTGTTTCAATTGAGAGTACTGTAAAGATGTGTGCTATTACTTCCTGAATTGAAAAATAAAGAAATAAACCAATTTCTTTTGAAAATATAAAAGAAATGAAAAATTTACCATTTTGAACTTTGGACCATATGAATCAAAATCAATTATTCATTTATTTAAGTATCCAAATTGACTACATTTTAAATTGTTCATAAACTAAACTAGGGCTTTTTTAATGTATGTACATCTTTGCTCTTCACATATCACATTAATTTATTTAAAAGCCAGAGAAAGAATATTGGTTTTATTCAGAAACATGTTTTTATGGTTATTCAAAACATTATTTAAAAAATTTTACCTATTAAAGGCCATGCACCCTCATAGTGATATGCAGTTATTTTTCAAAGCACACAAACACACATATGCCCATACAGATTTTTTGATGATGGTAATTAACTGTTGCTGTGAATAAGAGGTGAATGAAATTCCCTCATGATTTTTCATTTTGCCTATAGGTCAAGGGATGAGACACCAGGTTATCTCTCCCAGATTTTCCTGTTCTCACAGGCCCATTCTGTGTCACAAACCCCTCAGGTTACTAAGGGCCCTTGAAGTCTTATAATCAGCTACTTCCCATTTCTATTTCCAATGTTGTGATTGACTAGGATATGAGATGGTAGTCAATAACTATAATAGAGTAGGATTATACCTAGAGAAGACCAGAATATAACCAAAATGTTTGTTAAGATTTGGAAAGCTGTAATAAGGATTTTGCATGATATGACAATTTGATGACAGTTCAGAAAGCTTACCAACTCTGATATTCCCAGACAATGTTTCTCAGAGGTTGTTGAATGATTCCTATGGATGTTTTTTCCTGTCAAGGAAAGGAGAAGCAGTCAAATGTGTAAATGCTAAAAAGAAGTCAAGTTTGAAGGGCACAAAATATCCATTGACTCTGGCAGCACAGAGGCCTTGGGTGATTTTTTTGGAGAAGTTTCAGTTTTTGGACTGACAGAATCTACAGTAGACTGAAGACTTACTGTGAGGTGAAGAAATACACAAAACTCTGGGCCTGATGGGTAAAAGAGAGACAAAGTTATAGTTAAAGTGTGCTTAGGACAAGGGTGTTTTATATTTACTTCTCAATGAGAAGAACTAAGCATGTTTAAGTACGAATAGGAAGGAGACAGAGTCAGCAATCTCCCAAAGATTGAAGATGGGAGATAAATTTAAGTCAAGACTATGAGAAAGCAGAAACAGAGGCACTTATAGGTGGTAAGGGATTAACCACGGTACCCAGAAGTCTGCATCTATATGTCATGCTCTTTCTCTTTAAGCCATAGTTGTCCCAGGCGGTGTCAGGAAATAGAGAAAAGATATTTCATGCAATTAAAATTAGAGGCAGGAGGATGACTGAAAAATGCAGAAGTGAGGAAAACAATTTTTTTCTTAAAATATTATTCCAATCAGAAGTTAATATTTCTGTTTTTATTGAATAGTGAGTTAATGAATACACCTTTACTTTTTTAATTAATTCACAGCTACCTTAGAAATTGATGAGAACTACCCACTATTTCAGTCCATTTATAGAGTGATGGCCACAGATGAAGACTTGGTACATGGTGATAGGCTGATGGTAGGTACATGTATGGTTTTTACAAATACTGCTATGCTACAGAGGTATATGTCAAGAATATCTAATAGATTTAATATGATAAGTAATGAGAGTATAATAAAGTTGAAAATCACTACATGCAATATTTGTGCTAATATCCAAAAGGACATTATTAGAAGCATATGTATAATGGCGGAGGCCTTCGAGGCAGAGGTAATACTAATTTTGCCTTTTAGATTTTAACCAGAATTGTTTCACGTTTCTAGCTGTCTCAATGACTCATGTGAATGTGATTATGTATGTATTTTTATACACCTAATTACTAAATATTTAACTGTAAGTGACTTTATTTTCTCATAATTGAGTCATGGTTGTAAAGTCTTAGAGATTTGGCCAAATACAATGAGTCTATAAACTTCTATCTGGACAATTTACCAGTGCTTTGTACTGTAAAACTCAACAGGCCTGGTTGTTCTGCAGCTATTCTTTTAAAATGTGTATTGAAAACGTTAAAAAAAATTTAATCTAGTAATTTATAGTATGAAGTTATAAAGCTCTGAATGGGAGTGGGGTTATCAGGTGACTTGAATTAAGTTATGGCTGTACTGTTAACTTGTGTGGTGATCCTGGGGAAGTCCCTTAATCCATTATGTCCTTGGTTTTCACAATTATAAGAAGAGATTGGTCTACTCTTTCTTTAACCTTCAAGAATGTGTTTACGTTTGTCAGTCAAGTACTCACAATCCCTGTGGAAAGCTATAAAAGCATTTTGTTGTAGACCAGCCAACATAAGGCTCCCCCCTCCCCCAATCTTTCCAAAGATTAAAAATAATAATATGTGGTCCAACTGAAGATAGTTGTTGTTGCTCTTCGGTCATTTGCAGATACCTTACGGGCGATTCTTTGAAAATTTAATGTTTTGAAAAAAGGTTACATTGTTAGAGGATAGAATTCATATCAGGTTTTTAAAACACAGATCACTGGATCTTATTTTTAAGGAATTTTTCCTTATTTCAGGTTAAATTAACCTTAGCTACTTTTGAGAATAGATTTATCTACTCTTCTTGGAAGTGACAGCAAGTAGATAAAAAGTGAAAAGTAGAACGTAATATAAATCACAAACTGCATCTTTAATTGTATTAATATTTGAAATTGATTAAAATTCACAAGTTGTATTTTTTTTAGCTTAAATTCAGATTTAGTGAAAATAAGTTAATTTTACACATTATTTCAGAGTTGGATTTTCAAACTGAGAAAAAAAACCACCCTTTTTTTCTTATGGAAAAATGTGTAGCGTGTTATGCACGGTCTGTAAAAGAGTAGTAACTATTTTGATTGTGCTAATAGCCTATTATTAACTTATTTTCATCTGGAGTCCTGGTGTGGTGCAATGGGTTAATGCACCAGACTGCAAAGCCATTTGAACTGTAAGGTCGGCTGTTCAAGCTCACCAGCTGCTTCTCGGAAACCCTGTACAGGGTCGCTATGGGTCGGAACTGACTTGATGGCACTTAACAGCAACAATAGGCTATCTGCATTAGTTTATCGGATTTCAGAGTCAGTGTATCAGTGTTTCTAACAGTAATTATAAAGAAATTCTGAATTTCTTCAGTGTGAAAATGGAGAACTTTCTACACATTTCATTTGTTATTGCACTTTAATGATCTCACATTCCTTCTCACTTATTTTGATATGAATACTATGTCTTTTATTTTTTAGTACACCATTGAAACACAATTGTCTGGACCAAAGAAAGGAGCGAACTCTTTTGGAGTCGATTCTATAAGTGGTGTTGTTAGCTTGAGAGGTGAAGATCCTTTGGATTTTGATGCAGGATATCATGTAATTAATGTTTTTATTTATTAATCTACAGAGAAAGAAAGGTTTTGTTTTGTTTTGTTTTTTAATAATTTTGCACTCTTCCTGAAAACTAAAGGAAAAACATTTTGTGTGATTCATTTATAAAGTTGGTCCTGTTTTCCATGGTTAGCATCAGACGTTGCACCTTGGCATTAGTTTCATCACATTGTGTTGTGGCGTTTATGATTGAATATGGCATCATTCACTTTTTTTGTTGTTCACTTTTGTCTATATTTAGGCATATAAATAACTACATAGACCTTTGAGTGAAATTTAATGGCATATCCAATTAGGTTTTTTTGACATTTATAGCTAATCTATATAATCTCTCTATATATATACAACATACATATATATTAACTTCCTGGGGGGAAAAATCTAATTGCATAAAGCCCGAAACACCTAACAATAGGCACAATATAATGTGAAGCTCAATAGTATATTTAGTATATTATAAAGTCACTTAAAATTATTTTTCAGGTTTTTCAGCTTGCACTGAGAGCAACAGATTCAATAGGTCTGTTCTGTCAAGGGACATTAATCATCACAATCAAAAATGTAAATGATGAGAAGCCTCAGTTTGAGTAAGTATATTTATTTCAAAGCCTAACCATAGGAGAATGACTGAGTAGACATTGCCATTTACATTATAAGTGATTTATCAAAGTATTTATGTAGGAAATAGTTTGTCAAGTTATGTTAAAAACATATACTGTTATTGTGACTGTTAAGTGCTGTGGACTCCATTCCAACTCATTGAAACCCTGTATAGGATTTTCAATGAGTGACTGGTAGGTTTCAAACACCGAACTCTTGGTTAGCAGTTCAATGCTTATCCTACAGCACCACAACCTAACCCCAGTACATATGCACGTTAATACTTATTAGAACGTACTGGAAATTAAACATGCTGTTGTTGTTAAGTGTCATTGAGTCTATCCCAACCCATAATGACCCTGTATAGAGTTTCCAAGGAGCAGCTGGTGAGCTTGAACCACCGGCATTGCAGTTCAAACAACTTTGCAGTCCAACACATTAGCCCACAGCACCACACCAGCACTCCATAGATCAAACAAGGAGGAATGCAAATGTAGAATAGCCCCAAATTGTATTATGGTGAAAGGATTTGATGTCTTTTTTCTTTTGTTTTCTTTTCCAAAGCTTTTGTAAAGTTGCAATGTTATTGTTACTAAGTGCCCTAGAGTCAGTTCGGACTCATAGTGATCCTCTATAGGGTTTCTGAGGACTGGCTGGTGAGTTTGATCCACCAGTTTGTGGTTCAAACCAACCTTCTCATCCAATGCTTATCCTTCAGCATGGACACCAATTGTAATACTGTCTTCTAATAAATGCATTCATTTTTAAAATGAAAATAGACCATAATACTTAGTTTATATCATTTAATATAAATGTAAAGCTGCCATTTAATAAATATATGAATTTTACAAAATGAAATCAGACCACAAATCTTAATAGATAATATTTAATATAAACAACTCTATTTTAATTTATGGTGTTGGAGGAGAATATTGAAAGGGCTTCCAATAGAACCAACAGATCCATTTTGGAAGAAGTGCAGCCAGAGTGCTCCTTGGAGGCCAGAATGGCCAAACTTTGTTTCTCATATTTTGCACATATTGTCAGGAGGGACCAGTCACTGGAAAAGATATCATGTTTGGTGAGGTGGAGGGTCAGAAAAAAAGAGGAAGACCCCCAGTGAGATGGATTGGTCAGGTGGCAGCATCGATGGACTCAAGAGGGGCAACAGTAGTGAGGCTGGCCCAGGATCGGGCAGTGTTTCGTTCTGCTGTGCATGGGGTCGCTACGGACTCGATGGCACCTAACAACAACAACAACATTTTAATTTATCACTAAGGTATATCTAAAACTTAGGTATAGTTGTAGCATTCAGAAATGTTTGTAGGTTGTGAATGTCTACTAGGTATATTTCTACACTTCAAAATGTAATCAAGTAGAGTGCAGTTCTTTCAAAGAAAACAAAACAAAAAACTTCTTAGATTGGTGAAGAAATAAGTAGTGTTCATTTCCCATCTATAGCTACATAATTTCACTTCCAATAATATTTTCAACATTGTGTCATCACCATTTGCTTTCTTGTCTTTAAGACATTTCCTTTTCATTCCACTAATTTGCCCACTGTTGTTGTTTTTGGTAAATGCCATCGAGTCAATTCTGGCTCCTAGTGACCCTGCATAGGGTTTCCGAAGAGTGACTGGTGGATTTGAAATGGTGACCTTGCAGTTAGCTTGTTGTTGCTAGGTGCCATTGAGTTGGTTCTGAGTCATTGTTATTGTTAGGTGCGATCAAGTCAGTTCAGACCTTATGCACTACAGACCGAAACACTACCGGATCCTGAGCCATCCCCACAATCATTGTTAAACTTGAGCCCATTGCAGCTATGACTGTGCGAATCCATCTCATTGGGGTTTCTTTCTCTTTTTCGATGGCCCTCCACTTTACCTAGTATGATGTCCTTTTCCAGTGACTGGTGGCTCCTGATAATATGTCACTAGTATGAGAGACTTCTAAAGAGTATTCTGGCTGTACATCTTACAACACAGATTTGTTTGTTCTTCTAGCAGTACATGGTACTTTAATACTCTTCTCTAACACCGTGTGTCAAATGCATCAATTCTTCTCCAGCCTTCCTTATTTACTGTCCAATTTTCACATGCAGATAAAGCTATTGAAAATACAATGATTCGGGTCAGGTGCACCTTAGTTCTCAAACTGGCATCTTTGTTCTTGAATACTTTAAGAGTTCGTGTGCAGCAGATTTGCGTAATGCAATACATTGCTTGATTTCTTTACTGCTGCTTCCATGAGTGTTGATAGTGGAACCAAACAAAACGAAATCTATGACAACTTCAATCTTTTCTCCATTTATCGTGATGCTATTTATCGGTCCAGTGGTGAGGACTTTTGTTTTCTTAACATTGAGTCACAACCATACTGAAGGCCATAGTCTTTAATTTTCAACAGTAAGTATCTTATGTCCTCTTTTCTTTCAGCAAGCAAAGTTATATCATCAGCATATCACATATTGTTAATGGGTCTTCCTCCAATTCTGATGCCACATTCTTTTTCATATAGCCCAGCTTCTCATATTATGTGCTCAGCACAAAGATTGAATAAGTATGGTAAAGGAATACAACTTTGGCTTACAATTTTTCTAATTTTAAACCATCCCCTTGTTCTGTTCCTCATGAGCATAATTAAGTCTTCCAGAATACTCATTCTCTGCAATGTTGTCCATAGCTTGTCATGATCCACACAGTCTAAAACTTTTGCATAGTCAATAAAGCACATTTAAACATCTTTCTGACATTCTCTGCTTTCAGCTAAGATCCATCTGAAGTCAGCAGTGATTTCCCTCATTCCATATCCTCATCTGAAATCTAGCTTGAACCTTTGACTGTTCCCAGTCAGTGTAATGTTGCAGCCATATTTGAATTATCTTTTACAAAATTTTACTTGCATTTGATATTAATGACACCGTCTGATAATTTCTGCATTTTATTGGGTCTTTGGTATGGGGACAAATATGAATCTCTTCCAATCAGTTTGCCCATGTAGCTTTCTTCCAGATTTCTTGGCATAGATGAGTGACTGCCTCCAGTGCTATATCAGTTTGTTGAAAGATTTCAATTTGTTTTCCATCAATTCCTGTAGCCTTGTTCTTTTCCAATTCTTTCATGCACCTTGGGATTCTTCCTTCAGTATCATTGGTTCTTCATCTTATCTATTCTTCATCATACCTCTTGAAATGTTTGAACATGAACCATTCCTTTTTGGTACAGTGACTCTCTATATTTCCTCCATTTTCTTTTGATGCTTTCTGCATCATTTAATATTTTGTCCATGTTGTTATTAGGTTCCTTCAAGACATTCCTGGCCCATAGCAACCATACGTGCAACAGAACGAAACACTGCCAGGTCCTGCACCATCCTCACAGTTGCTACTATGATTGAGCCCATTGCTGCTACCACTGTGCCAATCCACCCCACTGGGGATTTCCCTCTTTTTTGCTGCCCATACACTTTAACAAGCATTATGTACTTCTCCAGGGATTGGCCTTTCCTGATAATATATCTGAAGTATGAGAGATTAAATCTGGTCATTTTGGCTTCTAAGGAACACGCTGGTTGTACTTCCTCCAGCACAGATTAATTTGTTCTTCTGGCAGTCTGTGGTACCTTCAAAATTCTTCTCCAACACCAAAGCTCAAATGCATCAATTGCTCTAGGATCTCTCTTATTCATTTTCTAACTTTCACTTGCATATTAAGGCTATTGAAAATACCGTGGGTTGATCAGGCACACTTTAGTCCTCACACTAACATCTTTGCTCATCAACAAAAATGTTCAAAGTTCAAGCATTTTAAGATGTAGCATGTGATCAAGAGCAAATGGTACTGAAGGAAGACATCTAAGGTGCACTGAAGGCTTTGAAAAAGAACAAGGCTCTAGGAATTGATAGAATATAAATTGAAATCTTACAACAAACTGATGTAGCACTAGAGGCACTAACTTATTTATGCCAGGAAATTTGGAAGACAACTACCTGGCCAAATATTTGGAAGAGATCAATATTTGTGCCCATTCCAAAAAGAGGTGACACAATGGAATGAGGAAATCATTGGACAATATCATTAATATTGCATGCAAGGAAAGTTTTGCTAAAGAAAGTTAAAAAATGACTGCAACAATACATTAACAGGGAACTTCTAGAGGTTCAAGACAATTCAGATCAGGGCAAGGAATGAAAAATATCATTGCCGATGTCAGATTGATCTTGGCTAAAAGCAGAGAATACGAAAAAGATGTTTAACTGGGATTGTGTGGATCATGACAAGCTATGGACAACATTGCAGAGAATGAGTATTCAGATCACTTAATTGTGCTAATGAAGAACCTGTACGTAGACCAAATGGCAACTGTTCAAACAGAACACAAGGACATTGAATGGTTTAAAATCATGAAAGCTGTGTGGCAGAATTGTATTCTTTCGCCATACTTATTCAATCTGTATGCTGATCAATAATCCAAGAAACTGGATTCTATGAAGCAGAATGTGGCATTAAGATTAGAGGAACACCCTTTAATAACATTCAATATATAGATGATAAAACATTACTTCTTAAAAGCGAAGAGGACTTAAAATACTGTAGAAGATCCAGGATCACAGTCCTTTGGGATGGGTTTCATTTCAATGTAAAGAAAACAAAATCCTCACCACTGGACCAATAAATAACATTATGATAAATGGAGAAAATATTGAAGTTGTCAAAAACTTCATTTGGCTTGGATCTGCCATCAACACTCATAGAAGCAACAGTAAAGAAGTCAAACAACGCATTACATTCATTAGGCAAATCTTCTGTATAAGACCTCTTAACCGTGTTTAAGAACAATGATTTTGCCCATAGAATACTTCAGTATTGCAAGTTGAGGTTTGAATTTTGTCGTCAGTGTTTTCAGCTTGAGAAATGCTGATCATGGTCTTCACTTGTGGTTTTCTGACTCCAGGTCTTTGAACATTTCATTATAATAATTGACTTTATCTTCTCAAGTTGGCCTTGTTAATTTTCTGTTCAGTACTTTTACTTCCTTATTTCCTCCATTTGTTTTAGCATCTCTACACTGAAAAGCTAGTTTCAAGTTTCAGTCTCTTCTGGCATCCATTTTGGTCTTTTTCTTCTTCTTGTCTTCTAAATGACTTTTTGCTTTCTTCCTGTATGATGTTCTTGATGCTATCCCACAACGATAATGGTTTTCAGTCATTAGTGTTCACTGCATCAAATCTTTCCTTGAGATAATCTCTAAATTTAAGGTCAAATTTTGGCTCTCGAGGACTTGTTTCAATTTACTTCAGCTTCCACCTGAACTTGCTTATGAGCAATTGATGGTCTATTTCACCATCTAAAACTGGTCTTGTTTTGGCTGATGAATGGAGCTTTCCACCATTTATTTCCTTCCACAGATATAGTCAATTGATTTCTGTGTATGCTATCTGGTATTGTCCATATGTTAGTCATTTTTTATGTTGTTTAAAAAAGGTATTTGCAATGAAGAAGTCATTGATCTTACAAAGTTCTATCATGTAATATCCAACATTGTTTCTATTACCAAGGCCATATTTTCCAATTACTGATCTTTCCTCTTTGTTTCTAATCTTTGCATTCCAATTACCAGTAATTATCAATACAACTTGATTGCAGGGTGATCAATTTCAAATGAAAGAATTTGGTAGAATTCTTCAATTTTATCATCACTGACTTTAGTGGTTGTTGTGCAAATTTGAATAATAGTCATATTAATTGGTCTTCCTTGTAAGTATCTGGATATTATCCTATCACAGACAGCATTATACTTCAAGATATATCTTGAAATATTCTCTTTTTTTTTTTTCAATGTGAATTATGTGATAGTTTACATGGGAGAACATTAGTTTTACATTCATTCTATCATATATCGTCTCATTGCCATGGTTAAAATCCCCTCCATGCATTATCAACTAACCAAAGGGTATACCCTGCAAGCCTGCCCCCCACACCTCCTCCTGCCCCTGGTCTTCAGCACATAGTCCCTCTCCCTCTCTGGATCTAAAGTCCCCAGCTGCTCCATCTCTCTATGTCATCATCTGTGCATCCATCTCTGGCATCACTGCTTCTCTGGGTAGGGTCCCGCTGTCCGTTCTTCTCTGTTGATGGCCCTAGGGACCTCCGCTCCTAGACTGGAAAGTTAATCACTCCCCTCCTTGCTATAAAACGTCTACCTTTACATTTCCAACCCTCACAATCAGTTCTTATAACAATTATTCACTATTATATCACAAGAGACCCATCTGCATTTCATTTCATCCGCCCCACCTAGACAGATTGGATACTACTCACTGGAGATTCTACCTTCCTCCAGGTCCTCTGACTCTAGGTTCCCTCTTGAAAGCTTGTAAGCCAGTCACTTCTTGCCTTTGTAACCCCTCCACCCCCATTTTGGGTAGCCAATGTCCAAGTTGCCCATCCCTGTCTACTCTGTGTGTGGATGGGTTGGGAATGATTCTTGCTGTAAGGATTTGTTCCCTCTTTTGAGCTACTGCTTCCATAGGTGTAGGTCAAGTTCATCAAATTGTATATCAGATTACTCTTTTTTTTCCCCCTCTTCTATCTTCTTCTGGTTGAGCTCTGATCATCCAGTCAGTCATTGAAGCCAGGTCAAGTGGGTATTATCTGCAAGTGTGGGTGTTCTTATGCATATGCCCTCTCTTCTTATCAGCTGGACGCTTCACTCTCCACTCTAGTCCTCTGTGGCTATGTCACTGACTCTGGGCCCAAGAGTCCCCAGGTCTTGCCACACTGCTAGCCAACCAGTTCTTCACCCAGGTTCACAGAAGTCTATTGAACATTGTAGGGCTTAGCTCACCGCTTCATTGCTGTTTTTCCCTCACTTCCCCTTATTGGTGATGAGCATGGTCACCAATCAGAGCGTGTATTCCCATTGAGTCTTAGTCTTGGAAGAGGGTTTGCACTGAGGGGACCCAACCACTTGCCTTGATGTTTCCTGGGAAATGTTCTTTTTTATGATAAATGTAAAAACATTCATCAATTTACCATTCCTGCCATAATAAACCTTATGATTGTCAGATTCAAAATGGCTAATACCAGTCCATTTCAGCTCAGTAAGCCTATGATGTCAATGCTTATTCGTTTCATTTCATTTTTGACAAATTGTAATTTTCCTAGATTCATACTTTATACATTCCATGTTCTGATTATTAATGGTTGTTTATAACCATTTTCCCTCTATTTTGAGTTGTTCCCCATCAACAAATGAAAGTCCTGAGAGCTTTACTCCATTTGCATTATCATAGTCAACACTAACGTTGTGGAGGCTGTTCTTCCCCAGTTGCATTTTGAGTGTCTTCCAAGCCAAGGGGCTTATCTCCTGGCAGTTTATCTTACAATGTTCTCATGTTTGTTTGTTTGTTTTTTTTATCATGTTTCAATATCCATAGAGACACATTTAGGATTTCAGAGGCGTGATTGTGGGTTTGAACCACTGACCTTTCATGTAGCAGTCCAATGGTGATCCTACAGCACTTCTAATGACTACAGAGAGTGATTCAATGTTTGAGTGACAAATACACTCTAGCTGGAATTATCCTGACAATTGAAATAAATATTAAAGCTTAGTTCCTCCCTTACTTTGTGGGCATAGTTGTTCTACCTATCCACTTGAGTTTGCAGTAGAGGGGCTATCTATCTTTTGAAACAACTTTTTATTAAATATTATTAATTATATTATTTTATGGTTTAAAGAATAAGCCACATTTGAGTGTGGTGATCAAGAATGTTGCTCACTGAAACAACGTAATCCTTCCACTCAACTCCTTTTTCTTTGGCTTTGCTTTCCTCTGAGGAATTTCTTGAACCTTTCTTCCATTCTGAGAAATATTCTAAGTATTATATAATATTATATATTTTTTACATTTTGTTTACCACCAACAAAAATAACCTCTAAGTCAGGAATGAAGTCTATTCATATGATTATAAAACTGATTGACACACAATAAGTTATCATTAAATGTCAGATGTCTGAATGCAATATTAATTCAAGTTCAGAAATATTTTAGAAATTGGCCAGGAATTGAAAAATAAATATAATTTAAATAATTTGCTGTTGCATAGTTGTGAGGTGCCATCAAGTCAGTACCAACTCACAGCGACCCTATGCACAACAGTATGGAACTCTGCCCGGTCCTGCGCCAACCTCACAGTCATTGCTACATTTGAGCCCATTGTTGCTGCCACTCTGCCAGTCTATCTCATTGGGGTCTTCCTCTTTTTCTCTGAGCCTCCAACTTACCAAACATGATACCCTTCTCCAGGGATTGGTCCTTTCTGACAATATGTCTGAAGTATGAGAGACGAAGTCTGGCCATTCAGGCTTCCGAGGAGCACTCTGGCTGTACTTCTTCCAACACAGATCTATTTGTTCTTTTGGCCATCCACTTTCAATATTCTCCTCCAACACTGTAACTCAAATGTATCAATCCTTCTATGATCTTCCTTATGAACTGTCCAACTTTCAATGCATAACGAAGTGAGTATAAGGAAGGATTTATGCCAATTTTGGAGTGTCTTGATAGCTTGCTCTAATAAGATATGGGTATAAACAACATACCATCATACCAGGCAAGAAGATTAAAAATAATACAGTTTGTCCTTTATGTTCAATTGCCAACTATTCCATACATTATATTTATGAAATAATTTTGTGCACTATTTCTTTCTACTTTTATGTTTTCATATCTTTAATGTCATGATGTATTTGATTCCTATCATGATGCTAGACACCAAGTGATTAAGACTTAATGCTTCTATAAAAAATGCCAAAACAACAACAATCTAACTTTGTGTCACAAACTGCTTTCGGTGAACTCTTAAATTCTTGAAACAATGAAGGTGGCATCATCACAAATGTAAAAACTTCTTTATAGATTATTATAAGTTAGAAAATATATGCATAAAATTTAGCATTGTCAATTGCTTTTCTTCACCATATGCTTTCTTTTCTTGAGACCATTTCCTTTGGATTCTATTAATGTGACTGAAAATAAACCTGTTGGAGAGTTTATAGCAAGAGTAAAAGCAACAGATCGAGATGGAGATAGCAGTATCATGTATTCCTTTAAAACTCAGCAGACAATGTTTGATTTGGACACGTGTAAGTTTTAAATATGTACTTGTAGCCTACTTTGTTTAAACATTCACTATCTAATCTATAGACTTCCTTTACAGCTTGGGCTGGTAAACCTACCCTTTCAAAATTAAATTAAATATGAAGAACAAAACATACTGAGAATATCTGGCATTTCACAACTGGTCTTATCTGTTAAAATGACATTCTTGTGAAAAAAAAATGAATGATGTAGTACTTTGCTTTTATAACTGGCCATCATCTTTCAAAGTCAATTAATGCAAATGCTTTTGCAAAATCCTTTTAAAATATAGGAAAATTAAGATATAGCTCACTCTTCAACTTCATTTGTAGAAATTGAGACTTTTCTTTTAAAATTTCATTAGTCTTATGAGTAGATTAGGAGTCCAGGTGGAACACTGGTTAAAGTGCTTGACTGCTAATTGAAGGGTGGCCATTGGAATCCTCCGAGCTGCTCTGCAGGAGAAAGATGTGGTGAAGATTTTCAGACTTGGAAACTACTAGCCTACAGAGTCACTATGAGTCAGAATTGCCCCAATGGAAGTGGGTTTGGTTATTTGGCATATAGATAGATATCTGTCTATGTGGAAAGAACTATTGTTTGGTAATATTTATGTTTTGTGACCTATCACAGTATCTGATTTTATAAGTGAAGTTTCAGAGAAGCTGAACCATCCAGAGTGAGGCATCTCTCTATCTATCTACTTATCAATCTATCACCTTTTTTTCTCAAAATCAGAAGAAACCATTGCAAACATAAATGAATAATCAGAACATTGAATTATGAAGTATGAATCAGGAAGTTGCTAAAAATGAAATGGTACATTTAAAGATTGATTTCTTAGGAATTAGTGAGCTAAAATGTACTGGAATTGGACTTTTTGAATCAGAAATCCTATGGTCTACTATGCCGGGAATGGAAAATTGAAGCTAAATGGTGTCTCATTTATCATCAAAAAGAATATTTCTACCGATTTCTGCCATATAAACTATTACTCGGTTCACAATAAAAGCTGTTTTTAAAAAAAAAGAGAGAGAGAGAGAGAGAGAATATTTCAAGATCTATCCTGAAATACAGTGCTGTCTGTGATAGGAGTATAGCCATATATTTATAAGGAAGATCAGTTTATATGATTACTATTCAAATTTACATGCTTACCACTCACACCAAAGATGAGGAAATTGAAGATTTTTATAAGAATCTGCAGTCTAAAATTGATTAAACATGCAATCAAGGTTCATTGGTAATTACTGTTGTTTGGAATACGAAGGTTGGAAACAAAGTAGAATCAGTACTTGGAAACTATGACCTTTGTGATAGAAATGACACAGATCATCTCTCATAATAGAATTTTTCAAGATCATTGCAAATACTTTACCCATGAACATAAATAGCAACTGCAGACATGGACTTCACCAGATGGAATGCATGGAAATCAAATTGACTAATATATGGAAAAAGATGATGGAGAAACTCAACTATCATTGGTCAGAACAAGGTCAGGGGCTGACTGTGGAATATACCACCACTTTTTCTATGCAAATTCAAATTGAGGCTGAAGGAAAAATACCTCCCACTGGAATTTAGATACCATATCAACAGTAGATTTAGCTCATTGAACACTAATAACAAAAGAGTAAACAAGTTGTGGGATAACATTCAGGATCTCATAAATGAAGAAATCCAAAGGTCATTTAAAAGGGAGGAAAGAAAAGACCAAAATGGATGTCAGAAAAGACTCTAAAACTTTTTCTTGAAAATAGAGTGCTTAAAGTGAATGGAAGCAACAATGAAGTAAAAGAGCTGAACTGAAGATTCCAAAGGGTGCCTGGAAAGACAAAGTAAAGCATTACTGAAAGGTGCAAATATCTGGTATTAGAAAACTAAAAGAAAAGAACACACTCAGCATTTCTCAAGCTTAAAACACTGAAGAAAATATTCAAGCATCAGTTTGCAATATTGATGGATTCTGTTGGCAAAATGGAAACCTGGTATGGTGTGGTAGGATAAGCACAGAGTGCTAACTGTGAAGTTGGTGGTTCAAACCCATCAGCAACTTCTTGGAAACCCATTGAGGGTTGATATGAGCCAAACCTACTAGTCAGCACTGACTAACAACAACAACATGGGCAAAATGTTGAATGATGCAAGAAGCATCAAGAGAAGTTGGAAGAAATATATATTCACTGTGGTGAATATTTAGCTATTCCTGGAGCTATTTTGGAAACTCCATGAATTGATGAAGTACAAATAGATTTTTTTTCCACAAATGGATACAATGCAGCACATATAAGACAATGCCAAGAAATAAGGAAGCTACCTGGCTAATGGATTGAAAAGGGTTTATATTTGTGTCTGTTCCAAAAGATCATGATCCAACATAATGTGGAAATGATCAAACAATGTCACTAATATCACATGGAAGTAAAACTATGCTGAAGGTAATTTAAAAATTGTTGTAGCTGTGAATAGACAGGGAGCTCTAGAAAACACAGGGAGCTCTAGAAATTCAAACTGGATTCAGAAGAGGACTTGGTCAAGGGGCATTATTGTTGGAGAGAGATAAATCTTCATTGTAAAGAGAGAACACCAGAAAGAGGCTTATCTGTGTTTTATTGATATGAAAATGCATTTAGCTGTGTATAACAAATTATGGGTAACATGGTGAAGAGTGGAAATTCTAGAATGCTTAATTGTACTCATAAAGAACCTGTACAAAGTCATTCAAGTAAAATAAGGAGATCTTGTTGTTGTTGTTCAGTGCTATCGAGTCTGTCCCAACTCATAGACACTCTGTGTAGGCTTTCTGAGAAACTGCCAGTGAGTTGCAACTGCTGACCTTACAGTTCAAACCGACCTTGTTGTTGAGTGCTTATACTACAGAGCCACTCTTCTAAGGAGATCCGAAGAGGTTTAAAATCAGGAAACATGTGTGTCAAGGTTATATCCTTTGCACTGTACTTATTCAATCTGTGTATTGAGCAAATGATTTGAGAAGATGGACTAAATGAAAACCAAAGCCGCATCAGGATTGGAGCCTCATTAACAGCCTGCAATATGCACATGTCAAAATCTTATTTCCTGTTAGAGCCTTAATTTTCCATCGTTGTGGACAATGATATTGATTTATGTTTGATGGTAAAAGCAATGAATAATTAGGTCAAAATGATTTGGCTAGTTTCCCAAGTTCAAAATATTGACAACATTTTATTTTCATAAATAAGTTAGATATTATGATTGCTATTTGGCATTTAGTGAAGTAGGAATGCTACTTATTCTAGGTAATTTAATAAATGACAATTTGAGGACTTTAAGGGAAACTTGGACAACTGTTTTTAGTATTTAATTATTTCAAAATGTAAATACAAAACAAGCAGCAACTTTTAAAGAAATATTTTCAATAAATATAGGATTGCTAAATATCACTTTTGTCCTGAACTGAAAAAAGCTTATTATTAAGTGAATTGCAGCTCTTCAATACAAATAAATTAACATCTGGTCAATTATTCAAGTTCGGTCATTTTTCTTTGTTTTATTATTTTTTTTAAAGTCACAGGTATAATCACTCTTCTTCAGCCATTGGATC
The DNA here is from genome assembly GCF_000296735.1 of Chrysochloris asiatica. Lineage (NCBI taxonomy): Eukaryota > Metazoa > Chordata > Mammalia > Afrosoricida > Chrysochloridae > Chrysochloris > Chrysochloris asiatica. The sequence continues at coordinate 28,727,645 of NW_006408528.1, forward strand.
TTGACAACCCAAATAATGCCAAAGCCTATCCTTTGGAAATTGAAGCCAGAGATAATGAAAATAATACCGGCACTTACATGTTTACAGTTTTTGTTGAGAATACAGATGATCCTGTGATATGTGATTCTAGTTTTTCAATAGGAACAGGTAAATTACTAATTAAAAAAATAATAAAATTCATGAAACATTTAAAACTCAAATCTAGAATTATATATTTTTTTATTGTAAAGCAGAGAAGTAGCTGAAGGAACTGAATAAAGTGAGATACACTCTTATAAAGAAAAAATAATGATGAGAATTAATGCAGCACAAATTAAAATGTCAATGTTACTTCTTTACTTATTTGTATGGTGGGCTAAGGAAGAGAAATTTCAAAGTTTTCTTTTAGCATCTGAGTTAAAATGTAGTCTCATTAGTTAGCAAAGTTCTTAAAATAAAAACAATGAAATATAATATTCACCTATCAAATTGACCAAAATTAAAAATTTTTGAAATGAACACTTTTGCCAACTGAGATTTTGAAGAACCATATAGTATCTCATATTGATAAATATTTATGGAGGATATTAAATGTTTATAATATTTATCCAAATGTTTTTGATTCTTAGAGGTCATGTTTACAGAATTATTGGGAAAATAGTAAAAAATTATGTACAAAACTTATAATTGCATGGCGTGGCTATATGGGTTAATGCACTGGACTGCAAAGTTGGTTTGAACCTCAAGGTCGGTGGTTCAAGTTCACCAGCTGCTCCTTGTAAACCCTATATAGGGTCACTATGGGTTGGAACCAACTTGATGGCACTTAATAACAACAATAACAAACATTTGAAATAACCAAAATGTCCAACAATAAGAAACTGGTTAAAATATGATATATCCATTTGATGAAATTGTATATAGACTTGAAAAATTATTTTTTCAAAAAATAAGCATTAGACAATACATGATACAAAATTATAGGTACTGTTTCTCTAAAATTATTTTATAATATGTGATATGAATACATCATTAGAATTATATATGCCATTTGGTATAAAGTCATTACTATGTTCTTTTTGTGAAGAAGGGAACAGTTGCTGGAGAGGGATGTCATGCTGGGTAAGATGGAGGGTCAGAGAAAAAGAGGAAGACCCTAACGAGATGAATCAGCCAGGTGGCATCATTGATGGACTCAAGTGTGGCAGCGGTAGTGAGGTTGGCCCAGGATCAGACATTGTTTCGTTCTTCTGTGCATGGGGTTGTTATGAGTCGGTTCCAACTTGATGGCACCTGACAACAGCAACAACAACATGTTCTTTTTGTACAATCGCAAGAAATCATTCTTCATTTTCCAAAAGTGTTCATAAACATTCTCTACTCTAAATGTTATATTGTTTAAATTTAAAACTCCAACTTTACTTGTAAAACTTCACCTTATTAAATAAGAGTACCTAAGAACATGTGGCTATTTCACTTGATGTTCTTGCTCCCAAAAGAGTATTTACTTATAAATGGATTTTCATTGACGTAACTTAGGGTAAACTAGGGACTTGATATCTAGTATATAACTTGGAATCCTGGTGTGGCACTGTGGTTTAATGTGCTGGACTGCAAAGCTGTTTGCAAGGTCGTCAGTTCAAACTCACCACCTGATCCTCAGAAACCCTACAAAGGGTTGCTATGGGTTGGAAATGACGCGACAACACTTAACAACAATAGTATATAACGTAGAGTATGGTTGTGGTGGTGGTTAAATGAAGTGGAGTTGGTTCTGGCTCATAGCAACCCTTCTGTAAATCTTTACAGGAGCACAAAGCCTCATCTTTCTCCCACAGAATGGCTGATAGTTTCGAAGTGTTGACCTTGAGGTTAGCAGCCTGACTTGTAACCACTACGCTACTAATAGATTCTATTTTACTTTTGAGTAAAATTGATGCATTCTTAAAAGCATTTGGTATAAATTAAACTTTTGTAAATTAAATTACTTTTTTAGGCCCTGCATGAAAGAAAACATTAAAACTTTATTAATTGAAATACATATACTTTTGTCTTTTTATAAACTAATGAAATATGCTATTCCTTTGGTGTCATTGTAATTAACAACCTCATGTACTATTACTTGGCCTCATCCTTGTGCATATGTGTTTCATGAAGACATCTTGAAGTACAAACCTTTAAAAACACTTCAATGTACTTGAGTTGAGTCTTTGAACATAGTACCAGTGGCCTTCAAAAAGTTCTTGGAAAATGGAATCAAAATATAATGGAAAATTTCCACGAACTTTTTAAAAAGTCCCTTCATATGATCTCGGGAAAACACACAATGGTTTCATTTAATTTATAGTAGGTTAGTGGGAGCTCACCCGTGATACCTGTTCTGCTAGTTGATCTCTCCATTTTTTCCCTTTTATTTACTTCTGTCCCTATTTACTTATTTATCATTTACCTTAAAATCTTTTCTACTTCTTCTGCTTGGCAAGTTTTCTCTCTTTTCCTGAATCTGTTAAGGAAACAACTCAACTAATTTGGAGAAGTTAAGAGGAAAATACAGATGGGTTCAAATGGAAAAAGGAGGCACAATTCCAAATGTGGTTACAACTGTTTCACTAGGTTTTCATTTCCCC
>NW_006408528.1:28733973-28747459 GCF_000296735.1 Chrysochloris asiatica
AAGTTGTCAAAAATGAAATGGAATGCATAAACATCAATATCTTAGGCATTAGTGAGCTGAAATGGACTGGTATTGGCCATTTTGAATCTGATAAGAACACCCATACATGCAGATAATACCCACTTGACCTGGCTTCAATGACTGGATGATCAGAACTTAACCAGAAGAAGATAGAAGAGGTTAAAAAAAAAAAGAGTAATCTGATACAATTGATGAACTTGACCTACACCTATTGATGCAGTAGCTCAAAAGAGGGAACAAATCCTTACAGCCAGGATTATTCCCACCCCCTCCATACACAGAGTAGACAGTGATGGGCAACTTGAACATTGGTTGTCCAAAATAGGGGCGCTAAAAAGGCAAGAAGTGACTGACTTACAAGCTTTCAAGAGGGAACCTAGATCCAGAAGGCGTGGGGGAAGGTAGAATCTCCACTGAGTAGTATCCAATCTGTCTGGGTGGGGCTGATGAAATGAAATGAGGATAGGTCTCTTGTGATACAATAGAGAATAATTGTTATCAGGACTGATTGTGAGGGTTGGAAATGTACAGGTAGACATTTTATAGCAAAGAGGGGAGTGATTAACTTTTCAGTCTAGGAGCGGAGGTCCCTAGGGCCATCAATGGAGAATAGCGGAGAGTGGGACCCTACCCAGAGAAGCAGTGACGTCAGAGATGGAGGCAGAGATGATGACATGGAGAGATGGAGCAGCTGGGGACTTTAGATTCAGAGATGGAGAGGGGCTGTGTGCTGACGACCAGGGTTCAGGCTTGTAGTATATATCTTTTGGTTGGTTTATGATGCATGGAGGGGATTGTAACCATGGCAATGAAACAATATACAATAGAATAAATGGAAAACTAATGTTCTCCCATGTAAACTATCACATAATTCACAATAAAACATTTAAAAAGAAATCTAGTTTACCTATTATGCTGGTGGTGGTGGATGTGTACCATCAAGTCAGTTCTGACTCATAGAGACCATGAGTTTCAGAGGCTGTAAATATATATGGGTACAAAAAGCTGCTTCTGTCTTCTCCAGAGCAATTGGAAGATTCGAACTGATTACCTTGTGGTTCTCAGCCCTACATGTAACTCACTATGCTACCAGGGCCCCGTTTACCTATTATGCTGTTGTTGTTGTTGTTAAGTGCTGTTGAGTCTTATCTGAGTCATAGCAAACTTGTACAGGATTTCCAAAGAACTGCTGGTGGGTTTGAACTTGTGGTTTGCAGTCCCATGCTGATCCTATTTCACCAATATAAGAACTGCTCTAAGGTTTGAAATGTGCTTAATTTCTGTTGTACATGTGAGAATACTGATGAGGAGCAGGAAGGCAAGCATATTCCTTCCTGACTTGATTGCCTATACTTTATTTTTGGTACATATAAAACCTTCAGGCACCTAACATAAAGGAATCAAGACTAGGGACCAAATCTCAGTGACCATTGACTTTGTTTCAGACACTGAGAAATCATATTTCATGGTACAGACTATATAAAAATTAAAATTTAGAAATGAGAAAATGACTTATTTGCTTTCTTAAATATGGATGCTAATTTAAAACTTTTTCTGAACCAAATATTTTGAAGAAAACAGCTATAGCTAGAAATAGAGCAACTTATGACATTAATATGAAGCTAGTGGAATGGAATAATAATTGCATTTAAATAAATGTTAAGAGTTTATATAATTATACAGGTGTTTCAGTATTTGTTCCTGAAGATATTCCTGCATCTGCTATTATATATAAGATTCTTGCAAGAGATCCAGACCCAGGACAAGAAGTTGAAGTAAGTATTTTACCAACTTCTATTGATTTATTCCTAGTTTGATTTTTTTTTTTAATCAACAATTGTGGTTGTTGTTAGATGCTATTGAGTCGGTACTGACTCACAGTGACCCTATGTACAACAGAAAGAAACACTGCCTGGTCCTGGGCCAACCTCACAATTGTTGCTATGCTTGAGCCCATTGATGCTGCCACTTGGCTAATCCATCTTGCTGAGGGTTTCCTTTCTTTCTCTGACCCTCCACCTTACCAAACATGATATCCTTCTCCAGTGACTGGTCCCTTCAGACAACATATTTGAAGTATGAGAGATGAAATCTGGTGATTCTGGCTTCCAAGGAGCTCTGTGGCACTACTTCATCCAACACAGATCTATTTGTTCTTTGGCAGTCCATGTACTTTCAATATTCTCCTCCAACACCATAACTCAAATGTATCAATCCTATAATGGTCTTCCTTATCCACTGCCCAACTTTCACATGCATATGAAGTTATTGAAAATATCATGGCTTGAGTCAAGCGTACCTTATTCCTCAAACTGACATCTTTGTTCTTCAACACTTTAAAAAGTTCTTGTGCAACAAATTTGCCTAATGCAAATTTTTGATTGCTTAATGAAAATTGTTTGATTTCTTGACTGCTGCTTCCATAAGTGTTGATGGTTGATGTGAGAAAAATGAAGTCTTTGGCAATTTCAATCTTTTCTCCATTGATAAGAATATTTTTTATTGGTCCAGTAGTAAGGATTTTTGTTTTCTTTACATTGAGATGAGATACATACCGAAGGCTGTGCTCTTTGATCTTCATCAGTAAACATTTTAAGTCCTCGTCACTTTCAGCAAGCAACGTTGTATAATGTGCATATTTCGGGTTGTTAATGACTAGTCCTTCAATGCTAATACCATGTTTTTCTTCATATAACCCAGCTTCTCGGATTATTTGTTCAGCATACAGGTTGACTAAGTAGGCTAAAAGAATACAACCCTGTTGCACACCTTTCCTAATTTGAAACCATTTGGTCTTGCCTTGTTCTGTTTGAACTGCCTCTTGGTCCAGGTATAGATTCATCATGAGCACAATTAAGTGTTCAGGAATACTCATATTTTGCAATGTTGTCTATAGGTTGTCATGATCCACACAATCGAAAGCTTTTGATTAATCAATAAAGCACAGGTAAACATCTTTCTGGCATCCTCTGCTTTCAACAAAGACCCATCTGACATCAGGAATGACATCTGTCATTCCACATCCTCTTCCGAATCCAGGTTGAAGCTCTGGAAATGCTCTGTCAATGTATGGTTACAGCCGTTTCTGTATTACCTTTAGGAAAACTTTACTTGCGTGGGATTTCAATGATATTGTCCCATGATTTCTGGGTTACCTCTCTTTGGAATGGGCACAAATACAGATCTTTTCCAATCAGTTGGCCAGATAGTTGTCTTCCAAATTTCTTGGCATAGATAAGTGTCTCCATTGCCGTCTCATTTTGTTGAAAGATTTCAATTTTTATTCCATCAACTCCTGGTGCCTCGTTCTTTGCCAATTCCTTCAATGCACCTTGGACTTCATACTTCAGGATCATTAGCTCTTGATCATATGTTTCCTCTTGAGATATTTGAACATCATCCATTTCCTTTTGGTACATTAACTCTGTGTATTCCTTCCATCTTCTGTTAGTGCTCTCTGCATCATTAAATAATGTGCCCAGAGAATCCTTCACTAAGACAAGTTGAGGCTTGAGTTTTTCTTCAGTTCCCCCAGCTTGAGAAATGTTGCTCAAATTCTTCCTTTTTGATTTTCTGACTCCAGGTCTTTGCATATTTCATTATAATATTTGACTTTATCTTCTCAAGCTGACCTTTGAAATTTCTGTTCAGCTCTTATACCACCTCATTTCTTCCATTTACTTTAGCATCTCTATGCTGGAAAGCAAGTTTCAGAGTCTTCCCTGAAATACATTTTTTCTTGTCTTCTTAATGATCTTTTGCTTTCTTCCTGTGTGATGTTCTTTATTTCATCCCACAACTCTTTTGGTCTTCCGTCTTTAGTGTCCAATGTATCAAATCTGTTCTTCAGATTAGCTCTAAATTCAGGTGGAATAGATTCAAGGTCACATTTAACTCTCATGGACTTGTTTTCATTTTCTTCAGCTTCAAAATCAACAATGGTTGTTGTTGCTAAATGCCACCGAGTTGTATCCAATCCATAGCGACCCTGTATAGGGTTCTGAGGAGCAGCTGGTGAGCTTGAACTGTCGACCTTGCAGTTCAAATGGCTTTGCATTTTTGCACATTAACCCACAGCACCACACCAGGACCCCACAATCAACAGAGTATTCATATTTTAATAAGTAAAAAAATATTTCAATTGGTTTTGTATAAAAATTTTCAGATATATGGAAGTAATTGAAAAGAGAGGAGTATTTAAATGTAATAACATAGGATAAAAATACTTTTGCAAATGAAAGCAATAGCCCTTCTAGGATATTCTGAAAGTACTCTGGTAAAATAGAGCTTACTTTTATTTCATTTATTTGATGACATTTACACATGCTGATAGAACATCATTTCATATTTCATTGCTTTTTATATACCCCAGATCTGGCCTGTTTCTTTTATTATACATATAGAGAATACTTCAGATATAATAATACTGTAGTTTCATCAAAGATTAATAAAAATAGAGAATTAATAAGTAACCAATGAAAAATGGTAAAGATTAGAAGGGATAAAGAAAAGGAAATATAATTCATAAGCTTATATATTTCCAGACATATACATAATAACCTATATCCTAATTATATTTATAATAGAAAAACTTGTCTTTTTATTACATAATAATTTATAAATCATTTAGAACACTGGGTTACTCTACCTAATTTTAGTGACTCCATCAAATTCTCCATACAACAGAAAGATTTATTTTCTCTATTTATTTATATTTACTCTAAAAACTAAGCTATAAACCTCAGTTTGGAATATGATCAAAGCTGAAGGTTCATGGAAAACTGTCTGGATAATTGAATCTCTATATAATTGGTCTGTTGGCCTTCTTTTACTAAAGTGTTGACCGGTACTCCCAGTTACATTTTTCTCTCATGTGCCCTTTAGACTGCTGGCAGAAGATAACCCACAAAAAGTAATTTCTGGTTTACCACACTCAGCAGTTCCATTGTGTGTATGGGTGTATGGTTGTGTATGGGGAGCATGGGGTCAGCATATGGGGGCACATGGAGATGCGTGAGTGCATTATGTGTGGGATTTAAGCCAGGAGATCTCCGTGTGCATAGAACATGGGTGTCTACATAAGTGTCAAATATAATTGTGTGCTTATATAAACATATATTCTCCATAACTTAAATTTATTTTAATATCTGGATTCTATTGTACAACTCCTTGGGGAAGAAAACAAAACAATGACATGGAAAATCGTATTTAAAAAACAACAAACAAACTTTAATAACAAGGGAAAAAAAGAAAAACAATTTTTGTATAAAAACATTTGAATGGATTTTAGCCTACATAAGCCAACTGTAGTTGTTCACTTAGGGGCAAATAAAAGTAAGTTAATATGCCCATCAAAATGGCCATGATGTGTTTTTTGGGAATGGTATTGACTATCACTTCTCCAGGACTTTATTGTTTTTCTTTGGGCCAGAATATAGATGTAAATATTTCATAATTTAATTTTTTATAAAATCGTTTCCAAAATCACTAATATTCATCTTGAAACTGGCACAGTTGCAAATCTGGGTGACAACAATGGAGAGGAACATGCTGATGCCCTTAAAATCAATATTTTTGTCCACAGCTATAGTTTATTTTTGCCACGTTTTTCTTATTAGGTGCCATGCTGTCAGTTCCAACCCTTAATGACCCTATGTGCAATAGAACAAGACACTTTCTGGTCCCATGTCACCCTCACAATCATTGCTGTGTTTGAGTTCGTTGTTTCAGCCACTGTGTCAATCCATCTCATGAAGGATCCTTCTCTCTTTCACTGACATGAAGTCTATCTCCAGGAACTGCCTGTCTAAAGTTAGTAAGTCCAAAGTTACTAAGACAATGCCTAGACATCTTTGCTTCTAAAGAGCATTCTGGCTTCTTCTAAGACAGATCTGTTTGTTCTTCTGGCAGTCTGCAGTATATTTAGTATTCTGCCCCAACACTGTAATTCAAAATTATTAATCTCTCCTCAGTCTTGTTTATTGATTTTTCAGCTTTCCTATACAAATGAGAAGGAAAATAGCATGGCTTAGTTCAAGTACACCTTCATCATCTTTGCCTTCTAATACTTTAAAGAGACTTTTGCATCATATTTGTACAATGCAAAGACAATGTGTATAGCTTTCATTTATGTTGTTGAAAAAAAAATATTTCCAATGAATTGATAGTTGGTACTGAAAAATTCTATCATGCAATCTCTGGCGTCATTTCTATCACCAAAATCTTATTTTCCAAATACTAATCCTTCTTTTCTTGGTCTCTCATATGTCCAAAGTATACTTTGGATATATATTATCAGGAGGGACAGGTTCCTGGAGAAGGACATCATGCTTGATAAAGTGGAGGGTGAGTGAAGAGAGGTATGCCCCCAACGAGATGGATTGGCACACTGGCAGCAAAAATGGGCTCAAGATTAGTAACAATTGTGAGGTTGTTGCAGAACTGGGCAATGTTTTGTTCTGTTATACATAAAGTCGCTATGAATCGGTACTGACTTGAAGGCACCTAACAACAACAATCTTTCTTTTTGGTTTCCAACATTTGAAATCCATACAAAAAATCAACATAGAGATGAGCTCAAGTGACTTCTTCCAAATAATTCAATGCATGTGCCTCCTTTAGACACATTTCCTAAATATGCAAGAGGGAAGGCTTTTCTAGACTGGAAAAGTCTGTAAACATAACAAAATAAAATAAACTAATTATGAAACCCAGGGTAGTTATTCACCAAAATGATTTGATATTTAAGTATAAAAACCTTTGGTAAAAAATACAACTAAAATGTTGTTAGAGAAAGGTATAGACAGGAGGTAGAAAGAATGCACATAGGGAGAAAAGTATAAAGACTGGACGACAGGCAATTCTCTTGCAAAAACACAGATCAGTTAAAGCACAGGTGGGGCAGAAATAACTTAGCAAAACACGTATTTTTGAGTGACTAGCAGGAATTGCTATGCCCTTTGAGCTCACAAAGCCTGACAGATGCAGAACCCACAAACCACAAGGCCTACCCCACCCCCCCACCCCCAGCACACTGGGCAGGCCCAGTTACAGTTTACTTGGTCAGACTGTTAATCTCAATATAGTGCTTCAGAGCCAGACATAGGTCTCGAAGCAGGGTCTTGGACATGGTACACACATGTGAGAAATGGACACCCATCAAAGGGGTGAGGAGCCAAGAAGCAACATCTGAAACCTCAACATATCAGCAATTCCAGGAACCTGCTGAAAAGACCCGGGTATGCTCCCCAGTAGTTAGCCCTATGAAACCTCCAAAGGCCTCTGAGAGCTTGGAGAGATATGCTGTCTGTGGCATGTCTCCCCTGGAGGTTCTTTGTTTTGAGTAAATCCTTGCCATTTCACCTCATGACTTTCTCGTCTTTTATAGCCCACCCCAGTAACAATGTGAAAAAAGAATGTTCAGATTGTTTTTGAAGTCTGGAACTGAAAGAAAGTTCAGCACTTATTTTATGGGCACTGTCTTCACAAATTTGATTTCGGTTTAGGTCTTGCCAAATCACTGCATCAAAACTGTCAGTTCAAAAAAGCCATACTTTCTCAATAATGCATTGACCATTTCTTTTTGTTTGTTTGCATGTGTGCTTTCTTTTTAAGTTTTTAATGTTAAATTCTTCACTTAATGCCAATACGTACTTTGCTTTGGATCCACGTAATGGAGTAATATCTAAAACCAGTGAACCTCTTTTGGATTATGAAACAAATCCTAAGGTGAGATTAAACATAAACCTTTATATTAAATAATGAACCTATTTTAAATTTATCATTAAAAATCTTTTCATAGCTGACCTTAATTGAACTACAGTGTTATTAACTATGTAAGTATGTTTTCATATTCACGTATGTCAAGCAGCAATTGAGTTGAAGAAAACAAATCTAGAAGCTTAGTTAATTTTACTTTTTTATTATACTTTATTGAAATATTATTTGAATTTTGTGTATGAAAGTTGAAGTAGGAATTGTCTCTGTATTATTAAACAGAGAACTGAGGCATTGTTCACAGTAATTAAATGAAAGTACATTTCTTTCTTTGGTAAAATGAAGAACTGCTTTGTTGTTTGCTTTACTTAACTCTAGAGACCTGGGATAACTTTTTTTTTTAATTCAGTTTCCTGATAAAATTTCAAATTTGCAAATATTTGGAAGGAAAAAAAGGAAGAGAAAAATGATACATTTTCCTACCAAATCATTCTGGAAAATGGAACCACTTAAATTTCAAATATTTCCAGTTTTTTTAAGTATTTCTCAGTGTTTTCAGTAGTAATCATATCTGACTTCAAAAACAAAAATTAAAAAAAAAAAAAAAAACATTATCAGGCCTAGGACCTGCCTTTCTAGACTGCAAATATTTTGGATTAGAATTTTGCTTATTGTATGAGGATTAAGAAAGAAAAAAAAAGAAGGAGCAATTATTTTTTTCCAGGATGCCAGTCTTTATGACAGTAATCTTTACTCAAAGATTGTTGGATCATCTGTCATACTGATCAGTTTGGCTGTTTTCGTTTCACTTCTAAACAAATTGACTTGGTTGTTTTTTCTTTCACATGTTTTCAGGCTAACTCGTTTCTTTTAACCTAAAGAACAAAAATTTCAGTGTCTTATTTGTCTAGTGCTGCTATCATAGAAATGCCATAAGGGGTGACTTTAATAAAGAGAGATGTATTTTCCCATAATTTAATAGCCTAAGAATTTGAATGCAGGGTGCTGACCTTAGAGGAAGGATTTCTCTCTGGCCTCTGGGGGAAAGTCTTTGTTCCTTGCTTCCTTGGTGATCATCATATGGATTGGCAGCTATCTCATTCCAACTCTACTTGCTTGATTTTATTCTCTTATGTCTGAAAGAGATTGGCATCCTATACTAAAACTGCTTCTTTAACATAAGATAAAAAACCCATTCACAAATAGGGTTATAACCACTCTATGATTTGGAATTTGCAACATATACTTTAAGAAGTTACCATTTAATCAATAACATATCTATTTTTAGAATTTTAATTGCATTTAATTTATAAATTAAATTAGGGGTGAGGAGCACTTTTATCATCCACAAACTTGACAGAAATATTCATTTGTTTAGAATTTCAAGTCCTTCAATAACATTTTACAGTTTCCTTCAAAAACACCTTACACATTACAATTTGCTTGTTGTTATTGTTGTTGTCAGGTGTCATTGAGTCAGAACCGACTCAAAGCAACCCCATGCACAGCAGAACGAAACAATGTCCGATCCTGAGCCAACCTCACTATCGCTACAACACTTGAGTCCATCAATGATGCCAACTGGCCAATCCATCTCGTTAGGGGTCTTCCCCTTTTTCTCTGACCCTCCACATATGCTTGACATATCTAGAAATCTTGAATTGTATTGCTTGATACTTAATTTTTCTTCATGGGCATATAGTAAACTATGATTTCCATATTTTGATCTTGAAATATTGAAGAATTCTATGATGGATATATTGAACCACACACGAAGCATCAAAAGATGATGGAGGGAATCCACAGATTCCATGTACCAAAAAGAAATGGTCGATGTTCAGCCATTTCGAGAGGAAGCATATTATCAAGAACCAAAGGTACTTAAGCAAGAAATCCAAGCTGCAATGTGGACATTAATGAAAAGCAATACTTGAGGAACAGACAGAATGCAAATTGAAATCTTTCAAAACACTGATGCAGCACTGAGACACTCATCTATGCCAAAACATTTGGAAGACAGCTACCTTGTCAGTCTATTGGAAGAGATCCATATTTGTGCCCATTCCAAAGAGAAGTGATCCAATAGAATTTGGAATCATTGAAGAGTATCATTAATAGCACATGCAAGTTAAATTTCACTGAAGAAAATTAAATCAGCATTGCAATAGTAAGTACATTGACAGTAATTACCAGAAATTCAATCTAGATTCAGAAAAGGACATGGAATGAAGGCTATCACTGTTGACATCAGATAGAACTTGACTGAAAGCACAGAATACAAGAAAGATGTTTACTTATGTTTTGTTGACTGCAAAAGCTTTTGACTGTGGATCATGACAAACTATAGATAACACTGTGAAGAACGGGTATTCCAGAACACTTAATTGTGCTCATGAGGAAGTTGTACAAAGACCAAGAGGTAGTTGTTTGAAGAGATGTGTGCCAGGGTTGTATCCTTTCACCATACGTGGTTACGAATTGGGCTGTTAACCTCAAGTTCAGTAGTTTGAAACTATCAGCCATTCCATGGGAGAAAGATGAGGCTTTCTGCTCCCGTAAAGATTTACAGCCTCAGAAACCCTGTGCAGGGTTACTATGAGTTGGAAACGACTCCATGGTACTTAACAACAATAATAGCATTCAATTTGTAAAGTCCTGGTGGGGGGCTATGGGTTAATGCGCCAGATTGCAAAGCGGTTTGAACTGCAAGGTTGTCAGTTCAAGCTCGCCAGCTGCTCCTTGAAAACCCTATACAGGGTCTCTATGGGTCAGAACCAACTTGACAGCACTTAACAACAACAACAATTCAATCTGTATGCTGAGCAATTAATTCAAATAGCTGGAATATATGAAGAAGAAAATGGTTTTATGAATGGAGGAATACTCATTAACAGCTTTTGTATGCAGATGATACAACCTTGCTTGTTGGAAGTAAAGAGGATTTGAAATACTTGCTGATGAAGATCAAGGACTACAGCCTGCAGTATAGATTGCACCTCAATGAAAAGAAAGCAAAAATCCTCATAACTAGACCAATAAATAACATCATGATAAGCAAAGAAAAGATTAAAGTTGTCAAAGACTTCCTTTTGCTTGGTTCCACTATCAGCACTCATGGAAGCAACAGTCAAGAAATCAAAAGGCATATTGCAAAAGACCTCTTTAAAGTGGTGAAAAGCAAAGATATCAGTTTAAAGACTAAGGTGGGCCTCAACCAAGCCATGGTATTTCATTTGTCTTAAATGCAAATGCAAGTAGGACAATGATAAAGGAAGACTATAGAAGAATTGATGCATTTGAATTACGGTGTTGGAGAAGAATAGTAAAAGCATCATGAACTAACAGACGAACAAGCAAATTTGTCTTGGAAGAACTGCTGCCAGAACACTCTTTAGAAGCCAGCATAGAGTGACATCATCTCATACTTTGGGCATGTTACTAGGAAGGATCAGACTCTGGGGAATGACATCAAGCTTGGTAAAGTGGAGGGTCAACATAAAAGGAAGAAGGTCTTCTACAAGATAGATTGACAGAGTGACAGCAGCAATGGGTTCAAAGGTAACAACAGTTGAGAGGATGGCACAGAAACAGGCAGTAGTTTTGTTCTGCTGTGCATGAGGTTACTATTAGTCTGAACAGATTCAATGACATGAAACAACAACAACAAACATGTTTAAGCACATCTCTGTAATTAGGGAATGACTGCAGACAAGTTATCTCAGTCATGTACTGTCTTAGTTACAGTAGGGTGCCCTCACAAAAAAATCCAGTCAAAACAATAATTTCTAGGGAATCTGCTGGGCCAGTTAAGTTGAAAAGAGGTCAGCTCAGAAGTTTTTAGAGACTGGTTTCTATGATATCCAAGGGGAGATCTTGATAAGTTTCCTCAAAGGACACACGACAACCACAGAGGGTTATTAGGAAGAAGTTTTTATAAAATTGAAAACTGTTTTTGGCAAGAAAAAGATCAGGAAGTGTGTTGAGGAATTTTCTCCCCAACCATCAGGACAATGTACTTGCTAATTATTCAAGGCTTGCAAAGGCTTTTCCTACAAAAATTTCATTGAGAAGCCTTACTCCATCCATGCTACAGTGCTGATTTTGCCCTTTCAGCCTCTTTTTGTTTCCAAAATTCAAAGAACATTGAAAAGAACAAAATTTGAGTCCCTTAAGGATGCTAAAACCACTGATTTGACATAGTGTCAAATAGCACAGAATTCTTAAGAGATGTGTTAGACAGATGGGAACACAGCCTTCAGTAGTGTTCAGATGTACATGGAGGATATGATGACTACAAAAGCTTCAGATTTTAATATTTTTGTTTAATAAAGATTTTTACAATTTTATAGTAATATAGTTTTGCTTACCCTTGTATCTGCATTTGGTATTTAGTAGACTTAAAAGCATGATTAAACACATGGATAAATGGTTAATTCAGATGAATATGCCATCATAAAGAGCTTCTTTTTTTGTAAAAATTGTCAAAGAAAGAAATCATTGAAAGTCAAAAATTTGCATTTCACACACTGTTCCTCCTTAATTTAATGTAGTTTTGTATTTTTTACCAATAGTTATTTATTCATGGTAGAAAACGTTTGTTAACCCAAATTTTACTTACTCTTTGTATTCTTCTGCTTCTATTGTTTATTTGAAATAGTCTTGCGCAATACTCTACAATCCCAAAGAATCATAAGAATTTTCGGGTGTTTGTTGCTTCTACATATGGTGTATTTTATAATTATTGAATTAAATTTACTACAACTAAAGTTAAACTCTTGAAGAGGAGTGGTGTTGCATTCATTGTCACAGAGAACATATCCAGATCAGTCATGAGGTACAAAGCTGCTGTCTGTGATAGGATAATATCAATGTGCATACAGGGAAGACCAGTTAATACCACTTTTATTCATATTTATGCATCAACCACTAAAGCCAATGAGGGTGAAATAGAAGAATTCTACCAACTTCTTCAATCTGAAATTGATCATACATGCAATCAAGATGTATTGATCATTACCGGTGATTGGAATTCAAAGGTTGGGAGCAAAGAAGAAGGATCAATAGTTGGAAAATACGGCATTGGTGATAGAAATGATGCTGGAGAATGCATGATAGAATTCTGCAAAACCAATTATTTGTTCATTTCAAATACCTTCTTTAGACAGCATAAGAGATAACTATACACATTGACCTCGCCAGATGGAATACATAGATATCAAATTGACTACATCTGCAGAAAGAGAAGATGGAAAAGCTCCATATCATCAGCCAAAACAAGGCCAAGGGCAGATTATGGAACAGACCATCAATTGCTCATAAGCAAATTCAAACGGAAGCTGAAGAAAATGAAAACAAGTCAACGAGAGCCAAAGAATGACCTTGAATATCTCCCACCTGAATATAGAGATCATCTGAAGAATTGATTTGATACATTAAACACTAAAGACCGAAGACCAGAAGAGTTGTGGGATGACATCAAGAACATCAAATGTGAGGAAAGCAAAAAGTCATTAAGAAGACAAGAAAGAAAGAAATGGTCAAAATGGATGTCAGAAGAGACACTGAACTTGCTCTCCAGCATAAAGACGCTAAAGCAAAGGGAAGAAAAGAGGAGGTCCAAGAACGGAACAGAAAATTTCAAAGGTCAGCTTGAGAAGATAAAGCCAAATATTGCAAAAAAATGTGCAAAGATCTGGAGTCAGAAAACCAAAAAGGAAGAGCACGCTCAGCATTTCTCAAGCTGTGGGAA
>NW_006408528.1:28747559-28748084 GCF_000296735.1 Chrysochloris asiatica
TTTTTTTTTTTTTTTTTTTTAAGTTTTAATGTGAATTGAGTAAAAGTTTATAGGGCAGATCATCACCTTTTTTCATTACAATGATTATGATCCCTCCATGTACCATCAGATAACATTATTTCTCTTGATTCACTTTAGCTCTCTCTCATTTTTTTTTTAATTCTCAGGCATATATAATAATACTCAGGCATATATAATAATTTGTACCACCAAAGTGCACATTCTGCAAGTCTGCCTCCTGGCCACCAGCTCTTATCCCTCTCTTCCCATTGATCTAGAGTCCTCAGCTGCTCCCTTTCTCTATGTCCCCATCTCTGCTTCCATCTCTGGTGTCCCTGCTTCTCTGGAAAAGATCCTGCATTCCGCTTGTGTTCTTTTCCCTTGATGGTCCTAGTGTTCTTTGTTTCTGGACTGTAAGATTAACTACTCCCTCGTTTTTGTTACAAAACTTCTATGTTTACAATTGTGACAGTCACAATTAGTCATGATAACAATTACTCACTATTGAATCATAAGAATCTTATC
>NW_006408528.1:28752940-28757661 GCF_000296735.1 Chrysochloris asiatica
GTACCAAAAGGAAATGGTTAATGTTCAACCATTTCAAGAGGTAGCATATGATCAAGAGCCAATGATACTGAAGGAAGAAGTCCAAGGTGCATTAAAGGAATTGGCAAAGAAGAAGGCATCAGGAATTGATGGAATAAAAATTGAGATCTTTCAAGAAAGTGAGGCAGCACAGGAGGCATTCACTCATCTTTGCCAAGAAATTTGGAAGACAACTATCTGGCCGACTGATTGGAAGATATCTGTATTTGTTCCCATTCCTAAGAAAAGGGACTCAACGGAATGCAGAAATCATTGAACAATATCTTTGATATCTGATGTGAGTAAAGTTTTACAAAAAGTAATACAGAAATGGCTACAAGCATACATTGACAGAGAACTTCCAGAGGCTCAAGCTGGATTCAGAAGAGGCCGTGGAACATGGGATATCATTACTGATGTATGATGGATCTTGGCTGAAAGCAGAGAATATCAGAAAGTTGTTTACCTGTGCTTTATTGACTACACAAAGGTTTTCGAGTGTGTGGATCATGACAAGCTATGGACAACATTGCAAAGCATAAGTAGTCCTGAACACTTGATTGTTCTCATGAGTACATGGACCAAGAGGCAATTGCTCGAACAGAACATGGGAACACTGAATGGTTTAAAATTCAGAAAGGTGTGTGACAGGGTTGTATTCTTTCATCATACTTATTTAACCTGTATGCTGAGCAAATAACTGAGAAGCTGTGTTATATGAAGAAAAATATGGCATCAGGATTGGAGGAAGACTCAGTAACAACCTGCGATACACAGATGGTACAACCCTACTTGCTGAAAGTGAAGAAGACTTAAAATATTTACTGATGAAGATCAAAGAGCACAACCTTTGGTATGGCTTGCATCTCAATGTAAAGAAAACAAAAATCCTCACCACTGGACCTATAAACAACATTCTTGTCAACAGAGAAAAGATTGACGTTGTCAAGGTCTTCATTCTTCTTGGATCAACTATCAATACTCAAGGAAGCAGCAGTTAAGAAATCAAACAATGTATTGCATTATGCAAACCTGCTGCACAAGATCTTTTGAAAGTGTTGAAGAGCAAAGATGTCAGCTTGAAGACTAAGGTGCGCCTGACTCAAGCCATGGTATTTTCAGTATCCTCATATGCATGTGAAAGCTGGACAGTGAATAAGGAAGACAGTAGAACAATTGATGCGTTTGACTTATGGTGTTGGAGGAGAATATTGAAAGTGCCATGGTCTGCCAAAAGAACCAACAGATCTGTGTTGGAAGAAGTGCAGCCAGAGTGTTACTTGGAGGCCAGGATGGATAAACTTCATCTCTCATACTTCAGACATATTGTTAGGAGGGACCAGTCACTGGAGAAGGATATCATGTTTGATAAGGTGGAGGGCCAAAGCAAAACAGAAAGACCTTCAGTGAGATGGATTGGCTAAGTGGCAACATCAATGAGCTCAACATAGCAATGATAGTGAGGTTGTCCCAGGATCTGGCAGTGTTTCGTTCTGCTGTTCATAAGGTCGCTATGCATCGGTACCGACTTGATAGCACCTAACAACAAACAACAAAGTTAAACTCATTATTGATTTCATTAAATTTCATGGTTATTGATTTATGACACCACACTTTTTACATGTTTGGTGACATTTAAATATTATCTCTTTAGACAAAATATTATATTAACTTTTGAGGTTTCTTGGTATCAATGATTACTCATATTCTTCCAAGAGTAAGACAGTTGTTTGGTTTCCGAGCTTTTTGTTTCTAAAATACTGAAGTGTAAGTTAGACTTTTATTTTGATATTTCAACAAATTTAAACCTAACAAGTTGCTTTAAATATGTTGTTGTTGTTAGGTGCCATTGAGCCAGTACCGACTCATAGTGCCCCTATGCACAGCAGAACACTTTCAAAAGGTCTTGTGCAGCAGGTTTACATAATGCAATACATTGTTTGATTTCTTGACTGCTGCTTCCGTGAGTGTTGATAGTTGATCTAAGAAGAGTGAAGTTCTTGACAACGTCAATCTTTTCTCTGTTGACAAGAATGGTGAGGATTTTTGTTTTCTTTTCATTGAGATACAATCCATACCAAAGGTTGTGCACTTTGATCTTCATCAGTAAATAGTTTAAGTCTTCTTCACTTTCAGCAAGCAAGGTTGTATCATCTGCGTATCTCAGGTTGTTAATGAGTCTTCCTCCAATCCTGATGTCACATTTTTCTTCATATAACCCAGCTTCTCAGATTTTTTGCTCAGCATACAGGTTGAATAAGCATGGTGAAATAATACAAACCCTGTCACACACCTTTCTGTATTTTAAACCATTCAGTGTTCCCATGTTCTGTTCGAACATCTGTCTCTTGGTCCAGGTACAGATTCCTCACGAGCACAATTAAGTATTCTGGAATACTCATACTTTGCAATGTTGTCTATAACTTGTCACTATCCACACAATCAAAAGCCTTTGCGTAGTCAATAAATATAGTTGTTGTTAAGTGTCATTGAGTGAGTTCTAACTCATAGCAACTCTGTATAGATAAGATTTTTGAAGAGCAGCTAGTGGACTTGCACCACTGACCTTGTGGTTAGTAGTCCAATGTTTGTCTTACAGTGACACATCAGGACTCCAATTGCTTTAAGTAAGTTTTTGTTATTGTTAAGTTCTATCATGTTGGTTTTGACTCATTGTGACCCTGTATAGGGTTTCCATGTTGCGGCTGATGAGGTCAAACCACCAACTATGTGATTCAAATGACCTTGTGGTCCATTGCTTATCCTACAGTGCACATTAAAATCAACGTTTTTAAACCTTCGTAAAAATTGAATAGTATCATTAACAGTAGAAATTTCTAGATGATTATCAAAGATGTTCGTTTCAGAGAAATTACTTTAAGGTATTTTGGAAATTCTGTGTTTCTTTTGTTTTAAAGTGTCTCTCAATTTTATTTCTAATGTATTTGTCTTATGCAAAGGGAAATTACATATGTAAGCTCTCAGAAAATGGCAACAATCAAACACATTCTGTTTCAATTATTTTAGGATTTTCATATAGTGATTGCTGTGAAAAATAGAGGAGACCACTTGCTGGAGTCATGCATTGGCACCATCATTATAAGCATCCAGAATGTTAATGATGAGAGTCCTGTTCTTACGTAAGCAAAAAGTAAACTAAATATTTAGATGCTGAGATTTAACTGCTGAAGCCTATATAGCAATATAAATAGCAGTTTTATTGTTATTTTCACTGTAATTTTTCTTATAAATATTCAAAGTGATCTAGAAAGCAAAACCTCTGTGAAGTCTGTAATACTGCCATTTGTTTACATGGGATGGAAGGTTAATCTAGTTATACTGTTAACCACAGAAAATCAAAAGTTTTGGTGGGTAACAATTGAATGCTTCCTATTTTCCTTTGATGAGTAAAACATTATAGAAAACGCACACTGATGCATTCATACTTCAAAATTTTGTGGCCATTAAGGAAAACTTGTTCAAGAAGCACTTGCTAAGTATAGACTTATTTCCATATATATATAATATATGTGCATATATGTATGTATGAAATGAAAAACTGATAGATTAAGTGTTTAGTGTTTATATTATTTTGCTACATAGAATAATGTATTAAGAGAATTAGAGAAAGGGTATGAATAGGTTGAAGATTTTAACTTCATTTTATTGTATATTTATATATCTATATATATGTGTGTGTATTTATGTATATATACATAGATTTATTAAAAGGATAAGGACTTGAAACTGTTATAAAGTATACATTGCATAAAATGTAAAACTTTTGCTATATGACATAGATTAATGGAGACATTTGTTTATACCGAGTGATAAAAATCTCTTTTGTCCCATAGATACATACCAGATGCACCTATAAATATTTATGAAAATATGCCTGTTGGAACAAAGCTGGTCAAGTTGACAGCAACTGATAGAGACGTAGGAGATTCAGTACACTATGAATTTATAGGTACACATAAGGAATTTTTTATAAATGAAGGTATAATATTTTTGTTACTAATTCATTAAATATAAAGTGGATTTTTCACTAGTTGAATAAAGCCTGATTGCCATTCTATTTGTACAAAATAATCTTTAAAGCATTCAGCAGCATGTTTAGGATGTTTCTGAGGTAAAAAGTGGTCATTCTTTTTCAGAAGCATGTAAATAGTCTGCAGGATGTATCAGCTCCAGGGGGCTTCCAAACAATCTAGGCCCATGGCAATTGTCCCTGGGTTTTTTAATTGTGCATTTTTTCTCTGAGAAGTGAAACTTCCCATAAAACTGATAATACCAGTCAACAAAATTGAATATATATTCTACATAATGCATTCTTAAAAGAATTCTGCAAGCATAATAACCCTTTTGAGTTTGTACTACCACTGCCCCATCTTACACAGAATGTCAGAAGAAGAACTGTAATTTACCCTTGCTTACACAACTAATTTCTGTGATATAACCTGTACTTGAATCCAGTCTGCTTAATTATGATACTTGTAATTATGATACTTAATTATGATACTTACAAGTTATATTACCAGAAGATAAGAGCTCATATCTTTAAAACATAAACATAAAGCTGGAAGAGGTAAAAAAATAAAGATTTCTCATATATATATATTGTTGTTGTTAAGTGCCATCGAGTCGGTTCCGACCCATAGCGACCCTGTACAGAGTTTCCGAGGGTGTAAATCTTTACGGGA
>NW_006408528.1:28757761-28760929 GCF_000296735.1 Chrysochloris asiatica
TATTTCAACATGTGGAGAGAGTAAAATTACACACATACACTATATTTTTGTCAAGGTTTTCTAGAGAAGTAAAGCCAATGAAGTTGAGGTATATATATGTAAAAAGAGATTTATATTAAGGAAATGACTCAGACAGTTTTAGAAGTGGTCAGTCCCAAGTCTGTGGGCTAGATGTCAGGCTGGAGGCTTCTGACTTGTGTAGCTGCAAGGCTGATGAATCATGATTGGCAAGTCAGATATCAGTCAGGTTGGGCAAGCAAGAAGGTAGGCTGCTGACAACTCCTAAGATCAGCAGGTAACAGGACAAGCACTGGCTCAAATACAAAGAACCAGAGGCTGGAGAATAAGCCAGATGCAAGATCCAGACCCAGCAGAGAGCAAACAGGCTTTGCCTAAGTGTCCAATATATTGGAAGCAGGTCATACCTCAAGGGAACAAGGGAACTTCTTTTCAATTTACTAGCTGTTCATAGCTGACCTCATCATAGAACTGATTACATTATATTAGAGCTCATCCTGGGGACAACTATTCAATGTCAAGCCACTGAGAATCCTGGCCCAGCTAAGTTAACACAAAACCTTATCTATCATGTTGTTGTTGTTATTAAGTGCCATCAAGTCGATTCCAACCCATAGTGACTGCATATAGGGATTCCAAGGAGTGACTGGTGAATTTGAACTGTCGACCTTGTGATTCAAACTGACTTTTCAGTCCACTGCATTAACCCATGGTGCTACACCAGGACTCCTTAACTATCATACTATATATTAGATCAGAAGAAAGTTCCCCATGTTAGAGTCAGCATCTAAGTGGGGTGATGAGGCAAATATGAAGGGGAGACTTGAAATGTGAAGTTAAAGTTAGGAAAAAGTTGCCTAAATCAGAGTGAGGAGAAGAGGATGGCAGCAGACATTGGAGATTACTAACATACAAAGGGATTGATAAAATACGTAATTATTGTTAAGTGCTATGAGTCGGTTCTGATTCATAGTGACCTTTTATAGGCTTTCTGAGAAGTGGCTGGTGGGTTTGAACCACCGACCTTGTAGTTAGTAGTCTGGTTCTTATCCTACAGTGTCACACTAGGACTCCATATAGCTATGTTTTTGTTGTTAAGTCCCATCGAGTTGGTTCTAACTCATAGTGACCCTGTATAGGGTTTCCAAGGAGCAGCTGGTGGGTTTGAACTGCTGACTTTGTGATTTGCAGTCCAGTGCTGACCCACAGTGCCACACCAGAAGTCAATGGAACTTTAGTAAACATAAATAAAGCCTGGTTTTTCTTGTCACAGAAACAAGGTTCAAATGCAGAAAATATGATAATTTGAATGAATACTGTGTGGATGAATAAAATTGAAGATATCAGTGTGAACATCTAGATTATGGGTACACCACACACATACATTGTGACATAAGTACATACATACAAACCATACTGTTGTAGTTACCTGTTATGTACCACTGAGTTGCTTTCAACTTGTAGCGTCTGTTGGTCATTGTTGTTAAATGCCGTGGAGTTGGTTCCAACTCATAGTGACCCTATAGCATCTGTAGGTACAACCTAATGTACAATACAATGGTAATATGTCAAAAGTACATGAGAAGAAGTTTCCTCATCCTGGCTTGTAAGGAGCATTCTGTCAGTACTTCTTCCAAGACAGATTTGTTCTTTCTCAAGATTGTCTATAGTATATTTAATATTCTTCAGCAACACTACAATTTAAAGGCATCAATTCTTCTTCATGGTCCAGCTTTTGCATACATATGAAACAATTGAAAATAATGTGACTTGGGTGAGGCACACCTTAGTTCTCAAAACAACACCTTGCTTTTTAGTACTTTAAAGAGGTCTTTTGCAACAGGTTTTTGCTTAATTCATTTGATCTCTTGACTGATGCTTTCATGGGTATTAATTGTGGATCCATGTAAAATGAAATCCTTGAAAACTTCAATCTTGTCTCTAAACTTTTTGTTTTCTTTACATTGAAGTGTGATCCATATTTAAGGGTGAAGTATTTGATCATCATAAGTAAATATTTCAAGTACTCTTTGAATTCAGCAAGCAAGTTTGTGTCATTTGCATATTACAAGTTGATGATGAGCCTTCCTCAAATCTTGATGTTGTGATCTTCCTCATGTAGTCCAGTTTCTCAAATTTTTTGCTCAGCATACAGATTAATAAATATGGTAAAAGGATACAATCCTCATGCACCAGATGTAAACCTCCTCATTCTGTTTGAATGACTGCTTCCTTGTTCTGAATGTACAGGCTCCTCATGAGCACAATTAAGTGTTTTGGAATTTGAATGTCTGCATAGTCAATAAAACATGGATAAACATCTTTCTGGAATTCTCTGCTGAAAGCAAAGATCTATCTGATATCAGCAGTGATATCCCTCATTGCAAATACTCTTCTGAACCCAGTTTGAATTTCTGGCAGCTTGCTCACAACTGTTGCAAACATTTTTTAAATTAGCTTTAGCAAATTTTATTGCTTGTGATATTAATGATAATATCTGATAATTTTCACATTCTATTTGGTCACCTTTCTTTGGGATAAGCACAACTATAGATCTCTTCCAATCCACTGGCATTGACAAGTGACTGCCTACAGCACTGTATGAGTTTTTGGAAACATTTCAATTTGTATTTCTTCAATTCCTGGAGCCTTTTTTTCTACAATGCCTTCAGTGCTGTTTAGACTTCTACCTTCTATATAATCCATTCCGGATCATATACCACCTCCTGAGGTGATAGAATGTTGGCTAATTATTTCTGATGTAGTGATTCTGTGAATTCTTGACATCTTCTTTTGATCCTTCCTGCATCATTCAAATTTTA
Source organism: Chrysochloris asiatica (assembly GCF_000296735.1). Classification (NCBI taxonomy): domain Eukaryota; kingdom Metazoa; phylum Chordata; class Mammalia; order Afrosoricida; family Chrysochloridae; genus Chrysochloris; species Chrysochloris asiatica. The sequence goes on from NW_006408528.1 coordinate 28,760,602, forward strand.
CACATATTATTCTTCAGTATTGGACCTTGAGACTTGAATTTTTTCTTCATTTGTTTCAATTTGAGAAATGCTAATAATTTCCTTCCCTTTTGGTTTACTAACTCCAGGTCTTTGCACAATTCATTAAAACACTTTATCTTCTTGAGCTGCCCTTTTAAATTTTTGGTTCATCTCTTTTACTTCTTCTGGTTACTTTGTCTTTCACTCTGGTAGTGTAGTGGTTACGAATCAGGCTGCGAACAGCAAGGTCAGCAGTTCAAAACTACCAGCTGTTCCACGGGAAGAAAAATGAGGCCTTCTGCTCCCATAAAGATTTACAGCCTCAGAA
>NW_006408528.1:28761159-28762906 GCF_000296735.1 Chrysochloris asiatica
AGGTTGTTGTTTTGTTGTTGTTAAATTCAGGTGGGATGTAGTTAAAATCATATTTTTCCTTTAATGGCCATGTTTTATTTTCTTCAGCTTCAAATTGAACTTGTATAAGAGCAAAATGGTGGTCGGTTCCACAGCCGACCCTCTGCCTTGTTCTAGTTGATGATATTGAGCTTCTTCATGATCTCTTTCCACAGATGAAGTTGATTTGATATCTGTGTGTTTTACCTGGCATGATTCACACGTACACTCACTATTTATGTTATTGGAAAGGAATAAGTCATTTATCTTACAAAATTCTATCACCAGATCTGCAGTGCTTCTTATATTACCAAGACCATATTTTCCAACTACTGATCCTTTTTCTTTGTTTGCAACATTTGCTCTCCAATCATAAATAATTATCAAGCATCTTGACTGCATGTCTGATCAATTACAGACTACAGTAGTTTTTGAAGTCTTCATTTTCTTTATCTTTGGATATAATAGTTGGTAGGTAAATTTGAATACTGTTCCTATTAACTGGTCTTCATTGTTGCTTTATTGATGTTATCCTATTACAGACAGCATTGCACTTCAGGATGGACCATGAAATGATCTTAACAATGAATGCGAAACCATTCCTCTTCAATTTGGCATTCCAGGCATAGTAAGCCACATGACTGTTCTATTCAAAATTGTCAATACCATTACATTTCAACTCACTAAGGTCTAGGTTATTGATCTGCATGCAATCCATTTACTTGTTTTAAGATTCATAATTCATAATCTTATGTTCAGATTATTATTGGATGTTTGCAGCTATTTCTTTTCATTTTGGGTTATGTCACATCAGCAAATGAAGGTCCCTAAAGCTTTGCTGTGCCCCTGTCATTTGAGTCCTGGTGTGGCACTGTGGGTTAATGTGCTGGACTACAAGGTCTGTTTGAACTGCAAGGTCGGTGGTTCAAGCTCACCTGCTGCTCCTCAGAAACCCTATACAGCATTGCTATGAGTCTGAAGTGACTCGATGGTACTTATCAACAACAACAAAGGATAAACACGCGATTTGAACCACAAGGTTGGCCATTCAAACTCACCAGCCATTCCTCAGAAACCCTATACGGGGTTACTAAACGTCAGAACCAACTCAATGGCACTTAACAACAACAATCCATGTCATTAGAGTCAACTTTACTTTGAGGGGATAGCTCTGCCCATTCAGATTTTGAGAACTTTTCCATTTGAGTGGATCATCTTCTAGAACTATATTAGTTCCCTGCTATTTATAAGATGTTCAATAGCTAATTTTTCAGAAGTATAGCCCCTCTTCCTTTTACCTAGTCTGTCGTAATGGAATTTCTACTGAAAACTATCCACCATAAGAGGTCTTAATGGAATTTCTACTGAAAACTGTCCACCATAAGTGATCTTGCTGGTATTTGAAATATTATTAGAATAGTTTAAAGTATTATAGCACTATCTCATAAGGCAAACTGACAGATGAGTGTTGGAGTTCATACCTGTACAGGCTCTCTCAAAAAACAACAAAAAGCAATCAACAGACGGCTGCAGAAAAGTTCTCTCAGTAAACCTTGTCTTAGTCTCCTTAGGGTGCCATAAAAAACATAAAACAAAACAAAACAAAAAACAGGTGCAGTCTGAGAGGATCTGCTGGGCCAGTTACATTCAAAGCAGAAACATCAGCTCAGAAGGCTGTCGAAACAGTTTTGTGGGTTTCTAAAAGGAGCTCTGGTAGCGTAGTGGTTAC
>NW_006408528.1:28764026-28765425 GCF_000296735.1 Chrysochloris asiatica
TTTCTCCTGTGGAACAGCTGGTAGTTTTGAACTGCTGACCTTGAGGTTCGCAGTCTGATTCATAACCACTACATCACCAGAGCTCCTTATTTATCTATCCTATTAGAGAAATGGAAATAACACCTTCAGAAGTGTATAAACATAAATGAAAGATATGTTGAGGAACAACAGCTTCGTATTTTGATATTTCTTAAAATAAAGGTTTACATAAAAATTTTATATAAAATGTGATCTTATAGAAAAAAACAATACTTTTTGAATTATGCTCAAAATATATGTCTATCAATTCTATCTAGTAAACATGGTTTTAAATGAAGAAACTCAACATCTGTCACTCAAGTGTTCATCAGTGAAACTCACTTTCTTAAACATGTGTTTTTGCTCTTCCAGTGGAATGTACTTCTATTTCTTCTTCCTTTGGATTCTGCTAATAGCTCCCTGTTGTCACCCCCTACTTTTACTGCCTGCGTTTCCTATGCCTTGGCTTAATGATAGTATCCTTACCCTGAGCCACCCTGCCACCGGCATAATCCACTTGTGAAATAGTTTCTGTTCTGCCCAGTTTAGGTGTCTCTCTTCCTTAAGCAATCCCCAACCTGTTCCCCACAAGCCCACAATTGTAACTAGCATACAACCTTTACCAATTCAACAACTGCAGTTTGTTCTTTATCCTTAGCACAAGCATAATTATCTATGCCACTATTTTAATTCATGTTTGTTTCATTAATTAAATGTTGATTCTTATAAATGCTGAACAAATTTGTATCTGTCTGCTTTTTAGACTCAGGAGAAGTCACAATTGCTTATCCTCTGGATTATGAAGACTCATCCATCCCACATTCTTGGATATTATATTTTAGAGTTTATGACAATGAACGAGTGCATTCCACAACTGGGACATTCACAGTGTTTCTACAAGATGTAAATGACAACCCCCCACAATGCACACAAGATATTTACATGTAAGTTGTTACAGTAATGGGTTGGCCATTAGATTCTGGCAGAGAAAAAGAGGTAGATAAATAAATAGGTTAGCAACATACTATCATGGAATATAGTTAAAATTCTTTATTTCTTCCTTATGATATTTTCAGGTAATACACAGTTTCTCTCTCTTTTTTTTCCTTCTTGATACAAATGGAATTGCTTTATTTTAATTCAAATAATAATGATAATTAAATCTAGAAAGGACTTGAAGGATGATTTTGTCAAACCGTTTGTTTTCAGAAAGGTACAAACAACTAGTACATTAAAAAAAAAATATTTCTGTGTCCTGGTGTGGCACGCTAGGATCAGCACTGGACTGCTAACCACAAGGTCAATGGTTCAAACCCACCAACCACTCCTGGGCTGGGAAACTCTGTACTGGTTGCTATGAGTTGGAACTGAGTCCATGACA
>NW_006408528.1:28765805-28766758 GCF_000296735.1 Chrysochloris asiatica
GTATAGGGTTTCTGAGGCTGTAAATCTTTACAGGAGCAGAAAGCCTCATCTTTCTCCTGTGGAACAGTTTAGTTTCCAACTGCTGACCTTGAGGTTAGCAGCCCAACTCATAACCAATCACTACACTACCAGAGCTCCTCAGGACATAGAAATAGATAAATTTTAATGATATAAAGATTTCAAATGCAAACATATGTTAGTTTCATTTTAGAAATGGAGTGCCCGAGTCTATTAGAATTTACACTGTAAATTTTGTTTTTTGTTTGTTGACTGTATCCTGAAACCAGGATTTCTTGATCCTTCATGAACTCTACAGGATAACAGATTGCTCAGAAAGTTCTTAACTGAACTTGAGAGTATTCCTGTACTATGCTCGTCTTTGCTATTCTGGTAACATGCCTCATTCCAAGAGTGTACGTAACAATCCAACACCAGAGGAAGACTACAGAAACGTGTGCTTGTGTCAGCAATGAAAGATAACTTATATATATAGAGTTAGAGGAGTCCTGGTGTGGAGCTATGGGTTATTGCGCTGGACTGCAAAGTCAGTGTGAACTAAAAAGTTGGTGGTTCCTCATAAATACTATACAGGGTCTCTATGGGTCAGAATCGGCTCTATGGCACTTAACAACAACAACAGAGTTAGAATTTCTATAGTCTTACAAATTGAACACATGACTTAATCTTAGAAGTTTCCCATACATAAAATGTTATAAAAGTTTTCCTTGGATGTTTTGTTTCTTACTTAAAATAATACCTTGTAAATAGTAAAGCAGACATATATTTGATCATTTTGCAATAATAAAATCCACACATAACATCAGTGCCATCACTCTGTTGTACTTCAAATACCAGTTTATATTTTGTAAACATTTTGCTAGGGATATATTTTGCTTTGTTGTTGTTGTTAGGTGCCATCGAGTCGGTACTGACTAATAACGACACTATGCACA
>NW_006408528.1:28767154-28773354 GCF_000296735.1 Chrysochloris asiatica
AGAGAGAGAGAGAGAGAGAGAGAGAGTCCTGGTATAGCATTGTGGGTTAATGCACTTGACTGCAAAGTCGGTTAGAACTGCAAGGTCAGAGGTTCAAGCTCATCAGTTATAACACTAGTCTAACTTTAGCTATTCATAGAATAGATCAGTGTTTTAGCTCAAGCCCAATATTATTTTAAGGAAATTCCTAAGAAGAAGACATTTTTAAATAACAAGAAAACAAAGACAATTGTACTGCATAGGGAGGTCAAAAGGATAACGTGCTGGACCACAATGTTCAAACTCTTTGGAAACTCTGTACAGTATCAATATGGGTCAGACCTGACTTGGTAACACTTAACAACAATGACAACATTATTTACTAGGCTGTGTCCTTTTAATTATCATTTAACTTCTCTAGTTCTGTTTCCTTATTTTTATAATGGAGTCACTGATAGCTTATCTGCCTAAAGGAAAAAGCATGGATGAAGTTATTTAAGAGATCACTTTCATCTGTAAGGCTTATGATTATAAGTTAATGAAATTGAGGTACAAATTGGCATTTTAATAAATGATTTTTTGTGTATATGACTTATTAAATTATCTGTTTATTAGTAAGCACTGGACTGCTAACCACAAGGTTGGCAGTGCAAATCTACCAGCTGCTCCTTGGAAACCCTATACAGGGTTGCTATGAGTCAGACAACTTGATAGCACTTAACAACAGGAACTTATTTCCCTAAGCCTTAGCAAGGATGCCGAATATGTTTTGATATTACACAATCGTTTAGCAGCACTATGATTCATTATTGGAAGAAGTGGTTACTTAAAATTCAAGCACTTTTTTTTTTTTAAAGTGTGAAAACCTTTTCTTGACTTTTTACAATAATAATCTAATACAATGTTTGTCCTTTTGTGATTGACTTATTTCACTCAGCACAATGTGCTCCAGATTTATCCATGCTATGAGATAGTTCACAGACTCATCTTTATTCTTCAATGTTGCATAGCATTCCATTGTGCATATATACCATGGTTGTTTATATATTCTTCCATTAATAGGCCTTTAAGTTACTTCCATCTATTCGCTACTGTGAATAGTGAATATGGATATACATATATCTATTTGTGTGGTGGCTCTTATTTCTATAGTATATATATCAGGTAGAGGGATTGCTGGGCCCTATGATATTTCTATTGCTATCTTTTTAAGGAGAAGGCATACCCATTTTCTACAGTAGTCGCACCATTGTACAGTTCCACCCGCAATGTATGAAGGTTTCAGTCTCTTCACACCCTTACCAACATTTGCAACATTTGTTATTTTCTGTTTTGTTTTTTAACTGTGCTGTTAATTCTGGAGTGAGATGATAACTCATTGTTGTTTTGATTTGCATCTCTTTAATAGCAAGCATTTACAGATGGCCTGAATGACTTCTTTAGTCAAGTGTCTGTCCATGTCCTCTGCTGATTTTTTTTATTGAATAATTAGTCATTTTCAAAATAGAAGCACATTTTAAAACTTCTTTGAAATTACATATTATCATCTGCATAAATCTAGATTTGTTGTTGTTAAGTGCCCTTGAGTCGGTTCCGATCCATAGGGACTCTGTACAGGGTTTTCGAGGGTGTAAATCCTTACGGGAGTAGAAAGCCTCATCTTTCTCCCGCGGAGCAGCTGATAGTTTCGAACTGCTGACCTTAAGGTTCGCAGCCCGATTCGTAACCACTACACTACCAGAGCCATGCCTTAATTCATTTTTTCTCATATTTCACTCATTACAGAATTGAGCTTCCTGAAAACATCCCGGTTGAAACCCTTTTAGTTTCTCTAACTTGTACAGATAATGATGGAACAAATCCCAGTAACAATATTACTTATCATTTGATTACGGATTCTTTTTCAAATGAAACTTTTGCCCTCACAAACAATGAACTAAAAGTAAGTATTTTGTAGTTGTTTTCTAACTGTGGCCCTGTGATTTATCTTAGATATAAAAACATTGTATTTTTATTATTATAAAATTTTTAATGAACTACAGTAGTTCAAATAGCTGATGGCAGAATTTGTTCCTGTATTTTTAACTGAACCATAAATTTCCAAAATAAAATAAAATAAAATAACTTAGTTTGGGATGAATGCTGGAATGCAATTTTGATCTCGGGAACTGAAATAAGAAGGTTATAAATTTCCTAGGACAAATAATTCTATGATAAAGTCCTGGCTATTACTTTGGAATGTATTGGTATTCCTAAATTATCATTGTTGTTATAATGTGCAGTCAAGTCAGTTCATACCAATAGTCATGCTACATAGAGTTCCCAAGGAGCAGCTGGTGAGCTTGAACCGCCAATCTTGCAGTTCAAAGGCCTTTGCAGTCCAGTGCATTAACCCACAGTGCCACAGCAGGATTCCAAATTACCATTTGTTGTTGTTGTTAAGTGCCATCAAGTCGGTTCTGACCCATAGCGACCCTGTATAGGATTTCCGAGGAGCAGCTGGTGAGCTTGAACCACTGACCTTGCAGTTCAAAATGGCTTACAGTCTGGCGCATTAACCCACAAAGCACACAATGTTAAATATTAAGCGACTGTTAAACATGGCATCATTGTTGTTAGATGCCATCCTGTCAGTTCTGACTCACAGCAGCCTCCTGTACAACAGAAGAAATACTGCCAGGTACAGTACCATCCTCACAATCATTATTTTTGTCAGCCACTCTGTCATATCATCTCACTGAAGGGCTTCCTCTTTTTTTGCTGATAATCACTGGGCAGCTAACCACAAGGTCAATATTTCAAACCCACCAGCCACTCCACAGACCAACTCTATGACACTGGTAGCGTAGTGGTTACAAATCAAGGCTGCTAAACTCAGGGTCAACAGTTTGAAACTACCAGCTGGTTCATGGGAGAAAGATAAAGCTTTCTGCTATGGTAAAAGTTTACAGCCTTGGAAACCCTGTACAGGGTCGCTATGAGTCGTAACCCACTCTATGGCATATACAACAACAAACTTTACCAAGCATGCTGCCCATCCATAGGGACTGATCCGTCTTGATAACATGTCCAAAATATGTGAGACAAAGTCTCACCCCTCTCTTCTGAGGAACATTCTAACTGAATGTCTTCCAAGACAAAAATTCAATTGTTCTTCTGACATCCCATGATATATTTAATATTCTTCACCAACAGCATGATTCAAATACATTAATTCTTTTTCAGTCTTCCTTATTCACTGTCTAGGTTTCAAATGCAAATGAGACAATTGAAAACACCATGGATGGGTCAGGTGCATGCTAGTCCCCTTTGCTTTTTAACATTTTAAAGAGGTCTTTTGCAGATTTCCCCAATGCAATATGACTTCTTGACTATTGCGTACTTGGGTGTTGTTTCAGTAAAATGTAATCTTTGAAATTTTCATTACTTTCTTCTTTTATTGTGATGTTTATTATTGATAAAGTTGTTGGAATTTTTGTTTTCTTTATGTTGAAGTGTAATCAATATTGAAGGCTATAGACTGATCATCATCAATGTTGTTTTTGTTATGTGCCGTGGAGTCGGTTCCGACTCATAGCGACCCTGTGCAGGGTTTCCAAGGCAGCAAATCTTTACAGGAGCAGAAAACCTCATCTTTCTCCCACTGAACAGCTGGTAGTTTTGAACTGCTGACCTTGTGGTTCACAGACTGATTTGTAACCACTACGCTACCAGAGCTCCTTGATCATCATCAATAAGTGCTCCAAATTCTGTTCTCTTTCATCAAGAAAGGTTGTGTGATTTGCATATTGCAGGTTGTAGATGAGCCATGCTCTGATTCTGCATTCTACTTCATATAGTCTGCATTCTTGGATTATTTGCTCAGCATACAGATTTTAAATAATTATAGTACAAATATGTAATCCTGACACACACCTTTCTGGATTTTAAACCATGTATTGCCCTCTTGTTCTGTTCCAACACTCCCTTTTGTTCTATGTAAAGTTCCATAGTATCACACTTAAGAGTTTAGGAATTTCCATTTTTTGGAATGTTACCCATAATTTGTTCCACAGAGTTGAATGCCTTTGCATAGCCAATAACACAAAGGTAAACATCTTTCTAGCATCCAATACTTTCAGCAAGTTCCATCTGACATTAGCAATGATGCCCATTGTTCCATGTCCTTTATGAAACCCAGCTTGAATTTCTGGCAGTTTTCTGCTGTTGTACTGCTGTAACCATTTTTGAATTCTCTTTAGCGTAGTTTTACTTCCCAGGTGATATTGTTCAGTAATTGCCATATTTTATTGGATCGTTGTAATAGTGATACAGATCTCCTTCAGTTGGTTGGCCAGGTAGCTGTATTCCAGTTTCCTTTGGCATAGAGGAGTGAGCAATTCAGAGGAATGAGCAATTCCAGTCAATATTCCTTCAATTCCCAGAGCATTGTTTTTGCTAATGCATTCAGTGCAGCTTGGACTTTTTCATTTAATATCATTAGTTCTTAATCATATTGACCTCCAAAAATTCTTGACTTTTGACCACTTCTTTTAGGTACTATGATTTTTTGTATTTCTTCCATCTTCTTTTGATGTTTTCTGCATTGTTCAACATTTTGTCTATTGAATTTCTCAGTGTTTCAACTTGAGGATGAACTTTTCTTCAGTTATTTCAGCTTTAGAAATGCTTATTGTTGTTGTTATGTGCTGTCAAGTTGGTTCTGACTCATAGCGACCCTGTATAGGTTAATAGTCCAATGCTTATCCTACAGTGCCACACCAGCAGTCCTAGTGTGCTCATTTTTAGTATTTTAGTATTCTTAGTATTCTAACTCCAAGTTTTGCATATTTCATGATAATGTTTTACTTTGTCTACTCAAGCTGCCCTTTGTATTCTTCTGATTGGCTCTTTGATTCCAACATTTGCTTTAACAACTGTATGTTCAAGAGCAAGTTTCAGAGTCTCTTCTGACATCCAGTTTGATCTTTCTTTCATTGTTTGTCATTTTAGTAACCTTTTAATCTCTTCATTTATTACATAATGGCTATCATCCTACAACTCATCTGGTCTTTTGCCATTACTGTTCAATAAGTCAAATTTATTCTAGAGATTGTCTTTAAATTTAGGTGTGATATACTCAAGGTCCAGCTTAGACTTTCCTGGACTTGTTTTAATTTTCTTCAGTTTCAACTTGAACTTCCTTATGAATAAATAACGATCTGTTCCTCAGTCGACCCCAAATATTTTCCTACTTGAAAATATTGAAGAGTTTTACCAAGTTGTACAGTTAGAAAATGATAAAAATTTCAGAATAAATTGATAATTATTGGTGATTGTAAAGTGAAAAAGGAGCTCTGGTGACGTAGTCAGTTAACTGGTAGTCTGGTGATGTAGTCGGTTATCAGGCTGTTAACTACAAGACTGGTAGTTCAAACCCACCAGCTACTTCATGAGAGAAAAATAGGCTGTTCCCTCCTGTAAAAATTTAGTATTGGAGACTCTAAGGAACACTTCGAATCTGTACTACTAAACTGCTATGAGTCAGAATCAATTTGATGGCAGTAAGTTGCTTTTTGGTCTTTTTTTAGTAATGTGAATATTAAGGAGCTCTGGTAGCATAGTGGTTACAAGTTGGACTGCTAACCACAAGGTCACCAGTGAATCTACCAGCCACTCCATCAGATAAAGACGAGGTTTTCTGCTCCTGTAAAGATTTACAGCTTCAGAAAACCTATTAATGGTCACCATGAGTTGAATACAACTGCATGCCACATAACTACCACCACCACCAATGGAAAAGGTGGCAGCAAAAAAAAATTAGTAGTGAAAAATGGCTTTAGTGATAGAAATGATGTTGGGGATTTCATGATTGAATTTTACAAGACCAACAACTCATTCATTATAAATGCCTTTTTCAACAAGTGCTGATTGTACACATGAACCTGACTGGAATAGACAGGAATTCAATCAAGTATATTTGTGTAAAGAAATTTAGCTGAGTATAATTGGTCAGAACATAGCATTAAATATAGGAAATATGCAGATTTTATTTTTATATTTAGACAATGTTGTTGTCAGGTGCCATGGAGTCAGAACCGACTTATAGAGACCCCATGCACAGCAGAACGAAACAATGTCCGATCCTGGGCCAACCTCACTACCGATGCCACACTTGAGTCCATCAATGATGCCACCTGGCCAATCCATCTCTTAGGGGTCTTCCTCTTTTTCTCTGACCT
>NW_006408528.1:28775585-28782861 GCF_000296735.1 Chrysochloris asiatica
ATTCCAGTCACCAGTAATGAGCAATACATCTTGATTGCATGTTTGATCGATTTCAGACTGAAGAAGTTGGTAGAATTCTTCTATTTCATCTTCACTGGTTAGACAATACAGTAGCTTAAATATTTTAGAAAGTCAGGAACTAAGTTTTATTAATCATAAATTTTTGAGACCTTAGGCTAACGTGTTGCAATACTGACATTTTTCAAAGAATAAGCAGAGTTAAAGCAGGCATTGTGTTAAACCTGAATTTGTTATTTATGTCTGGACACTGATTTGATAAAAATTTTCTCAACTGTTCAATTAGCTGGTAAAAACTCTAACCTGGTCTGAATGAGAAAAATACTAGCTAGCAAGCCTCCTGTACTTTAAAAGAGTATTTTATTTTTGAAAATTTGCACAGCATGATATACACTTATTCAACCATTTCTACTTCTATAATTCAGTTGCAATAATTACATTTTCAAGTGTACATCTATTTTTACCCTTCTTTTATGAGTTGTTCCTCCTCTATTAACGGAAAGTTACCGTCTAATCTATTAAGTTGCTGTTGTTACTTTGATCCTATACAATCTTTAAAAGAGCATAATACTCAAGGTAGACATTTGTTACTAGTTTGGCTAAACAATTGTTTGGTTTTAAGATATTTTACTTGGAATATTTTTGGCTTAAGGAGCTCTTGTAGCATAGTGGTTACGAGTCGGGCAGCTAACTTCAAGATCACAAGTTCAAAACAACCAGACTTTTTGTTCCCGTAAAGATTTACAGCCTTGGAAACCCTATACAGGGTTGCTATGAGTCAGAACTGACTCCATGGCATACAACCACCAATTCTCGTTTAAATTTTAAAGGTTGTCTCATGCATTAATTTCATGAAATCAGGAGTTCATGAGAATTTGAAATTCTGTTTTGCATTTTCATCTTTCTTTTATCAAAGATTCTTTTATAGGATCTTTGATCAAAATGTTTACCAATCATAGCCAAGTACCATTGAGTTCTGATATCATAGCAACGGAGGCAGTTGATCTTAAAGGCAATTAGTCACACATTTCATTTCCTCTTCCTATTCCTAACTCTCATTCTTCTGTTCTTCCACGTGAATAGACACCAATTGTTATGCCTTGGAAAGCTGCTTTCATACTTTTAAGACCCCCAACTATGCAATGAACTAGGAGATAGAACAGAAGCACTAACCATATAATGTTGTTGTTGTTAAGTGTCATTGAGTCATTAAGTGTCTGACCCATAATGATCCTGTATAGGGTTTCTTAGGAGTAACTGGTGAGCTTGAACCTCTGACTTTGTGGTTCCAATAGACTTTGCAGTTCAGTGCATCAACCCACAGTGCCACACCAAGACCAATTAACTGGGATTGTCTGTGAAACTATGTCTTTAAATCTCCAAACCAACGAAAGAAATCCTATGAGGTTTTGGTTGTATATAAGCAGACTCAGCAACTACTTTTGTTTCTGCATTTAATCTACTGGAATTGGACTCCTACCTTAGTCCCGAGTGGCATTTCATACAACCCTTACACAGTTACCATTTCCTGTCTCATATTCTGTGACTGAATCTCATAGAATTACTTTCACAACCTTTTCAGGTTGTGATGTCTTTCAACTCTGGATATTCATGCTTCTCTGCAAGCTGTTTACTCCTAAAACATGCTTCCAACTATCTGTGCCCCATTATCCACATGCTATTGTATAACATTTATCATTTTGTTTAGACATCCCTTTTTTAGAAAGCCATCTCTGATATTTCTTCTCCCACTAATCTTCGCTAGGTGCTTGTCCTTCCTTATTTTGTACCTTTCCCACATAGCACTTTGAGTCTATATTCCACCCCTCCCCCCCCCCCGTGGTACCTTAAATTTACTTGATGTGATTTTTCTATCCATGTCTTAATTCCCACTGAATGATTGTGTGATGTTGTCGTTTAGTGTCAATGACTCAGTTCTGACTTATAGCAACCCTATATAGGGTTTCTGAAGAGCAGCTGGTGCGTTTGAACCACTGACTGCATTTAGCAGCTCAATGCTTATCCTAAAAGGTCACAGAGCCACGCAAATAGGGTGTACAGGACTCTAACTTAGACTGGTTAGTTTACTATCTGCTAGGTTTTAAGAGAAGCCATCTCAGAAGCAGGAACAGACAATCCCAGGACCATCAAGAAAGAAGAGCATGAGTGCAATGTAACGATAGCAGAGGTTATGACAGAGGCTGTAGCATGGCGAAACAGAGCAACTGCAGGCTTCTAGGCCCATGGCCTGAATAAAACTGAGTGCCTATGGGCAAAAGTCTGGCTTGCACAATGTGAATTTACAGACTGTCTAACACTTGTCCAACCAAGGGGCCACATGACTGATAGACATAGGACAAAAGTGACGTGTGCCTCCAGTATGGCAGACAAGAGGCATTTCTGACTGGAGGATTGCTGCATCCTGAGTTGTTTCTGATACTGAATTACACCCTGTTCAGTTCCTTAATAATATCCATCATTGTAAATATTGTCTGTGAGTTCTGTGTGGCCATCGCAACAGGTTATAGAACCCAGATTTGAAGTAGACTGAGGTGGGATGGATTGTTGGTGTTAGAATGGGATGAAGAAAATTGTAGGGTGGAAGATATGTTTGCCCTCTGTGTCATAGAGCTGATTTTGACTTTGAGTTGATTTTGAGTCTGATTTCCTTCCCCCTTGTGAATCTAGAGAAAGTAAGACATGGGCTTTGCACTGTTTATGCAGCCCCATAAGACAACAAATTAAAACCCACTGCTATCAAGTCAATTCTGACCCATAGCAGCCCTGTAGAAGGTTTCTGAGGAGTGGGTAGTGTGTTTGAATTGTAGACTTTATGATTCACAGTCTAATGCTTATTCTACAGCACCACACCAAAATTAAACTATAAAAGAGCTTCGAAAAGCAACTGACTAGATGTAGTAACAAATTGCTCTCAAGTAGATCAGTGCTGTATTTTCAATATTCTTTGTAATTAGAAGAGATTGTGTATATGAGCAAATATAACAACAGATTCATATCAATTATAGATGACACTATTTTATCCTACTTAACTAATTTATATTTCTCAATTTCTATAATTCTTGGACAATTATAGAATTGTAGGTAAGCAATGCTGTTTACCTAGGCTTGCTTTTATCAACTTATTCATTGTTGTTGCTGTTAAGTGACTTTGAGTCAGCTGTGACTCAAAGTGACCTTGTATAGTGGCTTCCTGTATATTGTTGGGTTTGAACTGCCAACCTTGTGGTTAACACTCCAGTGTTAACACTCCTACATTGCATACCAGGATTCTGATTGATTTTATTACCTAGTGCTATACACATACACACACATCATATTTACATAGTTTTTATTATAAGAATAATGATCACAATCTCAAAATTATTTTCAATTAGCAACATGAAGACTATGGCATTATGTAATATTTTTAAATTCTTCCCCATTAAGAGTAACTGTAATCAGAAGAAAAGTAAATAAGATAAGGTGTAAAAAAAATGCACCAACCATCCCTCCCACAGCACTCTCTACTGAGCTGGATTTGATAATTCATTACGATGGCCACACAGAACTTGTATACCATATCCACAGCTATCAGATTTATTAAGAAAGTTAGCAGATTACAATGCAGGCTCAGAAAATGCTCAGGGCATAGTTCTTCCAGTCAGGGCAGCCTTTCCTCAGCTATGCCCACAGGCAGATCTGTCTCTACTCAGGCAATGTTAAAAAGTGTTAATAGAATTGCTGTTAAATACTCAAAGGGCACACCACCACTCTACTATAAACTTCAGCCTGAAGGCAGTTGGTTCTAACTCTGTGAGCCAGCAAGCCTAGCTCCCCCAAATAAGTGCCTGGAAGCATCCCACTTTGCAAGCAAACTTCCTGACCAAAGACACTCAGCTTTATTTGTTCTGTGGGTTGGGAGACCCACTGCTCTCTGGCCTGCACTTTGTTCTGCTGCCATTAATCCTCAGCTACTTCTTCAGTTTCACAGCTGTCTGTCCCTTGGTTGAGGGAGTTCAATATGCAGCGGTCTTCTGTGACCAAAGAACACACTCCACTCATGACTCTTCTTTAATGGTGGTGACTTTCCCTGCTCCTGCTTCTGAAATGGCTCATTTTAAAGCAGCTTTTCACATGTAATCATAAGGGACCACTTTTGTAGTGTAGTGTGAAGTAGGAATTCAGTTTTTTTTTTTTTTTTCTCCATTTAGACAGTACACTACCACAACAATATGTATATAGCGACCTGTGACACTGTGGGATAAGCACTGGACTTCTAACCACAAGGTTGGTAGTTCAAGCTCATCAGTCACTCCTTGGAAACCCTATACAGAGTCTCGAAACAACATGACCACCACCATACCACCTATGATATATATGAGAATAGATTTTTTGTTTATGTATGTATCTGCATTTGGTTATTGTAGTTCTTGTTAAAGTTCAATTTATTTCTACTAATACTATGTTCTAACACAACATTTTCTTAAGTGGTATACTATAAAGACTATTCATATTATTTTTTAAAAATATAAATAATAAGAAAAAATGCATTCAGAAAATTTACAGGCGTATTACTTGATTGAAATCTGGCTTAGTACTATTGGTTCTCTCCATGTGATGTCTCTACTTAGAATACAAACCACATGAATTTAAAATTACAAGACACTTTAGAAATCACCGCATACACAATGCTATTTGTGAGGAAATTGCTGTCTCCCATTTGATTGATTCCTTTATGTCCCCAGTTTCTGTAATTCTTGCACTATTGTTGAATTTTAAGAAAACAAAGCTGTTATCCTGTGCTTTTCTGCACCTACTCATCACCTAGTTGCTACACAAAAGTACCCTCATAATTAGTTGTTGGCTGTTTGTAGAGGAAACTAGCTAATGTGACTATGGCTAGGGCACAAAAACAAACTCAGGTCTAGAGACACAGCACGCAACCACATTCCTTCCACTCCTCTTGGGCCCCAAACATACTCTAGACTACAATCACCCTGAGGATTCTGTGGTTTGTATTAGCTGTGAAGGGGGAGGTTGTTACCCATTGCTCTTTTACATAACATTATTAAAGGTCCTGAAAGCTACATGTCTATCCTGTACAGTACTCCCCAAAGAGTCAAGTGCTAGAGCAAAACGCTTAGATGCTTTGACTTCTTCTCACAGAGTAGCTCTCAAGTTTTGCTTTTGCGTGAATTAGAAGGCTTGCAACTTAAAGCTTGCTTCTGATACATTATTCATGCTAACAATAACTCAAACCTTAGTCATTTTTAAAAATTGCAAATAAACCACAACTACCTTTTTTAAGTCTTTAATACACATCTCTTTCAATCTTATTGCCATTGAGTTGCTCGTAGCAACCCTATATAGGGTTTTTGAGGCTGTAAACCTTCATGAAAGCAGAAAGTCTCATCTTTCTCCTGTAAGTAACTGGTGGGTTTGAATTTCTGACCTTGCAGTTAGCAGTCCAGGACTACACCAGCACACTAAAACAGATTCTGCTAGCTATTTATGAAGAGATCTGTGAACAGGGAAAACGCAAAAACAAAAGCAACCTATATGTCATTGAATCTATATAAAATAAAAAAAAACACTTCTCTTGCTATTTGTATACAGTTACAATGTTGTTGTTGTTGTTAAGTGACACTGAATCTGTGCCAACTCATAGAAACACCGTACAGGGTTTCAGAGGAGCGGCTGATGAGTTTGAACTACCAACATTGCAGTTCAAACTGACCTGGGAACCTACAGTGCCACACCAGAACTCCATGTTTACAATATAATCATAAATAATTACAGGCAGCCTTATAAAAATTGATAATATTTTAGGGTTTTTTGCAGCAAATTATAAGTGTATATATATTTAAAAACTGTTGTCTAGTATGGTAGCCTCAGCTATGCATGCCTTTTGAGCACTTAAAAAGAGGCTTGTCTGAGTTAAGATGTGATCAAAGAGTGAATATGTAATGGTTTACACAGAATTATTACAAGCAAAGTAATGTGAAATAACCCATCAATATCTTTTCATGTTAATTACATGCTGAAAGGAGACAATTTTGAACAAATTGAAATAAATAAAAGTGTTTATTAAATTGAGTTTTAACTTTTTAAAATGGGACCAGGAGAAAATTATAGAATTTCATATGTGGATTATAACTGTGTCTCACATCATGTTTCTTTTGGACAACATTATTATAAAATATCATTTTAATTTAAGTAATAAAATAGTTGTTTAGGCAAAAAGAAATAACTCTCTATGTAACCTTTCATCTGCAGATTGGCCCTACACATCTAGATTATGATAATGCTATCTTTGCAGGAATGCAATTCAAACATACATTATTTGTAAGAGTATGTGATGAAGGAAATCCTGTATTATCAAGTAAGTAGTCATTAAGTCAAAATGTTAAAATATTTTGAATTATACAAAGTACTTGATTGTTTTATAAATTAGTTCTTAGAAGTTTATCATTATGTAAAGTTTCTGATCTGTTATAATAACATATTGTTATAACATATGAATTATTACTCATATTGATTTATTTAGCACATATGTGCTATTATTTTTAAATTGAGTGTCTGAATACAATTATTGATTCAAGGTGCTCTTCATTATTTGCTATTTATCATTTTAAAATCATCCAATTGTAACCAACATGTTATTCTGGTTAAGTGTGAAATGAGTTGATTCCCACTCATAGTGACCCTGTATAGGGTTTCTGAATCTATAAATCTCTGCAGTAGCTGAAAGCCTCATATTTCTCCCATGGAGCAGCTGGCAGACTGGAACCTCTGATCTTGTTCTCATCCTAGAGAGTCACCACACTCACCTCAGCAATATGAGTCAGTACTGAATAAGTATGTCTTTAAATACGCACAATCATTAGCATATCATCTTTATATTGGGTAGAAAACAGTGTGAATTGTTTTAATGAATATAATGAATTGCCTAATATTAGCCTTTCAAATACTGATCTATAGTTAGTATTGTCTTAATTTAAGGAAAATAGAAATCAACAATATTACAATTGATACTTTTCAATTGTATCCTGAAATAAAGTAGAAATGAGTTTGCATACTACAGCGAAAAACACCAACTTTAGTGAGACAAAGAGGCATATACGTTTAATACAATTGCTGTTGTTGTTGTTGTTACGTGCCATCAAGTCAGTACCGACTTATAGCGACCTTATGCACAGCAGAACAAAACACTGCCCGGTCCTTGGCCAACCTCACTACTGTTGCCACACTTGAGTCC
>NW_006408528.1:28784716-28787391 GCF_000296735.1 Chrysochloris asiatica
TGTGGACTTGTTTTCATTTTCTTCAGCTTCAGTTTGAATTTGCATATGAGTAATTGATGGTCTGTTCCACAGTCTGCCCCTGGCCTTGTTTTCACTAATGATATGGAGCTTTTCCATTGTCTCTTTTCACAGATGTAGTCAATTTGATTTATATGTATTCCATCTTGCGAGGTCCATGTATATAATCGTGTCTTATGCTGTCTAAAGAATGCATTTGAAATAAACAAACCATTGATTTTGCAGAATTATATCATGCATTCTCCAGCATCATTTCTATCACTAAGGCCATATTTTCCAACTACTGGTCCTTCCTCTTTGCTCCCAACCTTTGCATTCCAATCACCAATAGTGATCAATACATCTTGATTGCATAATTGACGAATTTCAGATTGAAGAAGTTGGTAGGAGTCTTCTGTTTCATCCTCACTGGCTTTAGTGGTTGGTGCATAAATTTGAATAATAGTGGTATTAACTGGGCTTCCCTGTAGGAGCATGGATATTATCCTATCACAGACAGCATTATACCTCACGACTGATCTGGATATGTTCTTTTTGGGAATGAATGCAATACCATTCCTCTTCAATTTGTCATTCCTGGCATAGCAAATCATGTGGTTGTCTGATTCAAAATGGCCAATACCAATCCATTTCAGCTCACTAATGCCTAAGATATCGATGTTTATGCATTCCAATTCATTTTTGACAACTTCCAATTTTTCCAGAGTCACACTTAGGACATTTCGTGTTCCGATGATTAATGGATGTTTATAGCTGTTTCTTTTCATTTTGAGTTGGGTCCCATCAGCAAATGAAGGTCCCAATGACTTTACTCCCTCAGGCACTACTCCATTCGCATCATCATGGTGAACTCTACTTTGAGGAGGCAGCTCTTCCCCAGTCGCATTTTGAGTGCCTTCCAACCTGAGGGGCTCATTTTCTGGCACTGTATCTGACAGCGTTTCTCTGATATTCATAAGGTTTTCAGTGACTAAATATTCTGAAGTAGTTCATCACTGTTTCTTCCTAGTCTATCTTTGTCTGGATGCTCATCTGAAACCTGTCCATCATGGGTGACCCTGCTGGTATTTAAAATACCAGTGGCATGGCTTTCAGAATCACAGCAACTCACAAGCCACTACAGTACGACAAACTGACAAACGAGTTTGTTGTTTAATATAATACAATACAATTGTTTGAAAGTAACGTCAAAGTTGAACTTTTTCTGAAATCTTTGTGTTACGGTTTCTCTGGGAATTTGCTTTACATTTGAGAAAACAGCCATATACAGATTTAATTTTAAATCTCAGTTCCTTAATTTTTTCTCTATTATATTGTTATATGGAGGTATTTTAATCATACTTCAACTGGAGAAAAATGTGTCTGCTCTGGATAGCTATGATATTTAATTTATGATAATAGCATTTGTGCATCAACACACTATATTAAGCAATTGCGTCTAGAAGTGTTCAAATTAGTTACACTATTTTAATCCTACAGTTATTTTTAAATTTCTATAATGAAAACATAATAGTTTAATGAAAATATCAATCTATATGAATTTGTATCATTTATAAATAAAATTTAATATGTAACATTAGATGTTGGTTAATCTAAGCAAAACCATGACTTCATTGAAGTTGCTATATGATTATCCTGATATCGTTGATCTCTATCTGCATATATATCTCTATATGTTGTTGTTGTTGTTGTTAAGTGCCGTTGAGTCGGTACCGACCCATAGCGACCCTGTACAGGGTTTCCGAGGGTGTAAATCCTTACGGGAGTAGAAAGCCTCATCTTTCTCCCGCGGAGCGGCTGGTAGTTATATATATATATATATGTGTGTGTATGTATATATATATATACACACATTGCTCTTGTTATGTGCCTTCAAGTTGTCCCTGTATATGGTTTCCAAGGAGTGGCTGATGTGTTTGAAGTGATAACCTATATGTTCAAACTGGCCTTGTGGTCTAGTGCACTATTCTACAATGCCCCACCAGTACACACCAGTCATATATGTAATGCTAGCCCTAGTAATGTTGGTATCAGCAAAATCTGTCAAACTTCAGTAGATAGAGTAACCAGGATCAGCCTCAAACTGATTACCATGTGGTGGAGATCAGACATGTGGCCACTCTCCAATTTATTACAGATTCTGACAGCAGTCTTTCCTGCCATGGTACTCTCTACATCTTGTTTGGATTCAACAATCCATGGCATTGAACACACAGAACTCACAGGCCATATTTACAGTTAAGAGGTTTATTAAGGAAAGGGGTACATTTTGAGAGTAGGATTAGGAAGCATGTAGGCATTCTCCCTTCTTCGGTTCAGGGTAGCTCTTTCAGTTCCTCTCAACTATGCATTCTACTTCTTGGCTTTCTGAGGTCAGCCTCTTCTTGAACTTCTGAGAACTGGCCTCTTTTAGACACATGGTCTTATAATGTCGCTCTCAGCTCTGCCACTGGGTCCATTCCTGGCCTCAGTGGTCTTCAGTGCAACAGTTATTGACCTGTGTGAAACTTCTTTTTGGAGCTTCCTTATCTCCTTTCTCTCTCTGCTCCAATCTTTGCTCTTTCTGCTTCTTCCTGCTACTTTCTTTTCTTCTTTCAGTCTCAGAATTCTTTGTGGCTCTGGCTGCTTTTACACACAATTCCTTATTGATTTCATAA
>NW_006408528.1:28787863-28796457 GCF_000296735.1 Chrysochloris asiatica
TCGCAGCCCGATTCGTAACCACTACGCTACCAGAACAATTTACCTCATAGTCTATTGACTAATCCCTGCAAAATGCATCCCAATCACAGGGCAGGTTGAGCCCAGGAGCAGACAAAAAGTATCAAACCAAAGTGCTTGCAGTTTATCCAGGAATGTCAATAAACCTAGCAAGAGTAACAGATCTGGTGGGGGTACAAACTAGGGTAAAGGTAAATCTTCAGAGTTTATGAGAGGGAAATCTTTCAAATTGTTTTTGCGAAACACGGAGGCAAAAAGGCTAGAGTCCTGGTGCAGTGCTGTGGGTTAATGCGCTGGACTGCAAGCTCGGTGACTCAGACTCATCAACAGCTCCTCCACGGAAACCCTACATGGGGCCGCTATGAGTCACAACCAATTTGACAGTGCTTAACAACAACAAGGCAAAAGGCCACACCAAGGAACTGATTGCGCCACAATATATATAAATGTCAGGTACTGGTGTGGTGTTGTAGGATAAGCACTAGACAACCAACCGCAGGATGGTGCTTCAAATCCACCAACCACTCCTCAGGAACTTACAGGGTTGCTTAGTCAGAATGGACTCAATGGCACTTACCAACAATAATGCATATAATTTTTTTTTTACGTATTTTGGGAAATATATGTAGATTAACATATGCTATATTAATGTTTACATGTACAATTCCTAACTATATTTTTATATATATTTTTTCTCTATAGCTATCATTACAATCATCATCAGAGTCAGTCGCATAAATGAATTTAATCCAATTGGAACTACATCAACATTTACTTTTAGTGTATTTGAAAACAGTGCTATTGATACCCTAGTTGGACAAATTTCATTTACAGATGCAGACTGGCCATTTGATAATATAAAATATACTATTTTTGGAGGTAATGAGGGGAAACGTCCAAAATTTTACATTGAAGCACACACAGGTACTATAACTCTGTTATATAAAACTCTGTTAGCAAACAATAATAGTCATAGCAGAGCTCGCTCTTATTCAGTTTGTTTGTTTACTTAGACACTGTGGATATGGTTACATTCTAAGCAATACTTTCTCCCTAACCTTGAAATGTTTATAAAGGTTTAAAATGTATACATGAATTCTTAGCTACTGTAGCAAAACATAGAAACTTTGTTTTTTACAAGTTATATTAATATTCAGAAACCCAACCCACATATTCTCATATATTCTTCCAAATATCTAAGAATACATTGTTGTTGTTGTTGTTAAGTGCCGTTGAGTCGGCTCCGACCCATAGTGACCCTGTACAGAGTTTCCGAGGAGCAACTGGTGAGCTTGAACTGCCGACCTGCAGTTCAAACGGCTTTGCAGTCTGGCATATCAACCCACAACGCCACACCAGGACTCCATAACAAATAATTAATACTGTGTGTGATTAAATGTCTGCCATGATATTGCTGCTGACTAACACTGTGGGAATATGAATTCACAAAGAAAAGTAACTCCTATTGACTGTTTTTTAATTATATTCATTATTTCTTTCATATGGTTTAGCATAAATTACATATTTGTTCATTCCTGGACTAAGAAGTCTTTTTTGATTTTTCTGTCAGGATTGATAAGGCTATTGGATTCACTGGACAGGGAAGTAGAAACAGAGTACAAACTTCTTGTGAGAATAACAGATATGGATAATGATGCTCTCCGTGATCCTGTCAGACAGAGAAGCAGTACTGCTCAGGTGATCGTCAATGTTCTGGTAAGTGTAACTATTGATGTTTTTAATCTCTTGTTGTTGTTAAGTGCTGTCAAGTCGGATCCGACTCATAGGCACCCTATGTACAACAGAATGAGACACCATTCAATACTACACCTTATTCACAATTGCTGCAATGAGCAAATGCTATTGTTGCGGATACTGTGCCAATCCAGCTCTTTGGGGACCTCTCTCTTTCTTGCTGTCCCTCCACTTTACCAAGCATGAAGTCCTTCTCCAGGGACTGGTTCCTCCTGAGGTATGAGAGACAAAGTTTGGTCCTCTTGGCTTCTAAGGAGTATTATAGTTGCACTTCTTCAGAACAGATCTATTGGGTCTTTTGGCAGCCCATGACACTTTCAATATTCTCCTCCAACACCATAACTCAAAAGCATCAATTCTTCTACGGTCTTCCTTATTCACTGTCCAACTTTCACATGCATATGAAGTTATTTGAAAATACCGTGGCTTGAGTCAGGTGCACAGTCCTCAAACTGACACCTTTGCTCTTCAACACTTTAAAGAGGTCTTGTGCAGCAGATTTGCCTAATGCAATACCTCATTTGATTACTTGACTGCTGCTTCCATGAATTATAGAAGCAGAATTTCTGGTGTGGCACTGTGGGCTAATGTGTCAGACTGCAAAGTCGTTTGAACTGCAAGGTCGGTGGTTCAGGCTCACCAGCTTCTCCTTGGAAACCCTATACAGTGTCGCTATAGGTGGGAATCGACTTGATGGCAATTAACAACAACAACTTTAATATTAGAAGCAAATTTTATTTTACCTGAATTATCCAATACAATTTTGTACATTATGTTGTTAGAACTATACAAAAAAAGAGAAATATTCCCTAGTAAATGGTACCAAATTTTCTTTATTTTATGGCTTTGTTTGCACTCTCTCATGCTTCTTGAGAGCAGTAAGGATTCCAACATTGATTCTATGAAGGAAGCAGTGACTTCTAATAAAAGATATTTGAAACCACAAATATTGTTTACTGCCTTTGCAAACTCCTACAGGATGAACATTTTCAGATGTGTTCTTGGTGAGCTAAAATCCTTAGCGGTGCCCGTGACTCAGTGTTACAATCCCCACTGTAGTCTCATTATGTCTGGAAAACACAAAGTCCCAGGCCAAAAATCTTTGTGGAAAGAAATTTAATGAAGTGATTTGAGTGCTTTTAACAATGACTCAGAGGATGTCATAAGCTAATGAACCTGCTATCCTTATACAAGCTTTCACAAATATGCCTAAAGTGTGTTTTGAGTTACATCATAGGTAACAGTAGATGTGGTTTGCATTTGCATTTTATGCACTTGTAGTTTTCATTTCCATTTTATGTGTGAACAGCTATGCTCATATAGGTATAAGAACAAAAGAGTCTTTGTCTCGTGGGAATCAAGGATTTATTCAAGGGTGAGCGCTTGATTTCTTTAGACTAGGCAATAGGTTATATATTTTCCATCAACAGATGGCTGGGCTTATAGTTTATCTAAGAAATTGTTACTGAATTTAACTATTTTTCTTCTAAAGATGCTTCTAACCAAACTGTTTTTATTGTTGTTAAGTGCCCTCAAGTCTGTTCTGACACATAGGGACCTAGTATAGGGTTTCCAAGAAGCAGCTGGTGAATTTGAACTGGCGACCTTGAGTTTTGCAGTTCATTGCTAATCCTACAGTTCCACAAGTCCAAGCAAACTTTAGGTACATGTTGTATTTATTTTTGTATATCAGTTTTAGTCAACGGAAAAAGGGAGACCCTCAACAAGTTAGTTGACACAGTTGCAGGAAAAATGACAAAACCTGTGAAGATAGTGCAGGATAGGGCAATGTTTCCTTTTGTCGTGCATATGATTGGCAATTTTGGCCTCTATTTATTTTTCTCAATATGTTTTCAATACCTTGAAGGTACTGAAAATATATTGAGAAAAATACATTGCTAAAATTACTTTTTCATACTTTGTGTATTATTGCAAAAAATACATTTTCATACTTTATTTTATTCCAAAAAAATACTGAAACAGATATACAAAAATAAACACAACATGGTAATACAACTTAAATTCTAAATCGATGAGTAACTTTAAATTTAATCCATAAGAATGATTAACAAAATGACAATATGGTAAATTAATTAATTTAAGTTAATAAAGAATTCAGCAACTTTATTAGTAACCAAAGAAATAAAAATTATTCCAAGCTAGACCATGTTCACCACCTATTAATTGGCACCTAAAAACAACACAAAAGAAAAGAAAACAAACAAAAAACATATATATATATATATTCTTTGTTGGAAAAGGTATTATTAGGTGCCGCCAAATTGGTTCCTATTTATGGCAATCATATGCACGACAAAAGGAAACATTGCCCTATCCTGCACTTTCTTCACAGTTTTTGTAATTTTTCCTGCAACTGTGTCAACTAACTTGTTGAGGGTCTCCCTCTTTTTCCGTTGACCCATTTTCCTAAGTAAAATGCCCTTCTCCAGGACCTTGTCCTTCCTGACAATGTGAGACCAGTCTCGCCATATTTGCATCAAACAAGTTTTCTAGTTACATTTCTAAAATAGATTTGTTTGTTCTTCTGGCAGTCCATGCTATTTGCAGTATTTTTCATCAATACCATAAATCAAATGTATCAGTTCTACTCCAATCTTCCCTATTCATTGTCCAGCTTTTACATGCATTTGAGGTGATTGCAAAGTTCATGGCTTGGATCAGAAGCACCTCAGTCTTTAAAGTGACACTTTTTCTCTTTAATTCTTCAAAGAAAGTTTTCAGCAGCAGATTTACCTCATTTGATTTCTTAACTGCTGCTTCCATGAGTGTTGATTGTAGATCCAGGGAAAATTAAGTCTTTTATAACTTGGACATTTTCTCCATTGAGGTACAATCCATACTGAATGCACTCAATATGCTGCAGTCTTTGATCTCCATCTGTAAATATTTCAAGTCTTCTTCACTGACAGCAAGGAAGGTTGTATAATCTGTATATCACAGGTTGTTAATGAGTCTTCTTTGAATCCTGTTGCCAAATTCTTCTTCATATAATCCACCTGCTCAGATTATTTGCTCAACCTACAATTGAATAAGCATGGTAAAAGATACACTACTGATGATCACCTTTCCTGATTATAAATCCTTCGGTATCACCTTGTTCTGTTTGAACGACTGCCTCTTGGTCTACATACAGGTTCCTCATGAGCTCAATGAAATGTTCTGGAATTTCCATTCTTTTCAATGCTATGCATAATTTGTTACCTTGTACACAGTCAAAAGCCTTTGCATCATCAGAAAAACACAAGTAAACACCTTTCTGGTATTCTCTGATGTCAGCCAAAATCCATTTGTTGTAGCATTGATATTTCTGCTTCCAATTCTCTCCTGTATCTAGCTTGAATTTTCAACAGCTCCTGTCAATGTATTGCTACAACCATTTTCAAATTTTTGTCTTGTTAAGTGCCGTCAAGTTGATTCTGATTCATAATGACCCTGTACAGGGTTTCCAAGGACCAACTGGTGGGTTTGAACTGCCGACCTTGTGGTTCGCAGTCCAGTGCTGATCCTACAGCACCACACCAGGAGTTTCATTTTTAAATTACCTTTATCAACATTTGGCATACATGTGGTATTCATTGTTCAATTATTTCTGCATTTTGTTGGGTCACCTGTCTTTGGAATGGCATAACTATGGATCTTTCCCAATCGGTGGGCCAGGTAACTATCTTCCAATTTACTTGGTGTAATTAGCGAATCCTTCAGTGCTGCAACAGTTTGTGGAAACATTGCAGTTTGTACTCCATCAAGTTCTGGAGTCTTGCTTTTCAGTAGTGCTATCAGTGCAGCTTGGACTTCTTTCCAAACCATCAGTTCTTGATCATATCCTACCACTTGAAATATCTGAATATCGATCAGTGACTCTGTATTCCTTCCATCTTCTTCTACTGCTTCTTGCGGCGTCAATATTTTCTCAGTGTTGCTGTCATACATATGCCATTAAGCCATATCTCATTGTACGAACTACCGACCTTGTGATTATCAGACCAATGCTTGTCCTACAGAGCCATACCAGGGCTCATTTGCCTATGTTGTTGTTTTTGTTGTGAAGTGCCGTCAAGTTCTTTCTAACCCATAGCGATCCTTTATAGGGTTTCCTAGGAGCAGCTGGTGAGCTTGAACCACTGACCTTACAGTTAAAACGGCTTTGCAGTCTGGTGTATTACCCCACAGCACCACACCAGGACTCCCATTTGCCTATAGAATCCTTTAATATTGCAAATGGAGCCTGGAAATTTTTCTTCAATTCTTTCAGCTTGAGAAATGTTGAGCCTGTTCTTACCTTTTAGTGTTTAAACTCAGAGTCTTTGAATATTTCATTATCACACTTCTTCTGGAACTTCCCTTTTAAATTTTTTGTTTAACTCTTTTAGGTCCTCATTTTTTTCTGTTGCCTTAGCTTCTCTACATTCAACAGTGAGTTTCAGAGTCTCTACTGACATCCATTTTGGTCTTTTCTGTCTTTATAATGACCTTTTGCTTTTTTCATGGATGATTTCCTTGATGTCATCCCACAACTCCTCTGGTCTTGGATTTTTAGTGTTTTATGCCTCAAGTCTGCTCTTGAGACGGCCTCTAAATTCAGGTGTGATATACTCAAGGTCATATGACTCTCATGGACCTGATATAATCATCTTCAGCTTCAGCCTGAACTTACATAGTAATTGATGGTCTCTTCCGCCATTGACTCTTGACCTTCTTTTGGCTGATGATATGGAGCATCTTCATTGATCTTCATCTTCACAGAATATTCTATTTGATTTCTGTGTATTCCATCTGATGTATTCCACATACGTATTGTTATTTGTGTTGCTGCAAATGATATTTGCAATGAATAAGTCATCAGTCTTGCAAAACCCTATCATTCAATCTCCATCATTGTCTCTACTACCAGGGCCACAGCTTGCAAATACTGATTCTTCCTCTTTGTTTCCAACTGTCATATTCCAATCACCAGTAAATATCCATGTATATTGATTGCATGCTTGATCAATTTCAGAATGAAGAAGTTGTTAAAATTCTTCATCATTTGCTTTATTGACTGGGGTGTAAATTTGAATAATAATCATGTTAACAGATATTCCTTGTATGCATATGGATATAATCCTTTCACAGGCAGCAATATACTTCAAAACAGATTTTGAAATGCTCTTTTTGAAGATGAGTGTTATGCCATTACACTTTAATTTGTTTAATTGATGGTGATGTTTATATGCCATGGGTGGAGTTGGTTCTAACTATAGCAATCCTGCATAAGGTTTCCAAGGCTGTAAATCTTTATGGGAGCAAAAAGCCTCATCTTTATCTGGTCATTTCGAACTTCTGACCTTGAGGTAAGCAGCCTGACTCGTCATCACTATTCTCCTTCCATGGACAACATTATACTTCAAAACAGATCTTGAAATGCTCTTTTTGAAGATGCGTGTCATGCAATTCCTCTTCAATTTATCTGATTATCAGATTCATAATGGCCAATACCAGCTATTTCAGCTCACTAATGCCTATGATATGTATATTAATGCATTCCATTTTAGTTTTGAAAATTTCTAATTGCCTTAAATTTATATTTTATACATTTCACCTTCCCATTATTAGTAGATAATTGCAGATATTTCTTCTCATTTTGAGTTGTGTCATATCAGCAAATAAAGTTCTTGAAAGCTTTGAACCATCCACATCATGAAGGTCATTTCACCTTTGAGGAGGCAATTTTTTGTCCCAGTTGTATTTTGAGTGACTTTCTGCCTTAGGGAGTCACCTTTTGGCATTATTTCAGGCAATGATTCATTTTTATTCATAAGGTTTTCAGTGATTAATCTTTCAAAAGTGTTCCTCTGCTATTCATAACGTTTTCAGTGGCTAACCCTACATAGCAGTCTGTCTCTCCTTCTTCCTTGTTGAATATTCTGGAAGCTCCATTGAAATCTGTCCACCATGGGTGACCCTTCTGGTATTTAAATAGTAGAGGCATACCTTCTAACATCACAGAAATACACAAACCACCACAGAATGCCAGACTGACTGATGAGTGTTGATATAAGAATGCCCAATTCATTTCTCTGGGACTTAAAATTAATTTGGAATAGTTTTTTCTCAAGAGCTATCTGTCAATGAATAGAAATAAATATTCACCTCTTATTGTAAAGTGGGGTGCTGATGTGGTTCTGTAGGTTAATGCTCTGGTATAAATTGCAGGGTTGGCAGTTCACACTCACCACTGGCTCCTCAGAAGCCCTGTACAGGGTTGCTATGGGTCACAATTGACTGCATAGCACTTAACAACAACAATGTGTAAAGATATTTATACAAGTTCAATGGCCAGGCTACCATGATTATTAATGGCTGAGCTCCACTTTAGGCCCAGCCCTTTATGACTCTATACTTCTCTTATCATACTGAACACCATTACAAAACCAAAGAAAGACTATACATCCAAGTTTTGTGGTGAAAATGACCTTATAGCATAACTAATACATTATTTTCTAAACTGAATTTTTATTTGAAAATGTAGAAATATCATTCCATTTTGTTAAATACTCATCTTCATATTTATATCACCTGAAAAAATTTAATTGAGCAGTTACATTGTAGAATATCTAATTTAATTTCTAAAACACAAAAATAGAGTGACAAATGTTCCCAACAGAGCACCTAAAAG
The DNA here is from genome assembly GCF_000296735.1 of Chrysochloris asiatica. Lineage (NCBI taxonomy): Eukaryota > Metazoa > Chordata > Mammalia > Afrosoricida > Chrysochloridae > Chrysochloris > Chrysochloris asiatica. Next base: position 28,796,313 of record NW_006408528.1, read on the forward strand.
AGCACATGTACAATTTCCTGCTATATCCTCAAAGAAAAATTAATCTGCAAGTATGCGTCAAAATGGTTTAATGAGATTAACTTTATAGAAGCCACTACCCCTCAAACAATTCCCAAACCATTGGCCATCAAGTTGCTTGTAACTC
>NW_006408528.1:28796608-28799446 GCF_000296735.1 Chrysochloris asiatica
TTCATAGTGTGAGAAATAAATTCTCAAGATGGTCCATCTTCAGGAATAAAGGGGTCCAGGATATTGATAGAGCACACATAGATAGTTCATTAACATAGCAACAGTGGTCTATGCATCCATGATATATGAGTGGGATGAATTCGGGGAGGGGGAAAGAACTTGTTCCATGATGTCCTACTCTAAATAAGAATGCTATCATCAGGGAAAGTCAGGGAAACGTTATTAACTCCATAGTACTCAGTCAATGAGGAACCAGGGGAAGGACTTTCTCGAGCTAAGAGAATAAAATGCTTTGCAAAATTGCCTTGCAGCATGTCTCTGCCTGTGTCTTCTGGGTTTGGTGCTAGATTGAGCAAAATCAAATAAAAAGACCCTACTTTTGCTAAGGAATCCTGGTGTGGCTCAGTAGGTTAATGCATCAGATGCAAAGCCATTTGAATGGCAAGGTCAGCGGTCCAAGCTCACCAGTCACTCCTCAGAAACCCTATATAGGGTCGCTACGGGTCAGAACTGACTCAATGGCACTTAACAACAACAAGATTGGATTTCTTGAGTGTTTTTGGTAAGCACTTGTGATACTCTCCAGTGACCTCATAATCAAGAGGGACCGAGGCAGTATCCAGGATATCAACAACGTTTTCCACAATAAACACCTCTTAGATCATGATAATAAATTACATCATGATGACAAAGTTACTTCTTAGAAAGTAATGTTGGTGGGGCATTCCTTCGTTTTCACAAAATGATATATTAACTATCTAAAGAATGTTCTAAAAGGAAATAAATTTCAGAGTATATTTAATTTTCACTCAAAAGGGAATGATTACTTGAACTATAAAAGACAATTCCCAACTACATTAGCCTCAAATCTTGCCGCTTGGCTACTCTAACCGCGTAACCTTCTTACCTTCACTTTTCACTTTACCCTCTTCAGCATGTATTTGTTGTTGCTGTTAAGTGCCATGGAATCAGTTCCTACTCACAGTGACCCTGCCTAGGTTTAAACCACTGACTTAGTAGTTAGCAGTCCAGTGCTTATCCTACAAAGCAGCCCAGGGCTTTTCTTACCGAACTATAGCAGGAACCTCAGCGTTTATTAAGGCCCCATTTATTCTTCAAAGGATCTTTGACGGAGCTGTGTGTTAGGTATTGTGCTGCTAACTACAAGGTTGGTGGTTCAAACCTTCTTGCAGCTCCTTGGAAGAAAGATGAGATTGTTCGCTCCCATAAAGATTTACAGTCTCAGAAACCCTGGATAGGGTGACTATGAGTTGGAACCAACTCAATGACACTGCGTTTGCTTAGTACTTATCCTTCCAGATCCAATGATTTTCTTTTTCATAAAGCCTCTCATTTAAAATAAAATGCAAGCTTAACCTCCCCATGTATAGTTACCATTTTTGTTGTTAAGAAAGGTATTTGCATTGAATAAGTTGTTGAACTTACAAAATTCTATCAAGTGATATCCAGCCTCATTTCTATCTCCAAGGTCATAATTTTGAACTACTTTATTTCCAACTTTTAAATTTCATTCACCATCAATTATCAATGCATCTTGATTGCAATAATTAATTTCAGACTGAAGAAGTTGGTAGAATTCTTCAATTTCATCATGTGTCTTCAGTGGTTGGTACATAAATTTGAATAATAGTACTGACTGGTCTTCTTTGCAGGTGTACACATATTTTTACAATTAAGGTTTTGTGTTGACTTGGCAGGGCCTGGATTGTCAGTAGTTTGCCAGTTAAGAGTCCTAGCATGGCACTATAAGATAATGCACTGGACTGCAAGGTAGGTTTGAACTGCAAGTTTAGTGATTCAAACCCATCAAGCTCTCCTCAGAAACACTACACAGGGTCGCTATGTGTTTGAACTGACTTGACAGCACTTAACAGCAACAATCCCCCCTGTAGAGATCTTATATAAAGTAATATGATGTAGTCAACCCTGATCTGACATAATTATCCAATATGTTGTTAATCCTTACTTCTGTATTAATGAGGCTGGATGTTGTTGTTGTTAAGTACCGTAGAGTTGGTTCTGACTCATAGTGACCCTGTACAGGGTTTCCGAGGCTGTAAATCTTTATGGGAGCAGAAAGCCTCATCTTTCTTCCATGAAATGGCTGGTAGTTTTGAACTGATGACCTTGAGGTTAGCAGCCTGATTCATAACCACTATGTTACCAGACATGCAATCTACAAAATTATATTGTGTTTTCAGTCAATCTCTTTTGAGATATAAAAGGTGCGAGGAATGAGCAGAGAAAGAGGGATCTACTGCTATCAACTGACCATTCATCTGTCAGTTTGTCAGACTGTGGTGGCTGTGTGTTGCTATAATTCTGGAAGCTATGCCATTAATATTTTAAATACCAGCAGGGTCACCCATAGTGGACAGATTTCAGCTGAGCTTCCAGACAAAGACAGACTACGAAAAAGGAGAGATAGACTACTTCTGAGTATTTACTTACTGAAAACCTTATAAGTAGGAGGACAGTAACATTGTCAGGACAAGAGTATTGAATGTTGAGACATGATGAAGAGCACCAGATTATTGTCAGATATAGTGCCAGAAGATGAGCTACTCAGGTTGGAAGGTACTCACAATGTGACTATGGAAGAGCTGCCTCCTCAAAGTACGGTGGACTATAATGAAGTAAAAGGAATAAAGACCTCAGAACCTTCATTTGCTGATGGGGCACAACTCAGAATGAAGAGAAACAGCAATCAGAAAATCGAGAGTATGAAATGTGAATCTAGGAAAATTGGAAATTGTTAAAAATGAATGAAACACATAAGCATTGATATCCTAGGCATTAAGGAGCTGAAATTGATTG
>NW_006408528.1:28800627-28801415 GCF_000296735.1 Chrysochloris asiatica
CAAAAAAAAAAAAAAAAAAGTTGATTTTCAACTGTTTCAAGAGCTGGCATATGATCAAGAGTCGATGATACTGAAGGAAGAAATCCAAGGTGCATTGAAGTCATTGGCAAAGAGCAAAGCACTGGGAACAGATGGAATACAAATTGAAATATTTCAAGAAAGTGAGGTGGCACTAGAGACACTCACTCATCTACACTAAGAAATTTGGAAGACAACTACTTGGCCAAATGACTGGAAGAAATCTGGAATTGTGCCCATTCTAAGAGAGGTGACCCAAGAGCATGCATTAATCATCATATGATATCATTAATATTGCATGCAAGTAAAATCTTGCTACAGATAATACAAACATGGCTGTAATCATAGATTAGCATAGAATTTCCAGCGGTCCAAGCTGGATTCAGAAGAGGACTTGGAATGAGGGATATCATTGCTGATGTCAGATGGATTTTGGCTGAATGCAGAGAATACCAGGAAGATGTTTACCTGTGCTTTATTGACTACACAAAGGCTTTCAATTGTATGGATTATGACAAGCTGTGGACAACTTTGAGAAATATTAATATTCCAGAATGCTTAATTGTACTTATGGGGAACCTATACATGTATCAACAGGCACTTGTTCGAACACAATAAGGGAACAATGAATGGTTTAAAATTAGGAAAGGTGTGCACCAGGGTTGTATTCTTTTACCATACTTATTCAATGTTGAGAATAATTCGAAAAGCTGTATTATATGAAGAAAAACATGGCATCAGGATTGGAGGAAGACTCATTAACAACCTGC
>NW_006408528.1:28802073-28814019 GCF_000296735.1 Chrysochloris asiatica
TGGACTCAAGTGTGGCAGCAGTAGTGAGGTTGGCCCAGGATCAGACATCGTTTTGCTCTGCTGTGCATGGGGTTGCTATGAATCAGTTCCGACTTGATGGCACCGGACAACAACAACAACAACAGCAACAACTCGTGAGAGAATAAATTTCTGGCTGTTAAAGCCGTCCACTTGTGCTATCTCTGTTATAGCAGCATTAGATAACTAAGACAGATATTAGCCTATCACAGACAACATTGTACTTCAAGACAGATCTTGAAATACTCTTTTTGACAATGATTGAGGCACACATCCTCTTCAATTTCTCATTCCAGAATAGTAACCATGATTGTCTGATTCCAAATGGTCACTACCAGCCCATTTTAGTTCACTAATGCCTAGGATATGGATCTTTATGTATTCCATTTTATTGTTGATGACTTCCAAATTTCCTAGATTCATACTTCGTACATAATATGTCCCAATTTTTGATGAATGTTTACAGTGGTTTGTGTCTTTTTGAGTTGTGCTCCATCAGCAAATTAAGGACCTGAAAGCTTTGCTCTGTCCTCATGATTAAGGTCAACTCTACTTTGAGTAGATAATTTTTGCCACCTGCATTTTGAGTGCTTTCCAACCTGAAGGGCTCACCTTCTGACACTGTATCAGACAGTGTTTCACTGCTATAAGGTTTTCAGTGGCTAACCATTCCGAAGGGGTTCCTTTCTTCTGCTTCTTCTTCTTCTTCCTAATCTGTTTTAGTCTGCAAGCTCTGCTTGAAACCTTTCCACTCTGGGTGAGCCTTCTGGTATTTAAAATACTGCTGACATGGATTCCAGCATCAGAGCAGCACACAAGCCACCACAGTGTGACAAACTGAAAGGTGAATGGCGGATTCTGATGTGTAGAAAGGAACTATTTTATCATGTTGTTGTTGTTGTTGTGTGCCGTGGAATTGGTTCCGACTCATAGCGACCCTGTGCAGGGTTTCCGAGGCTATAAATCTTTATGGGAGCAGAACGCCTCATCTTTCTCCAGCGGAACAGCTGGTAGTTTCGAACTGCTGACCTTGCAGCCCGATTCGTAGCCACTACGCTACCAGAGTTCCTTTAAGAAAGCAGATAGCCAAAAAAAATTATGGAGGCAGGGTAAGACATAGAAAAGAGTGCAAGGGTTAAAGGCACTAGAAATAAACATTGTTACATACCCTTTCCTGTATTATAGTAAAATAAACAAACAAACAAAAAAACCTTGAGGTTGTTTAGAATGGTGTTTGTTGATTTAGAAATTTCTATAAGCATCCAACCAAGTTGTAGTTTTTATCACAAGAAGTTTCATGTAACACCGAAAATCTAGAGAAATATTTGCATTTGACAATTAGAAGATAATTCTGAGACTTAATGCACCAAAGAAATTTCAACAGTTTTCTTGTCAAATGATAATTCATGAATTCAGCAGTGATATATGAAGCAAGCATTTAAAAGAATAGAAACAATTGTCTTTTTAAGTGGCTTTGAACTTGGTGGCTTCTTTCAATTCTTAGCGTTGTGCCTTATTTACGTAAATTAGAAAGACAGCCTAGTAGAGGTTCCGTCCATTGAAACAAGGCAAATAGCTAAGAGGAAATGTGGTTTTATATAGTCAGAGATGACTTTGTTTCTTTCCATAACACTCAAGGTAAGTAAATCAATATGCACCATTAATGTGCTTGCCTTGATCTGAAAAGAAAAAAAAAAAAGTCAAGGAGTTTTTAAAGTGATGTAAAAAAAATAACAAAACCAAATTCAAAGCATAGTCATACATTGTCTATTACACCATCATGTACTTGCTGACAAGAATTTGCATACAAAATTGAAGGCTGTTTTGTCTCCTGCAAAGAGTATGATACATTTCCTCAGAGGATAGTTACTAAGTCATTGTTTTCTCTTCAGTGATTCTTTTGAAGAAATTGTTACCAAACACATGCCTCTATTTCCAAACCAATGTATAGTGTCTCCCCCACTGACAGATGCTTACTTCATTTCTAGAACATGTAAAAAAGCATTTTTCTTAAACTCTAAAACAGTAAGAGTCAGTGAATCATAGATTAATATTTATTCTTACTTGAGTGTACTTATGATTGGTCAAACTTTACAAACTCAATCTATGAAAAATCAGTGTATGAAAGAGCAAGATAATAGCCACACTCCGTTCATCTGTTTGTACAAGAATTTACTAACTTTGCTTTCTAATAGGCTTGTGTTAAGTACAGAAATAATCATCTGAAATGGCAAGGTATTTCTAAGAGCTGAGCATGTATCTGTTTCTCTGTGACTGCTTTTCACCGAGAGCTTTTGTTTTGTTTTGTTTCTTCTTGTTTTTTTGGCTATGCCAAAGAAATGAATATTGGATCTTTTTACCTTTAACCTAGATGCCTATTAACCAGAAGAAGCTATAATTATGTCCAAATGTATTTAGAGACAATGGTGTTGCCAAATGTCTTTTGTGCTATGTGGCGCTGTGGGTTAATGCACCAGATTGTAAAGCCGTTGGAACTGCAAGGTCGGTGGTTCAAACTCAGCAGCTGCTCCTTGGAAACCCTATACAGGGTCGCTATGGGTCGGAACTGACTCGACGGCACGTAACAACAACCAGAACATAATATTTAAGAACCCTCTCTTAATCAGACTGCCTGGATATGATGCCCAGCTTTACAACTTGCTGTTTTTGTGGTGTAAGGCAAATTTCTGAAACTCTCCTGACTTGCTTCCTCATCTATAAACGATGACAAAATTCATATTTTCCCCATAAATTAAGAATACTTGGTGGTGCAGTGGGTAAGTGCTTGGCTGCTAAATGAAAGATCAGTAGTAGAAATCTACAAGCTAATTTCATGGCAGGAATATGTTGCAGTGTTTCTTTGAAGATTTACATGCTTGGAAACTCTCTGTAGCACTTCTAGTCTATTCTATAGGGTCCCTATGAATTGGAATCAGCTCCATGGTAACAAGCACCCCTGAAGTTAGAGATGAGGTTTAAAGGAAGGACTATTTTAAAACACTGACTAATGAGCACTATACAAGTGTTTGGTAATGAAGGAAAGAAAAACATTTGATAAGGAATTGAAGTGGAGAAAATTATTCTCTAAAATTGACATACTCATCCTTGAGTTACATGGATTTTCAGTATTTATTCATTCATACTCAACTCAGAAATTACTTAAATGTGACTGATAAGCATTTCAAAATATGGTATCATTTTTTTGCACATTGTGGTATAAAAGCTGCATCAAAAAGTCATTAAGCAGAGAACTTTTAAAAAGTATGTTTCTTGAATAGTTTATATTACTATGCAACTAAAACTATAAACCTCTTTCTTATACTAAGTATGGCATAATTCAAGATTTAACAATATAGCATAGTAAAGAACTAACCTACAGCAGATTTTATTTAACGATGTGTGAAATAACACTGTAAGAAAAAGAAAAGATGTAAGCTGAAGAAAAAAGCAAAACAAAGCAAACACGTCCAGTAGTTTTCTATTATGGAGACTAATGTTGTTTGTTCAAAGTTACAATTTTTGTCATATTTCTATTTTGTCACTGAAATCTTTTGGCTTATATTGTAAGAAGTCTTTTTTAAAACATTCTATTAAATTATTAAGTCCTTAAAGGCAGAATTCTTGCTTACTTATCTTTTATTTCTATGGACTAAGCCAGGAATTTCAGTAATTCCTTAACATAGGGAGTCCTGGGTGGCACTGGGGAATAAAGCACTGAATCACAAGGTCAGTTTGAACCATAAGGTCAGCAGTTGAAACTCACCAACCGCTCCTAGGAAACCCTATGTAGGGTTGCTATGAGTCACTTAATGTATTAACATATATTATATGCATATGTGTGTATGTTGAATTATAAATTATATAGGGGGTGTCAATGGAACAAAACATTTTAGGACTCTTTTAAGTAGTTGTTGTCATCAAGAGTGAGTACTTTAGAACTTGAGAAAACCTAAGAGAAACCCATTTCTTATCCCATGGTACACAAAATGAAACTTAGAATAGTCTTACTGAAGATCAAAAAAAAAAAAGTGATTATTCGTGGTTCACCAAATCTGTAGTTTTGAAGTTGAAGTAATGAAGACGTATTATTTTGTGTTAACCAGACAGGTTGTTGCTGAGTGCTGTCAAGTCAGTCCAGATTTATAGCAACTATGTACAGGGTTTCCAACGAACGGCTGGTAAATTTGAACTGTCAACCTTGAGGTTCAAACTGACCTTGCAGTCCCGTGAATTATCCTGCAGCACCACACCAAGACTCCTCACCAGATATACATATACTGTTGTTGTTGTTTTCATTTTTATGGAAACAGTAAAATATTAAATATGGGGGCTATTTTCATTGAGATGGGGATCATGTAACTCTGGTGTAGGCCCATTTCCAGTCCTGATCATGACAACTCCAGAATGACTGTTCCACACACTCTCTTTCTCTATGAAAGTTGATTTTCAGAGGCCAGATTTTAAAGAGATAAACCTTACAAAGGGGTAGGAACATGGATTCCTAAACCAATTCTTGGAAAAGATCCTCAAAAGAAAGTTGCCAAAAGACTGATGGTGGCATAGGCAAGAATTAAACATGGGTTGAGTTGAGCTAATTAGATATCATGCTTTATTTGTTAATCCTTTGGTGGTGGTTACTGTCAGGTACCATTAAGTCAATTTAGACTCGATGGCCCTATGTACAACAGGACAAAACACTGCCCAGTCTTGTACTATCTTCACTGACATTCCTTTGCTTGAGTCCATTGTTGTAGCCAAGGTATCAATTAATCTTACTAAGGTTCTTTCTCTCTTTTACTGACCCTATATTTTATCAAGCATGATGTCTTTCTCCGGGAATTAGTTTCTCCTGATGGCATGTCCAAAGTACTTGAGAGGAAGTCTTTTTATCCATGCTTCTAAGGAACATTCTGACTGTACTTCCTCCAAGACAGATCTGTTTGTTCTTCTGGAAGTCCTTGGTATATTTAGTATTATTTGCCAGCATCGTAATTCAAAGGCATCAATTTTTCTCCAGTCTTCCTTATTCATTGTTCAGCTTTCACATATTCGGTGATTGAAAATACCAGGACTTTAATCAGGTGTACTTCAGTCTTCAAAGTGACATCATTGTTTTGTTATTGCAACATGGTTTAACTATTGACTACGATAAGGAATTTTTCTAAGGCATAATTGCATACGCACAAATATTTGTAATTATCATGAATCTCTTTCCGTTTCACTTTATTCCATGGCTTTGAGAATGACCAACAATATACTCTTAACATTGAGACAGTTCTTTTAACAATGAGAAACTTACACTCTGATGGTTTTATTCATAAGAATATGTAAACATTTAAACCTATGAGAGACATATTCTTTGCAAAAAAAAGAAAATCTATGCAATTTTTACCATTTTTTAAATTGTATTCTTTTCTAAAATTTGTTACTTTCCCCAGTATCAGTGATAATACAATATGGGGGAAACCAGGTTTTTTAATATAGTTCAATAATTAGTTAATTTAGAAAAAAAAATTATTTCTTCAACAATCAAAAGATAAAGTTTCAAAATTACAACAATTTTTACTAAAACACTTGTGCAAGTTTAAAATTTATCTACTTTGACATTTAAATTTCAGTATTAAAAATTTATGAAATCAATTTCTTGCTGTTAATTTTGCTCATGAGTTGTCCTCCTATTTTGTTTTATTGGAATATGGTGGTCCTATGGGTCAAGACTCCATGTTACAAAAGGGTATCAAATGTGATTATTAGAAGCCAGCTTATTTCTTGGAAAATACTAAAATTGCACACATGCATACATATATCAAAATGTAATTTAATTTTTTAAAATCAAGACAAAAATTGAATACATAATGGCAATTCATACCTTAACAATTTAAAATTCTTCCTAAAGTTATTCTTATATGAAGTCCTGATGTGGGGTAAACATTGGCCCTCCAGGTCAGTTTGAACCACAAGTTAAGCAGTTCAAACCCACCAGCCACTCCTCAGAAACCCTATTCAGGGTTGCCATGAATGACAGCAAAGTTATCCTATTGGCAAGTGAAAGAAAGCAACCCAAAAAACTATGGGATTTATTCTGTGTAATTAAGAGTGCTAGTGGTGCAGTGGCTAAGTTTTCAACTGATAACTGAAAGGCACGGGGCTCATCCTATCAGCTGCTCTGAAAGAGAAACATGTGTCCATTTGTTTCCATAGAGTAAAGCCTTGAAACCTCATGGGATGGTTCAACTCTGCCCTACAAGGGTTGCTAGGGGTCAGAATTGACTCAACAGCAATGATTTATTATTATTATTGTTATCATTCCCTAAATATGTAGGGAGTACTGGTATGGCGGTGTAGGATGAACACTGGACTGCTAACCCTAACTTGGTGGTTCAAACCCTCCAGGTACTCCTTGGAAGCCCTATACAGTGGTGCCATGACTCAGAACTGACTTGATAGCACTTAACAATGGCACAATATGTTGTGAGTCCTGGTGTGGCGATGTAGGATAAACACGGGACTGCTAATTGCAAGGTTGGTGATTCAAGTCTACCAGCTGCTCCTCAGAAACCCTATACCAGGTCGTTATGAGTCAGAACCATCTCAATGACACTTAAAAACAACATAATATGTTGATAACTAGAAATGCCATCTCTTTTATTAAGTTGTTGTTGTTATTATGTGCCATCGAGTCAGTTCCGACTCATACTGAAATTTGAAGTTGAGCAAAACTGATAATAATTAACCTTGTTTTTATGTAATGGTAAATATAATAAAATTATATTAAGCCTACTAAAGCACTAAAAAAATTTTTTTTAAATCATTATTTAATTTTGACTCCTAAATATGTAGGAGATCTATTTGATTGCTTACAAGACTGGCAGTTTAATCAAGCTCTTTACTACTCTGAGATAAATTCTCTTATTCCTCAAATAGGTACAGTGTTTCCTTGCCCAGCTAACACCTAGAACTATTGTAAAGCTTACTTATGATATGAATAATGCCAAAAGCAATATTTTAAAGGGCATAGAAGTTTTTCATTGAGAGAAGAAAAATTCAGATTTAATCTTTAATTATTTCAGTTGAGAAGACCAGGCTGTATATTTTAATGTAGAGACAAGTAAGCTGAAGGGTCACAGAAAAGATTTAGACAAGTTAATATTGGATAATCCTCAATAGTATTACTATTTTTACTTGATAATGGGACATTTGCCAGATCCTAACAAAGGAAATTCCAGACTATGATTTAGCAGACACTCGTATGCTGGCTTCAGTGACATTTTACTTTCTGTGAAGTCTGTCAACATTCATACCATGTTATATTAGTGCGCTGTGTCAAACATACAATTGCACTAGTTGTGAAAACCAAGATTTCTCATGAGATTCTACACATTATAATGACAACAACATTGGATATATATACCCATAGAAAAGATTTTCTCTCTGAGGGTTTTTTTTTTTTTTTTTTTTTTTTCTCTTTTCTTATTTGGCCCAAATGAGAAAATACAGAAATGAGACCAGAAAGAATTTAGGTTTTAATTTTTGCTGTTTGAACCTGAATGTAAATGTGAGTGTGATTCCATTTTCAATGCTATTGTTGTTTAATCAAAACTACTTCACTTTTTACAATGCAGCAAATTTTACCAGCCATAATGAAAGCAAGGGAGAAAAGTATTATGATTACTTTTTTTTTTTGCTGTTTTGGCTCAAAGAAGACACTGTGTGAAGAAAGACAAAAGGAAAATTACACATATGCCCACCCACAACTGGAAAGCCCTTCTAAGTTAAAGTAATTAAAGTCCGGCCTCTTGCTGGAAGCTATGTGTATATAAACCCCAGAGATAACATAAAAACAGCCTTCTGGGCATCCTCTGAGACAGAGGACGTTCAATCAGATTCCAAGAACTCAAGAACATGTGTTTTACAAGGGAGAAAGCCAAAATACAAACTTTCTTGTAAGTACTACAAATACCACATGGAAAATTGATCCCATAAACTAAGAAGAAAAGCATAATAAAGGAATGAATTTTGAATCCCACTATGCCAACTACAGAATCTATTCCAGTCTTCCACCCTTATTTCTAAAAACTCGAACTGAGTAAAAAAAGGGAAGATTGGACCAATAGTTAAGTGCCATTTCTGGTTCTCTTAGCAACTCCTTATCTTCTGTTTCTTGCAAAATAAACTAGTTTTCAAGAGAAAAAGAGCAGGCATCGCTTTTTTTTTATGGTATTTTGGGTTAGTGTGTCAGTGTGCCTTCAATTAAATTTTTAGGGGGCCACCCAATATGTAGGGAGAATATTATTGTCATTAAGTGTTGTCTAGTCGGTTCGGACTCAAAGCGACACTGTATAGGATTTCTGGGGAGCAGCTGGTGGATTTGTACCGCCAACCTTGAGATTATTAGTTCAGTGCTTGTCTTACAGTACCACACTAGGACTATAATAGGCAAAATTGTTGTTGTTGTTGTTAAGTGCCGTGGAGTCGATCCCATAACGACCCTGTGTAGGGTTTCCGAAGAGCAGCTGGTGAGCTTGAGCCACCAACCTTGCAGTTCAAAGGGCTTTGTAGTCTGGCGCATTAACCCACAGCACCAAGGAGAATAGAGATACTATATTTTCTGTATTTTGGGAAAAATTAAATAAATTTATTAAATGGATTTATAAATACTTGTTATTAATTTCTTTAGATAGTCATTTTTAATAATTGGTATGTAATTCACCACACAAAATAATAACCAAGGTCTTAATGATGAGGCAGTTCAATGTACAAACAGTAATGCAGCAGTCAAAATGAATTATTTACAGTAACACCCAGTTATATACATGATTTTTTAACAATATGTTGTTGCTGTTTAATCCCCCTAAATTACAAACACCATTGCATCCATTTCATAGTTATGAAAGTAAAATAAAGCAGAAGAGTAGCGACCATTAGTTCCATAAAAAAATATTATCTGAGGTTATCTTGAAGGCAGGTATAAGGATGCGGGTAAGGAAAGCTATGGTGGTGGTGGTCGTTGTTAGGTGCCAATGAGTCAGTTCCTACTCATAGTGACCCTGTACTCAACAAAATGAAATGCTGTCCAATCCTGAGCCATCCACACCAATGTAGTTACACTTGATTCCATTGCTGCTCTCACTATGTCAATCCATCCAGTTGAAGGTCTTCCTTTTTTTCATTGACTCTAGCAAGTATGATGTCCTTGTTCAGGGAATGGTCCCTCCTGATAACATGTCTGAAGTATGAGAGAGGAGGTCTCATCATTCTGGCTTCTAAGGGGATTCTGCTGTACTTCTTTCAACACAGATTTGTTTGTTCTTTTGGCAGTCCAATGTACTTTGAGTATTCTTTTCTAACTCTATACTTAAATGCATCAGTTCTTCTACAGTCTTTCTTATTTCTTGTCCAACTTTCAAATGCACCTCAGTCCTCAAAGTGATATCTTTGCTGTTGAACACTTTGAAGAAGTCTTGTGCAACAGATCTGCCTAATGAAAATTGTTTGATTTCTTGATGGCTACTTCCATGAATGTTGACTGTGGATCCAAGCAAAATGAAGCCTTTGACAACTTCAGTCCTTCCTCTGTTTATCATGTTGTTATATATTGGTGCAGTGGTGAGGATTTTTGTTTTCTTTCCATAGAAGTACAATCCATTCTGAATGAAGGCTGTAGTCTTTGATCTTCATCAGTGTTTTAACTCCACTTCATTTCCAAGTTATATGGTATGTCCAGTCAGTTATTACTCTGCAAACCTGTACAGAACTGCCAAGCATTGGTTGCTGGTATTGAACTGCTGACTTCAAGGATTAACAGTCTAGTGCTTATCCTACAGTTTGATACTAGGACACAGTTATATGGTTATATATATAGAATGTTCAAACTTCTTTATTTTCTACTCAAAACAGCATCATTCAAAAAGTGGTGCACTGTAAGATAAGCACTAGACTGCTACCTACAAGGTCAGTGGTTCAAATCCACCAGCCACTCCTCGGAAACCCTATGCTGGGTTACTATGAGTCTGAACTGACTCAACGACACACAACAACAAGCTATATGTTGGAACCAACTGCATGGAACTTAATTTAAAACTTTTATAACGGTAAATAAAATATATACATTATAAAATGTATGTATACATTATAGAATGTGTATAACATTATATATGCATTCTACGGTATAGTTTATTAGTGTTTTACTGATGTAACCCTACTCAACATGAATTGAAGTAGACGGAAGGGTAAACACTTTCTAGACTGGTCTTGTGACCAGCATTCTGGACTGGTATACTAGTTGTTACATCATTACTTTAGAGATAATTGAAAATTCCTGCACTGATAAAAAACATGTTGTTGTTAAGTGCCATTGAGCTGGTAATAAATGATATGCATGGCAAGAAATAAAATATAGATAATCTGAATAGCATAATCAACCAGTAAGATCTATTTCACATATGCAACTATAGGATTCTCTATGCAACCATAGAAGAACAATCATATTTTTTAAGTATTCTTTGTCCATTCACTGAGATAAACCATATCACAAATCATAATAAAAACTTGGCTAAAAATAATAGAAATCATACCGCATCTGTTCTCTGATCATAATGGTATCAAATTAGAAACTGATAAAAAATATAACAGGAAAATCATATAGAATGTTAAAAACAGGTCAAAAGGAAGTCTAAAAAGAAATTTAAAATGCATAAAACAAAATGAAAGTGAAGATACAGTATGCCCAAAGCCACTATATTTCTATGATATTTTGTCATACATTTTTTAACAATATTGTTTCCTTATTTTTTAAAGTATTTTCCTACGACTACCACTATGCTTTTTAGAATTCAAACAATTACTCATGATTTTGCCCATAGTTTGTTTTGTTGTTTCTAATTCTTTTTATGCTTCCCTGTCCTTTCTCAAGCAAGATCCTTGAGTTTAGGCACTGTGCTTACACTAATTTTGATATTAAAGATCTACTTAAAACTAAAACATTGTATAATTGTTGATTCTTGAATGCAATCAGTATAAGTAATAATTACAAGACTAAGAGAAGAGGAGGCGGGGCCTGATGGCAGATAGGGTGAGGTGCAGTGAAGTTCGCTGTCGACAATAGCACTGAGTACCAGCGAGGCAGGCTCAGGGCAGAGCTCCAGAACTTTAAACCATATCTCTAGGAATATTTGGAGGGTTTGAAGGCTTTATAGCTTGTGGAACTTGTAGCAGAGGTGGAAAATGGCATACTTTTGAATCTGCTGGGCTCCGTGACCTGGAGCAGACAACTTGGGCAAGTCCAGGCTCAGATGGCTTCATTGGTGAGTTCTACCAAACATTCAGGGAAGAACTGTCACCAATTCTACTCAAATTATTCCAGAATATAAAGGAGGATGGAAAACTTCCTAATACATTTTATGAAGCAAGCATAACTCCCATACCAAAATCAGGGAAGGACATCACTAAGAAAGAAAATTATAGAGCAACATCCCTAATGAACTTAGATGCAAAAATTCTCAACAAAATCCTATCCAACAGAATACAGCAGCACATTAAAAAGATAATACATCATGATCAAGTGGGATTTATATCAGGTATGCAAGCATGGTTCAACATTAGAAAAATGATCAATGTAATCCACCATGTAATTAAGAAAAAGAAAAGAACCACATGGTCATATCGATTGTTGCAGAAGAGACATTTGACAAAATACAACATCCATTCCTGATAAAAACACTCAACAAAGTAGGAATTGAAAGGAAATTCCTCAGCATAATTAAGAGCATATATGCAAAACCAGCCAGTGCTGTGGCTTAGCAGGTAGCCTCTACTTTTGTTATTGAATGATTCTCTGGGCACATTATTGAATGATGCAGAAAACATCAAGAGAAGACGGAAGGAATACACCGAGTCACTGTACCAAAAGGAAATGGTTACTGTTCCACC
>NW_006408528.1:28817891-28828807 GCF_000296735.1 Chrysochloris asiatica
AAACTCAGTATTTTCAGTCAAAACAATGCCAGGAGCAGACTGTGGAACAGACCATCAGTTGCTTATGTGCAAGTTCACACAGACACTGAAGAAAGTTAAAACAAATCCATGAGAGACAAAATATGGCCTTGAACATACTGAAACTGAATTTAGAGATCATGTCAAGAACAGATTTGATGAATTATCTACTAGTGACCAAAGACCAAAAGAATTGTAGTATGACATCAAAAATATCATACAGGAAGAAAGAAAAAGGTAATTAAAAAGACAGGAAAGAAAGAAAAAACCAAAATATGTGTCCGAAGAGGTTCTGAAATTTGCTCTCCAGTGTAAAGATGCTGAAGTGCTTGAAGAAAAGTAAAAAAACAGGAGAAAATTTAAAAGGGCAACTCAAGACGATAAATCAAATATTATAATGAAGTGTGCAAAGTCCTGGAGTTAGAAAAACTAAAGGGAAGAACACACTCAGAATTTCTCAAGCTAAAAGAATTGAAGGAAAATTTCAAACCTCCACTTGCAATATTGAAGGATTATATGCACAAAATATTGAATGATGCAGGAAGCATCAAAAGAACAATGAAGATACATACAGATTCACTGTACCAAAAATAAATCATCTATGTTTGGGCATTTCTAGAGGTAGTTATGATCAAGAGCCAATGATACTGAAGGAAGAAATGCTAGCTGCACAGAAGGCAGTGGCAAGAAATAAGATTCCAGGAATTGGTGGAATACAGATTGAAATCTTAAAACAAACTGATGCAGCACTGGAGACACTTACTCATCTATGCCAAGAAATTTGGAAGATAAGTACCTGACCAATTGATTGGAAGAGGTCTATATTTGTGCCCATTCTAAAGAGTTAAGCCAAAGGAGATGTGGAAATCATAGAACAATATCACTAATATCAAATGCAAGTAAAACTTTGCTGAAGGTTATTCAAAAATGGCTGCAACAATACTTTGACAGAAAACTTTCAGAAATGAAATCCAGATTCAAAAAAGGACATGGAACTAGGGATATCATTGCTACTTATCATAGGGATGTCAGTTGGATCTTGGATGAGAGAAGCGAACACCAGGAAGAGAATGAGAATATGGGGAATGAGTATTCTGGAACACTTTATTGTGTTCCCACAGAATATGTGCGTAGATCGAGAGGCAGCTGTTCAAATAGAACAATGAGACTCTGAGTGGTTTAAAATTAGAAAGGTGAGTGCTAGCATTTTATTCTTTCACCCCACTTATTTAATCTGTATGCTGAGCAGCTGGGTTATATGAAGAAAAAACGTGATGTTATAATTGGAGGAAAATCCATTCACAATCTCTGATATGTAGATGATACAACCTTCTTACTAGAAATGAAAAGGACTTAAAATATTTACTGATGAAGATCAAAGACTACAGTCTCCATGATTGCACCTAAATGTAAAGAAAACAAAAATCCTCAAAAATGGACCAATAAATAGCATCATGATAAATGGAGAAAAACATTTAAGTTGTCAAAGACTACCTTTTGCTTAGATCTACAATCAACACTCAATGAAGCAGAAGTCAAGAAATCAAATGACATACCACATTAGCAAGACCTCTTTAAAGTGTTCAAGGGCAAAAAGTATCAGTTTGAGGACTAAGGTATGCCTGATCCAAACCATGTTATTGTCACTTGCCTCATATGCATGTGACAGTTGGGCAATGAATAAGGAAGACTGTAGAAGAATTGGTGCAATTGAGTTATGGTGTCATAGAATATTGTAAGTACCATAGACTGCCAGAGAACAAATAAATCTCTGTTGGAAGAAGTACAGCCAGAATGGTCCTTAGAAGTTAGGATGGTAAGACTTTACCTCTCATACTTCAGACATGTTATTAGGAGGGGCCAGTCCCTGAAGAATGGCATCATGCTCGGTAAAGTGGAGGGTTGGCTAAAAGGAGGAAGACCCCTACCAAAATAGATAAGCACAGTAGCAGCAGCAATGGACTCAAAGGTAATGAAAATTGTGAGGATGGCACAGGACTGGGTAATGCTTCTGTTATGCACAGGGTTGCTATGCGTCAGAACTTAGTTACAGTGCCTAACAACAACAACAATGTAAAGAGTATTGTTCATAGTCTTTAATGTATAAAGTAAAAGTATCATTTACATATGAAGATGGATTTGTTCCTGAGTGGTTTTATGTAAAATATAATTAAAATGCTGTACAGTGTGATTCTTCATTTGTAAATTGAAAGCTTGCAAATTGTTTTGGCATTTGAGAATTTCAGCATTCCATTTATTTCTGCTATCTAATGTATATGAAGCTCATGTGGCACAGAGATGATGTGCTTGGCTGCTAACTGACAGGTCAGCAGTTGGAATTCACCAGGTGCTCTGCAGGGGAAAGATCTGGCAGTGTGTTTCCATAAGGATTAAAGCCTTGGAAACCCTAGGGAGCAGTTCTACCTTGTCATTATGAATAGGAATGAACTTGACATTAACAGGAAGGAAATGTATAGGGACTAACATGAAAACTTTAAAATGTGTCATAAACTCACATGTGATATATTTTGTAGAAATCTGTATTCCAAAAAGCCTTTGTCATTTGCCGAATATTACCATTATTTATTTTGTCAGTCTGTAACAACCAAGATTTTAAAAAACACTTTTGATAATATATAAACCTATTTGTCTGTCCCAGAAACCCCTATAGGCATTTAATGTTCATCCAAATCATTGAGTATTTTTTTAAGATAAGTATTACTATTTATATGTCCCCTAAACATTGTATACATATATTTTATGTATACAACACTCTGTAGTGGTGCTGTGGGTTAATGTGTCAGACTGCAAAGCCATTTTAGCTGCAAGGTCAGCTGTTCAAGTTCACCAGCTGCTCCTTGGAAACCCTATAAAGGGTCGCTATATGTCAGCACTGACTCAATGGCACTTACCAACAACAACACTCCTCTAAGAATCCTGATATGGCACTGTAGGATAAGCACTGAACTACAAGGTCAGTTTAAAACACAAGGTTGTTGCTACATATCTACCAGCCTCTTCTTAGAAAGCCTATACAGAGTCACAATGAGTCAGGACTGACTTGATGGCCCTTAACACCAATAACTCTCCTTTAGTGGAATAATGACTTTAGAAAATTATGTTAAATATACCATGGACTACCAAAAGAGTAAGGGACCCTGGCAGTTCAGTGGGTGACTCATTGGACTGTTAATCACAAATTCTGCTGTTTATATCCACCAGCTGCTCTGCAGGAGAAAGATGAGAATATCTGAGCAGTGAAGATTTGCAGCCTCAGAAACCCTACACAATGTTGCGATGACTTGATGGCATGTAGTAGCAGCCAGAAGAATAAGACTGTCTGTCTTGAAAGAAGTCCTTCAGAATTGCTACGTAGAAGCCAGGATGGCAAGATATTTTTCTCATGGACTTTGGACATGTCCCTGGAGAAGGACATCGTGCTTGATAATGTAGCGTGTCAATGAAAGATAGAAAGACCCTCAACGAAATAGATTGATACAATGGCTGCAACAATGCACTCAAATTTAGCAACTGTTGTGGGATGGTGCATGATCAGTGTTGTTTTTTTTTTTGTAGGGTGTATATGAATTGGAAACTATTTGACTGAACCTAACAACAACAACAATATTTTGAAGTGGAAAAACGGATTTAAAATCTAGTTTTTCTCTGTCATGTAGAAATTATAGTGAGAAAATGTCTGTAAAACAACCATTACATTTCTAATATTTTAACTAGGAGCATTTAGAGAAAAGACTGTGATATACTATACTGTAATTGGAGATTTCGTTTGTCAGGGTAATAGTGGTCCTTTGTCAGAATTAATTCTGGCAACCGGCTTTGGAATATCTTATTAATTCCAAAGCCATAGAAACAGCACCCCAGAAATAAGAAACTGATGATTCAAGGTTGGCAAGATCTCCTTGTGCTCTATATTAAGAACTAGCTTAGTCCTAATAATGTTATAGAAGAATTTCACCTTCCAACACTTTTTCTAGAGTTTAGCATAATTGAGAAATTAAAAAGTTGTTGGAACTTGCAGCTCTAGATAACAGGGTCAAGAGAAGAATTTAGAATCTACCAGTAAATAAAAATCAAAATAGTAATTATTTTTTTAATTTTCTGACTTCTTAAGAGTCTTTAAACAATTTGTTTGAAGAACAATTATTTGTCCTTATATTTCCTAGTTTTCAATAGTGATTTTGCTTTCATTAAGTTTGTTAATTGCTTATCAAAGTTATGAAGTGAATAAAAGGTAGCAAACTTTGGAATATAATTCATAAATAATTTCAACCCAGTTAATCCATATTCTTCTAATTTAAGCCTTCTTCTCAGTTCCATTGAGTGCCTGTCTTTAAAGTTCTTAGCAATATTTATCTTCATTTAATAAATTCTTACTATAAGGAGCTCTGGTAGCGTAGTGGTTATGAATCAGGCTGCTAACCTCACGGTCAGCAGTTCGAAACTACCAGCTGTTCTGCTGGAGAAAGATGAGGCTTTCTGCTCCCGAAAAGATTTACAGCCTCGGAAACCCTGTACAGGGTCGCTATGAGTCAGAACCAACTCCACAGCACATAACAACAACAACAACATCGCTTCGGAGATAGTACTATAAAAGGGTCTCCATGGTAAAGCCATCAAGAGCATGAAATGCTAGTATATGTTGGTGTTTTAAGTTTAGGGATAAACATTCTTGTGTTATGGTCATGAAAGTCGGCTGCATATTGAAGTCAGTATTAGTAATAGTATATGGGTTTTGTTTCACAAATAAGGAATGTAGGAGAAAGCACACAGTGAATGAGTAAATGAGTCAAACAAGCTAACAAGTAATAGAGCAGCAATTATCTGTAAGCAGATAATGATGTGAAAAGTTGGTAAGATTAGAAAATCTGCCAATATCCAGTTTTAAGTTTCTAACCAGCTTGGTTAGTCTACAATCACAGGACCTGAACCATTATGTGAATGGATAGGTAAGTAGCTAGATGATAGCATGTATGCAATAGAAAGAGAGAGATTTAACACACACACTCACACATAGTTTAGCATAATTTAACATTCTCACAAAAAAATGGAAAGCTGTTAAGAGAGTTATTTGACATGGTTCACTTACGGAACCTCTCAGCTGACATTGTTAGATCAGGAAGCACTCATTACTCAAAACTCACTGCCTTCCAATACATTTCACCTAATAGTGACCCTAAGGAGCTCTGTTAGCACAGTGGTTGTGAGTCGGGCTGCTAATCTCAAAGTCAGTAGTTTGACACTGCCAGCTGTTCCATGGGAGAAAGATGAGGCCTTCTGCTCCCGTAAAGATTTACAGCCTCGGAAACCCTAAAAAGGGTCACCGCTGTAAGTCAGAACTGAGTCCATGGCACACAACCACCACTAACAATAGTGACCCTTTAGAACAGAGAAGAATTGCTCCCTAAGGTTTCCAAGACTGTATCTTAATGGAAGCATTCTTTCTCCATGGAGCAGCTTAAATGCCCAAACTTTTGGTTAAAAGTCCAATGCTTAGCTCACTGTGCCACCAGGGTGCTTAAGCACTCATTACAAGAAAGAGATTTGACTTTCTAATGTGGACAAGGACACTATAAAATTTGGATTACAACATTGTTGGATATAGGAAGTCATTAATATTACCAAGTGGAGTTCAAGGTACTCATATTAATATATTTTCTCTAATGAAATTATTTATTATATATAAGAGAAAAATCAGTACACAGGAATATACAATCATACAGATAATCATAAGAAATTTATTTTTAATATGACAATACTAATTCCCATCTAAGGAGCTCTGGTAGCATAGTGCTTACGAATCGGGCTGCAAACCGCAAGGTCAGCAGTTCGAAACTACTAGCTGTTCCACAGGAGAAGGATGAGGCTTTCTGCTCCCGTAAACATTTACAGCCTTGGAAACCCTGGTCACGGTCCCTATGAGTCAGCATCGACTCCATGACACACAACAACAACAATTCCCATCTATTGACTTAATAACAGTAGGCTTGATTTTCTTTTTGTTGTTTTTAGTATATGTCTTATAATATCTGAGAAGTTATCAATTTCTGTAATGTTATTCTCTTTGTGCTTCCAATAATCTGAAGATGTACAAGTATTTTCTCTAAATACATGAAGGTGAGTCAAAAATTATCCACACTCTGGCTGAAGTATTTATTTAAAAATAATTACATCATTTTTTGACACAATCTCTTTGCTTTTTAATACACTTTGTATATCTGTCAACAACGAAGTTTTTTAGAGTGTCAATGGTGTGGGCAGAGGTGTGTGGATATGCATTATCAAGCAAGATCACAACACCCTTGCATAGCAGTCCTCTGCATCTAATCTGAAGTTTAGATTTGAGCTTTTCAGTGAGCATCTCACTGTAATGAGCACTTTTGATTGTTGAATCTTTTCCCAGATAGTGTTCCAATACTGGCCCTTGAGAAGCCCTGAAAATTGTAAGCTTCAGTTTTCCATCTGATAGTTGACTTTTGAACTTTTTCTTGGTCGATGACTGAGGCTATTTCCATTCCATACTCTGCCATGTACTCTCAGGAACCCGACCAAGAAAAAGTTCAAAAGTCAACCATCATTTGGAAAATTGATGCTTAGAGTTTTCTGGGATTCTTAAGAGCCAGTATTGGAACACTATCAGGAAAAACATTCAAAAATCAACAGCGCTTGTTACAGTGAGATTCTCATATACAGCTGAAGGCTAAACTTCAGATTAAACATAGACGTCTGCTATCCAAGGGCATTGTGATCTTGCATGACTATGCATGTCCACACACCTCTACTCATGCTGTTCACACTCCGCGAAAACTTTATTTTCAGGTGTTAAAACATCCTCCCTAAAGTCCTGATCTTGCTCCACTAGACTTTCACCTATTTGACCCCCTGAAAGCAGCCCTTCGAGAAGGAAGATTCACCTCTGATGAAGAAGTGAAAACAGCAGTACTCATTAGGCTCAGCCTAAAATACTTTAAAACAAGGGAATATAAAAGACAAAGTGTATTGAAAAGCAAGGAGATTATGTTGAAAACTGATGTTTTTGTCTTTTCTAAAATTTGAATAAGATAAAGTCTAAAGCAAGGATATAGATAATTTTTTACTCACCCTTGTATTTCTCTATATTTTTTCATTTCCACCAACTAAAAATATAAAATACCAGCACAACAACTGAGCATCTAATAGTAAAGAAGGAAATTTTAGTTGAGTACTGGTGGTGATATTTCTTTCCATAGAGAAATGCACTTAGACTTGTTTTCGTTAAGTGCTCTCGAGTAGGTTCTGACTCATAGGGTTTCTAAGGACCATTTATACTAGTAATTTTATTTAAAATATATTATGTTTCATAGCTAACATTTTCATTTTAAAGGTTAAAACTATGTTTGGTTAATTTTAGAAAATAAAGTTTGATTAGCAAAACCTGTTAAGGATTTTTTTAAAATATTTTTCAGCTCTAATATGAAGGCATTATAAAAGTGTGTATAAACTGAACCTCTGTTTAAAGGATAAAAGAAATTCCTTTGTTCAGTGCAATTATACCATACAAAATACCTCTTGAAGAGTATAAAGAACTTTTTACTGACAACACATAACAGAATGTAAACGCTGATCGTAATTAAATACAGAACATAAGAAGTAGAGCCAGTATAGCATAGGGGTTAAAACTTAGACTCTGAAATGAATTTTTGTGTGTATTTGAATTCTTATTCAAACAATTAACAAGTATTCTGAGCTGGAAATTTTTATTTAATTTCTTCTAACTCTCCATTTTAGAATAACAGTGCTATGTTCCTCACAGGGTTGCTCTAAGTCTGCTATATGAGAGTAAGTAAAAAAGTATTTCCGTAAAATTGTAGAAACCTTTATCAAAGATAAATATCAAAATGTGAAGCCACTGTTGTTTGCATAGCCTCCATTTCCAAAGGTAGTGTTTCCATCTCTCTAACTCTTCCCCAAAGATTCCTCTGCTGTTCTATTTATACCACGTGAAAATAGCAGTTTTGACATCTCTGAGGCACCCAAAGTGGGTTCCTTCCAGATGTTCTTTAAGGTTTGGAACAAAAAAAGAAGTCAGATGGAGCAAGGCCAGGACTATAGGGTGGATAGGGTAAGGTTTCCCAAACGAATTTTCATACAACAGCTCTTGCTTACCTATGAAGAATGAGTTGGTGCTTTGTTGTGATGGAAGAAGAAAAAATTCCTCAGTGGAACTTTCCTTTTTTCACCAGTTTAGTGCTTAGTTTTCTTACAATTTCTTCATAATAACCTGCTTTGATTGTCCTATTTTCTTTAAGAAAAATCTATCCAGATTTAATTTTTTTTTTTTAAGGTTTTTATTGTGGCTTGAGTGAAAGTTTATAGGGAGATCATCAGTTTTACATTCAACAAATCATACAACTTGATTCATTACAATGATTATAATCCCATCCATGTACCATCAGTTAACATTATTTCTCTCGAATCATTTTAGCTGTTTTTTTTTTTTTTTTTAAACACTCAGGCATATATAATAATTTACACCACCAAAGGGCACATTCTGCAAGTCTGTCTCCTGGCCTCCATCTCTTAGTCCCTCTCTTCCTATGAATGTAAAGTCCTCTCTCCATGTCCCCATCTCTGCCTCCATCTCTGGTGTTGCTGCTTCTCTGGATAAAGTCTCCTATTCTGCTTGTGCTCTTCTCCCTTGATGGTTCTAGGGTCCTTTGTTTCTGGACTATAAGATTAACTACTCCCCAGTTTTCATTACAAAACTTCTACCTTTACAATTGTGACAATTGCAATTAGCCATGATAACAATTATTCACTATTGAATCATAAGAATCTTATCCCCATCTCTTTTAACCAGACCCATCTAGGCAAGATGAAAAATATTCAGTGGGGACTCCAGATTACCTCTTTAGAATTCCAAAAAAACATTTGTCATTACCTTCTGATCTCACCTCTCTGCCCTGAATTAATTTTTGAGGTCTTCTTTATCTTTATTCATTTTAAATGCTTTATCCATTTAAAAGCTGTTCTTTATGTGGGGTAGCATTTATGTAAACTTGTTGCAAACCTCAATCATTATGGGATGATGTACATTTAAGTTATGTTAATAATTTGATATTAGCCCTGACCTCAAAAGCTTTTTTTTAAAAAAGTATTTGTTTTTTTTTTGAAAGCACCTTAATAAGACTTAGACAAGTATATAACTGAGAGAACGTTTCTACACCCATCTTTGCTGATTTCAAAGTCATGTTTAACTATGGTTTTTTTGAGTAAACCTATGCATGTATTAAATGGAAGCAGAGTAACCATACTTTCTGACTTTCCCATGTATAGATTGACTGTAGATGAAGAGAGTCTGGCACATAGTATGGACTCAATTACTCTTAGTTGTTTTTGATGTTATTACTAAAGCAACTATGAAAAATTGCTAAAAAGCAAACATCAGACACCATGAGTCCCTTTTTGCCATTTGGAGAGAGAGGGGAAAACCAATGGCAGTTAGTTTTTAGGGAAATGTGATTATCCAGGATTTAATTTTGAATGAATGCAAAGTTAGTGAAATATACAAACCAAAAATCATTGCTGTTAAATCTTTTCTGACTCATAATGACCCTGTATAGGTTTTCTGAGGTTTTAAACCTTTATAGGATCAGAAAGTCTCATCTTTCTCCCATGGAGCAACTGGTGCGTTTAAACTGCTGACCTTGAAGTTAGAGGTCCGATGCTTATCCTACAGCACCACACCAAAACTAACTAACGAACTAGAGCTTAGGTATTAAAAAAAACCTCTTTTATTGTCTCCATTTGACCATCAAAAACCAAAAAAAAACTAAGTAATATCAGCAACAGGGGGTAGTGGAGAATGGAATTTGCTCTGTGCTTTCAAGATAACTGACTATCCAAAGCAGAGGAGTCTAAGGATTTTTAAGAAGTAGTAATGAGGCAAATAAGAAAACTTAAGGTACTTCATTTTTCTAAGTGAAGGGTCTAAATTGGTTCATTTCATATTTATTCAAATAAATTTGTAAACCACTTTTAAATTTCCCTGAGTGATAATTTGGGAACCACTCTTAAATGGTGTCTATAATCTTCAGGAGAATACATAGATTAGCAGTGCCTGTTGTAGCTGTGAGGGAGAGACACACAGATGATTGTGGTAAAAGAGTTTAGCAGATACTTTCCAGAAAAGAGCATTTAAGAATGTTAAAGTCCAAACATTCCCAAAGATAATATAGCTCCATGGTTCAATCTAATTATTGGAATCTATCACGTTTGAATTGTACTTACACTGATACGTGCCCTATTAGTTTGTGATGATTTTTTTTTTTTTTTCAGAACAAAACCTAAGAAGAATAGGTTGAATTTATAGACCAAAAACCCCCTTAATACAAATAAAAATCAGTATTTCTAACAAGTAAAAGCAGCCACATAGTAATATGTGCTTTCTTCTGTGGAGTTTTTCAAGAACACAACTGATGATATATATCATCTGCATTAAAATGAAAAAGTTAAAGTAGACAACACTTAGGGTCTAATCTAATTTTTAAATGAAATGATTTTATGAATATAATGAATACCTGTGCTAACCACAATATTGCTAATGCTCTGGCAATGTTAAATAGAAAACATTGTTGTTATTGTTACCCTTAAATTCTGTACAGTCAGTTCTGACTCATAGCAACTAGCCTTGTATGGGATATCTGAGGAGCAGTCGGTAGATTTGAGCCATTGATCTTCAGTTAGTAGTCCAGTGCTTATCCCACAGTACCACACCAGGACATATTACAAATAAATGCTGATTCTTAAAACTGAAGTATGGATTTCAGTGCAGGATAATCCTTAGAAACAAGCATTCTATAATTCTATAATGAAAAGATAAGTATACATATATATGTATA
>NW_006408528.1:28829292-28861628 GCF_000296735.1 Chrysochloris asiatica
CTGTACAGGGTCGCTATGGGTCGGAACCGACTCGACGGCACTTAACAACAACAACAACATATATATATACATATATATATAAATTGCTTAGAGAAGACAACAAAAATTACATAATGTGGTTTTATTTCTGTCTTATTACCTCATCATTCTCAGGAAATGCAAATGGACAATTCACACTTTGGAGACGAGGTGTTGATCCTCCTTCTCTGGCCACCACTCCAAATTTCCAGGATGATGTATTTCAAGGGATTCAGGACCCTGTGACTTTCCAGCTACTTATTGAAGTTACTGATGAATTAGGTGGGAATAAAGCTAGTCAGCTGTCATCCACTACAACAGTCATAATTCATGTGTTTCCTTGGACCACAACACAGCCAACTTCAGCCACAAAAACAACTCTAACTACAGTAAGTACTTAGTGATGAAGTATAGTTCTAGTGCAGTCTGAATTAGTTATAAACATATAAAGTGTTTAGGAACTCTCACAGGAGTTAGCCTTATGTTTTGGCAATGAAAGGCATCAGTAGAGCAGTTATTTTAATACATTAGGATTTTCATCATCAAAATGAGAAGTTGTTCTAGCTGTTAACCATTCATTTTAAATCAAGGTAAATATATCAATGCTAGTCATTTTATAGAGTTTCTCACTATTATTTAGCTTATCATTCAGACGGATTCTGTAGATTCTGATCATAGAATACTTCTTCTCTCTTTTAATCAAATTCAGGCAAATTTTGTTGTATACATACACTATAATAGATTTTCAAAATATTTATGACAAACATGTTTTCTTGAAGAATGTAAGTCTCATTGGAAGACAAAAATAGAGACTTAAAACAATTTAAATAAATATAGCTGCTGTTGTTTTTGTGTGCCATTGGATCAGTTTCAACTCCTGGCAACCCTGCATAGAGTTTCCAAAAGCAGTTGATGGGTTTGAACTGCTGACCTTGTGGTTGCCAGTCCAGTGCCAAATGGTAGTACAGTTGTTATTTGATTTTGAGTGTAAAATAAGGCAAGTTTACTGTGGGCTGAGTATACAGTGATTTCTCCATAAACAGAGCAGGAAAATGATAGAGTAGTTCTTGAAGAATAGCTAACACTGTTTATATAAAAAGGAGAAAAACTTTGCAGGGAAAAGGCATAGAATTTCCCTGGGAAGAGTATTATATATTCTGAGGAATATTGAGTAGCCAGGGAAGCTAGAAATAAAATTTATGTCAGTAAGAAAAGGAAGTTCATGATAGATATATGAGACACTTTTGTTATTGTTAAGTTCCGTCAAGATGGTTTCAAATCACAGTGATCCTGGATAGGGTTTCAAGGAGTGGCTCATGAGCTTGAACTGCCAGTCATGTGGTTCAAACCAACCTAGAACATGGGAACTCTTGAATGCAAAGATGAGAAGTTTGGATCATTAGTGAATAGAGGAAGTTATACTTTCACAGTAGAGAAGATAAACTCATATGCTGATATAAAGAGAAAATTCAGTTATGTGATGAAATAAATATGTGTGGAATATACCTTGTGTAATGCTATAGGATAAGCACTAGACTGCTCACTATAAGGTTAGAGATTGAAACTCACCAACTGCTCTTGGACAACCCTATATATGGTCACTGTGAGTTGAAATAGAATCCACAGCACTTAACAACAACAGACTAATTTTGACTTCAGCGTGGTAGTGTTTAGACACCCAACTAGTATTCATATCCACGCTCTCACTAATTTAGTCAGTATTGTTGTTGTTGTTATGTGCCGTGGAGTCGGTTCCCACCCATAGCGACCCTGTACAGGGTTTCCAAGGCTGTAAATCTTTACGGGAGCAGAAAGCCTCATCTTTCTCCCGCGGAGCAGTTGGTAGTTTCGAACTGCTGACCTTGCGGTTCACAGCCCGATTCATAACCACTATGCTAATGCTATGCAAATGGCTGAACTTATTCAATGAAAGATATTGGAGTTAAAATTCTCTTTTTGTTGTTGTTGATAAAGTTACAGGAAACTGCCCTCATTTCTTGGCTTTGTAGTCAAGAAGTTTTATATTAGCAGTGCTTTAATACAAATTTGAATATTTATTTGTATCCAAAGAAGAACAAATTGTATTAAAGTAGTATATTACTGGCAATTCTGTCAAGAAGAACCACATTTTTAAAAAATACTAAAAGATGTTTGTTATTGTTAACTGCCATAGAGTCGCTTCCAACCTAGAGGGTTCCTAAGGAGTGGCACCGACTTTGCAGTTCAAACCAACTTTTGCAGTCCAGCTCATTAACCCACCAGGCCTCCATGGAGGCATATAAAAAACAGATTAAGAGCAAGTTTGCTTTTAATGAGAGAATAAATGAATGAATGAATGAATGAATGAATGAGAGAACTGGAAAGCACAGAATCTAAAGAGAATTTGTTAACTTGTTAATTAAGTACTGTTGAGTCATTTCTGACTCATGTTGTTAGACGTCATCAAGTCTGGGCTGACTCATAGCGACCCTATGCACAACAGAACAAATCACTGCCTGATCTTACACCATCCTCAAAACTGTTATGCCTGCGCTCATTGCTGCTGCCACTGTGTCAATCCCTCTTGTTGGGGGTCTTCCTCTTTTTTGCTGAACCTCCACTTCTCTAAGCATGATGTCCTTCTTCAGGGACTGATGCCTCCTGATAACACATCCAAAGTATGAGAAGTTTCACCATTCTGGTTTTTAAGGAGCACTCTGACAGTACTTCTTCTAACACAGACCTATTTGTTCTTCTGGTAGTCCATGGTACCTTCAATATTCTTTTCCAGCACCACAGCTTAAATACACCAGTCCTTCTACCATTTTCCTTATTCATTGTCCTGACTCAACCCTGTATTGGGTTTCCAAGGAACAACTGATAGCTTTGAACCACTAACATTGTGGTTAGCAGTCCAGTGCTTATCCTACAACACCACACCAGGATTTTATCTAGGATTTTTCAGATCTGGTGGAACATATTAATTCCACAATATCCAAAAGGGATCAATAAAAAGGAATATGGTTATTGTTCAGTGCTGTTGAGTCCATTCTGAATAGACTATCATTCTTTGCAGAAGCAGAAACTCATTTTTCCCCCACAGAGCAACTGATGACTTTGTGGTTTTCTGTCCAGGGCTTATCCTACAGAGCCACTGAGCACCTCTAAAAGGGAATAATCTGTATTTAAACATAACAGAGAGAAGCTACATAAATTCAAATATAACTAGAAATGTTAAAAGCAACCAGAAAAAGAGACGAAGAGTCTGATTTGCTTCAAGAGTGAGAACATAACAGATGATATTACAACAGAAATAGTGGAGGCTAGATGATTTGAAATGTTCAAGTTGCTGAAGAGTATAACAGCTAACTTCCAATTCTAAACCCCAAATCGATTTCAACTATCATTGCCAAATAAATACATTTTAAAGAAAAACAACATTAAAAAAATGAAGGGTGCTATCAGAAGACAAATGGAAATTCATAAAATATAAGTAAAGGAAGACTTTGTTGAAAGGAAATACAGAATATTTTCAGATGATTGAATAAAAATACTACATATGAACACTCGTGATTATATACTTTCTAGAGAAGAGAGTTTAAGAATGGTACTTAGAATATCATTTGAAACACGTCCCACCCACTTTAATACATAAACATTTTAGTATCATTAATTTAAAAATATTCTTCATTTTCTTTTAATTTCTTCTTTTACCTACATGTTATTTATGTTTAGATTTGTAGTATCTTTACTTTAATCTTATTTTCTAACTTTCTTAGATGGATGCTTATTTCATGTTTATTGTTGTTGTTATGTGCTGTGGAGTCAGTTCCAACTCATAGTGACCCTGTACAGGGTTTCCGAGGTTGTAAATCTTTACGGGAGCAGAATGCCTCATCTTTCTCCCACAGAACCACTGGTAGTTTTGAACTGCCAACCTTGAAGTTAGCAGCCCGATTCGTAACCACTACGCTACCAGAGCCCCTTTTATTTTTAGCATCCATTAAAATTAGAAAACAAACAGCAAAATGAACTCAAAGTAACTAAGAAGAAATTAGGTAATAAAGATAAATCTGATAATAAGGAAATATAAATCAAATATACAAGTAAGGAAAATAAGCACACGAGTAAGGAAAATAAAGCCACAAGATGGTTCTTTGAAATGATTAAGAATGACAATGTTACTGTAACTAAACTGATTTAGCAACAAGAGCTAACAGGAGCTCTAGTAGTGTAGTGGTTAGAAGTTGGGCTACTAACCTAAATGTCAGCAGTTCAAAACTACTGTTTGTTCCACAGGAGAAAGATGAGGCTTTCTGCTCTCATAAAAATTTTACAGCTTCAGAATTCTAATGCAGGCTCACTATGAGTTGGAACTGATTCCATGGCACACCACCACCATATTGATATAAGAAGAAAAATTACATAACACCAGTGTCAGAAATGAATATTGAACTTCACTAGGTACTGAAAACCTGAAACAATACCAACAAAAAAGATCATAAGAAAATATTATGAACAATCTTGCTAGTAAAATTGATGAAAAATTAAGGTGGAAGGATTTATTTTACACTATATGGAGTCCTGGTGTGGCACTGTGGGTTAATACGCCAGACTGCAAAGCTGTTTGAACTGCAAGGTTGGTGGTTCAAGCTTACCAGCTGTTCCTCGGAAACCCTATACAGGGTCACTATGGGTCGGAACCGACTCGACTGCACTTAACAGCAACAACATATGAAGTCTTAACATAAAATCAAGGAAGATAGACACCAGAACAGAATACAGAGTACAGATAATGACCCATATGCATATATAATGAGAACCTTGATTTATGTTAAAAATGCTTCTATAAAGGTTGATATTTTCAATAAATTATTCTGGGTAATTGGTATGCACCTTAATTATCTTCTTGTTGGTGTTAAGTGCCGTTGAGTCAGCTCTGACCCACAGTGACTCTGTATAGGGTTTTCAAAGAACAGCTGATGAGCTTGAACCACTGACCTTACTTATCTACCTAATGTTGCTATAGCAGAAATACTACAAGTTGATGGCTTTAGCAAATAGAAATTTATTCTCTTATATTTTAGGAGGATAAAAGTTAGAATTCAGAGCATCAGCTCTTGAGAAAGGTCCTCATCTCGTTCCAGTAAGTCCAACATTCCTTGGAGTTCTCCATGTGTCTTGGCATGAGTCTTCCTTTAGATCTAGGAGATTCACAATTCTGAGACCCCAGTCCTAAGGACCAATCCATTCTTGACTCTTCTTTTTTGATGGTAGTGGATCCCTTCTCTGCTCACTTCTCTCTCCTTTTATATCTCAAAAGAGATTGACTCAGATACAACCCAATCCTGTAGATTACATCTGGATTCATTTACACCATTGCTGTTATTGTTAAGTGCTGTAGAGTTCCAACTCAAAGTGAACTTGTATAGGGTTTCTAAGGCTATAAATCTTTGTGGGAGCAGAAAGACCCATCTTTTTGCAGAGGAGCAGTTGGTGGGCTAGAATGGCCAACCCTGTGGTTAGCAGAGCAGTATTTATCCTATAGAGTCACTTCCCCTTAACATCAGAAGAGTGAGGATCTAAAATACATAAATAATTACATCAGATTATATCATGCGGTTGATTGCATCATATTAGATCTCATCATGGAGGTGATAACTGCATCTTATTTGCTAAACCACTAAGTATCTTGATTCAGCCAAGTTGACACAAAATCTTACATGATGTTGTGCTGTGGAGTCGGTTCCAACTCATAGCGACCCTGTAGAGGGTTTCTGAGGCTGTAAATCCTTATGTAAGCAGAAAGCCTCATCTTTCTCCAACAGAACTGCTTGTAGTTTCAAACTGCTGACCTTGAGGTTAGCAGCCCGATTCATAACTACTTGGCTGCCAGAAACAAACACAAATCAGACAAAATGGAATGCATTCTCTACCTTACTCCTTACATGAAAAATCAACTCTAGATGAGTTGTACAATGACATGGAAAAATAAAACTTACAGAGAGAATTTAAAAGACTATGTAAACAAGTCTTGGGTAAAAGTAAGACCTAAAAACAAACAAGCATACTAACCATAAAGGAAGATTTTGAGAATTTTGATTTTAGAAATACTGGTGGGGCACTGTAGGATAAGCACTGGCCCTCAATGTTGGTTTGAACTGCAATTTTGGCAGCTCAAACTCACCAGCCACTCCTTGGAAACCCTATACAGGGTTAACATGAGTTGGACCTGAATCAACGGTATTTAACAACAACAAAGACTACATAGGGTTGTTGTTATAAGGGGTTACTATAAGTTGGAATGTTTGTAAATGTGTTAGGTATTGCAAAAGAAATTGTAAAACTATTGAAAGTAAACTAATATGAAGTACATAATTTTGGATTATTAATATTTCAAATTATTCCCCAAATAATCCTCACAAATAAAATGCTCTCACTTATTTTGGAATTTCATAAAATTTTGTTGTCTGCTTTTGGATCTTTTAATCATACTATTTATATTGTCAACCCCTGAAATCTATTATTTTATGTGTGCATATTTTTCTGGTCACTCAGTAAATTTGTTATTAGTTTTCCTCTCCTACCTACTCCCTAAAATATGTGACCATAGAAATTTCTTTCACATTCTTCAAATCTGTATCCAATGCCTTTTGCAAGTCTGATAAATAAATATTACCTAAGACAAAGCTATGCAGTTGTTATGTGCCATCAAGTCAACTTGGACTCAGCAACTCCGTGTGACAGAACAAAATTGCCTCATATGGTTTTCTAGGCTGTAGTCTTTATGTGAGCAAATTACCAGATCTTTCTCCCACAGAGCTCCTTGGTGGTGTTGTAAGATGCTATAACAGGAGTCTAAATAGCTAAAATGTATTCTTTTTCATTTCTGGCTCAACATGTGCCTCACCTCCCTCTTCTCAGCTGGATCTTACTCCTTTGGGAGAGATCATTGTAGCCTGTACCACAATGGAGGAAAAAAACAAAAACAAAAAAGCAACTTCTAACTTATATTAATACATAAATTTCTACTATCCAAACTCCTGATTAAAATAAAGTCTAACAAAGTATAAGATATTTTAATAAAACATAATAGACAAAGTAAACAAATTCTGCAATGTGAAAATATTTTTTAAATTTGAAGTTGAGCTCAATGGTATTCATATATTCCCCTTAGCAAAGAACATTAAGCATGCTAGAAGAGAGAAACCAATTAATGCTGTCTGGAAATGATTACCAGCCTTTGAATTGTGAATTTACTCCC
The DNA here is from genome assembly GCF_000296735.1 of Chrysochloris asiatica. Classification (NCBI taxonomy): domain Eukaryota; kingdom Metazoa; phylum Chordata; class Mammalia; order Afrosoricida; family Chrysochloridae; genus Chrysochloris; species Chrysochloris asiatica. Next base: position 28,836,554 of record NW_006408528.1, read on the forward strand.
AAGGACTGGGGCCAATGTCTTAGCTATTCATAAGCCATATCAGCTTTGATGTTATTATGTATGCTTATATAATTCACACATATATACAGGGAATAGATGTGGCTCTCTTTGCCAAAAGTGTTACCAAGCCATAAGTAACTTTAAATTTTATAGTTCATTTTTTCCATTGTGCAAGAAGGGGAACTAGTACGCCTATAGGTTATAACTTCCATTTTCTTGGGAGTGAGTAAGCAGTCACACAAACACACCTGCACATTTTAAGATAGCTTTTTCAATAGCCAATATTTCTAAAATTTTAATCAGTTATAGTTATAATTTGCATATGTTGTTGTTGTGAGTTGCAATCAAGTTGGCTGTGTCTCATGGTTATGGTATGTCTAATAGAACACAATGTTGCCTGGTCCTGCACTAACTTCCTGATGGTTGCTATTCTTGAGTCCATGTGGTTGTTATGTCACTCTATCTCATTGTGGGTTTTCCCCTGACTCTATTTTACCAATTATTTATATAGCGTATGTTACAAACTCTTCCAATAAAGAATACATATACCTCCAGGGATCTATTTATCTCTATGGTCAGACATTATGCTAGTTATTTGAGTACAAAGTTGAATAAATTTTATTAAAACCTTCCAGCTATTAAAAAAAAATAATAATATGCAACTAGACATGGCTTAAATAATAAAGGCTGATGTCCAGAAACATGGTAGGCTATTAAGCCAGACGAGTCCAAGTGTGGTGCTATGGGTTAATGCACTGGAATACAAATATGGTTTGAACTGCAAGGTTTACTGTTCAAGTCCACTAGCTGTTCCTAGGAAACCCTATACAAGGTCACTATGGGCTGGAACCAACTGGAAGACACTTGACAACAACAACAAAACTAGGCCAAAATGTTGAAGAGATCCCAACACCATCTAATGGTCCATCTAATGGTCCATTAGAGAGACTGTAAGGAGAGAGGGTTTACAAGAGAGGAGTGTAAGGACCAGACCTATATCTAAGTGCACATGGCTTTAGAATGATTTAGAATTCATGGAGAAAACATGAAGGAGGATTGGTGGATAGAGAAACCAGGACTTGTGAAACCATTCAGGAAACTATTGGAGTAATGCAAATAAGAGAGTTGAATCTTAAAATAAGACCATGTTATTGTATATGGAGATTAAAATACTAAATTTGAGACCTGTATAAGGATTACATTCCATCATCTTTTTTGTTTGAAATTGGTATATTACACTTTAAAAATATATCATGGGAAAAGGAATTTCTCTCATGATTCAGCCATTATTATTATAAAATGTAGGGGTTTTTCCATTGTTGTCAGAAGACAGATACCCGAATTTAAAATGCTAAATAAGATATGAAAACTTAAAAACATTTTTAATTCATTAGAATATACTGCCAGAATTTTATCTATTTCTAAAGTATAGCTATAAAAAAGCCATTACAAAAATAGAACATTCTTAATGCCAGATTGCTAACAATGTATGTCTGTTTTAGAAAAATAAAGGCCTATGGATAAAAAGTTCAAACTAATCCAAAATGAATTCAGTTCACATTAAAATATTATAAGAGACCTCTTTAGCATGACATTCACTATGAATGCAGTTTCTTGTCTTTTGATTTTTCATAAAAATTTCTTCTAGGTTCTTGAAAAAAAATCAAGCAAAGGATAGGACTTCCTATAAATTGTAGTCTGTCAAAAACATTCTAGAAAGACTTCTGCATCTTTTACAGTGCCAAACATAGTTTTTGTTAAAAGACCAATGCTATATGCCAAAAGAACCAACAGATCTGTTTTGGAAGAAGTGCAGCCAGAGTGCTCCTTGGAAGCTAGGATGGCCAAACTTTGTCTCTCATACTTTGGACATATTATCAGGAGGTACCAGTCACTGGAGAAGGATATCATGTTTGGTAAGGTGGAGGGTCAGAGAAAAAGAGGAAGACCCCCAGAGAGATGGATTGGCAAAGTGGCAGCATCAATGGGCTCAAGCATAGCAACAATTGTGAGGTTGGCCCAGGATCGAGCAGTGCATAGGGTCACTATGAGTCGGTACCAACTCGATGGCACCTAACAACAACAATATATGTTATAAGAAAGGTATGTGGTCATTCTTAATCAGTGGAAAGGAGAAGATCTGTTAACCTTTGTAGAATCTAAAGCAAGTTATGACCTCTCTCTTTAGAATACTGCGCACATATGCATATTCTCAAAATTAAAAACTGTGTTTGAAAACAAGGGTTTGTCAACACTGTAGACTTTGTAAAAATATTTTGGTTATGAATTGAATTTGTCCTCCCAAAATATGTTGCACCTCAATGTAAAGAAAACAAAAATTGTCTCAACTGAATCAATAAATTAAATCATGATAAATGGAGAAAAGATTGAAGTTGTCAAAGACTATTTTGCTTGGATTCACCATCAACACTCATGGAAGGAGGTGTCAAAAAATCAAATGACATATTGCAATAGGCAAATCTGCTGCACAAGACCTCTTTAAAGTGTAAGAGCAAAGATGTCAGTTTGAAGACTATGGGCACTTGACCCAACTCATGGTATTTTCAATAGACTAATAAGCATATAAGCGTAGTGGTTACTAATCAGGCTGTGAACGACAAGGTCAGCAGTTCAAAACTACGAACTGTTCTACGGAAGAAAGACAAGGCTTTCTGCTCCTGTAAAGATTTACAGCCTCAGAAACCCTGTACAGGGTCGCTATAAGTTGGAACCCACTCCACGGCATATAACCAACCAACTAATAATCATAGAAAAGTAAGGCAATGAATAAAGAAGAGAGTAGAAGAATTTATCTATTTGAGTTGTGGTGTTTGAGAAGAATATTGAAAGTACCATGTACAACCAGTGTTGGGAGTACAGCCAGAATGCTCCTTAGAAGCAAGGATGGCAAGACTTAGTCTTTCATACTTGGTCAGGTTATTAGGAGGGACCAGTACCTGGAAAAGAAACTTATTCTTGGGAAAGTGGTCAACAAAAAAGAGGAAAACCTTAATAAGATGTACTGTTACAGTGGCAACCACAATGGGCTTAAGTGTAAAAACAATTATGAAGGTGACGCAAGACTCAGCGTGGTTTTCATTCTGTTGTGCAGAGTCCTTATGTTTTGGAACCGGTTGATCAGCAAACACCTAACAACAAAATATGCGTTGTAAATTTCAACACCTTCACCCCCTACACACACACACATATCATACCTATATTAGGAGACCTTATATGGTGCTGTGGGCTAATGTGGTGGACTGCAAGGTAGGTTGGAACTGCAAGGTCACCAGTTCAAGCTCACCAGTTGCTCCTTGGAAACGTTATACAGGGTCACTATGAGTCAGAACCGACTCGACGGCACTTAGCAACAACAACATATCTGTAGTGGCACTGTAGAATATGCACTAGACAGCAAGTTTTGTGGTTCAAACTCACCAGGCACGCCTCAGAAACCCTATACAGGGTCGCTCTGAGTCTGAACCAACACAATGGCACTTAACAACAACAATACCTGTAGTCCTGGTGTGGCACTGTAGGATAAGCACATAAGCACTGGACTGTTAACAGAAAGGTCCTTGTTTCATATCCACCAGCCATTCCTCAGAAACCCTATACAAGGTCAGTCACTAAGAGCCAGAACAGACTCAATAAGACTTATCAACAACTCTGCAAATGGGTTTCTTTGTTTTGCTATTGTTAAGTGCCTTCATGTCTGTTCTGACCCATGTTGTTGTGAAGTGCCATGGAGTAGGTTCTGACCCATAGTGACCCTGTATAGTGTCTCCAAGGAGCAGCTGGTAAACTTGAAGAACCGACCTTCCAGTTCTCACGGCTTTGCAGTCCAACGCATTAACCCACAGCACGGTGATGCTGTATAGGATTTCAGAAGAGTGGCTGATGAACTTGAATCACGGATTTAGCATATCAAACTGACTTTGCAGTCCAGAGCATTAACTCACAGTGCCACACCAGCACTCCTTTGTTATGTTAATGAGATATTATTAGTATAGGGTGCAGTTATAATCATTCTTTTAAACCAACTGAGCAAGCAAGAACAACAAAAAAACATAGATGGGGAGAGATGGTACCAGAGCATATGAGATCTCCAAGGAAACAAAGACTCTGCCAAAGTATAAACACAGAAAGAAAGCCTTCCCCTAGAGCTGGTACCCTGAATTTAGACTTCTAGCCACCTAAACTGTAAGAAGGAGTCCTGGTGTTGCGTTGTGGGCTAATGCGTCAGACTACAAAGTCATTTGAACTGCAAGGTCAGTGGTTCAATCTCACTGCCCCTTAGAAACCATATACAGGGTCGCTATGGGTCAGAATCGACTCGATGGCACTTAAAAACAATAAGAAACTGTAAGAAAATGAACTTCTATTTGTTAAAACCACCCACTTGTGATATTTCTATTAGCAGAACTAGATAACTAAGATACTTTCAATAGGCAAAATAGATTTTCATTAGCATGAACTAAGATAATTCACCAACAAACAACTGTAGAGAAAACTTTACATAATATATCCCTTAAACATATTAGCACATATTGCCATGGTCTTATAAATATTAAAATAAGTAAAATAATACCTGAAAGCTTAGAAAGGAAATTGGAAGAAAACCTTTTACCTTATATGAGAAAGACTTAGCAAATAAGCTAACAATAAATAAGTCCAACCCTAGAATGAATAAAATAAACAGAACTATTGTAAACCGTCTCAGGGTTAACCTTGGTCTTTAAACCCATACATGCCCGTCTGAGATCCTCTCAGGAAAGGAAGAGAAGAAAGAAGCTCAGTCATGCTTCATGAACTGAATTAAACCTTTCCAATTTAAATCCAGATTTGTTAAAGAGACAATGAGGTAACTGGCTAGACACCGTTTCCTGCAACTTTTAAAATCCCTGAAGAATTATGAATCAAAATTTCTGAAACTATCTCTTTGCAGCAAATTGAGTTGACATTAAAAAAAAAATATTCAAAATTAATGTCTACTTTGACGATATGCTAAAATGGTAACAATTTTTAAATCATCCTAATTTCTAGTTCCTGGTGCGGCACTGTAGGATCAGCACCGGATTGCAAACCACGGGGTCAGCAGTCAGCAGTTCAAACCCATCACCTGCTCCTTGGAAACCCTATGCAGGGTTGCTAAAAATCAGAACAGACTCAATGACACTTAGCAACAACAACAATTTCTAACTATGTTTTAAACTCTGATTTCAAGATAAAAAGTGTGTGTGCAAGAGTGGAAAAAAGAAAGTCTGAGTAGAGTTGATTTCCAACTCATAACAACTCCAGGAAAACAGATTTGAATAGCTCTGGAAGGTTTCCAAAACTGTCATCACAAAAAAATACAGGGCATCCTCCTCTGATCTCAGCAACTGGCCCATTCCTGCTGTGACATATCTGATGACCTGGTGGATTGAGCTGCCAACAACAAGTTATGGCTTCGTTCACATAGCAAATAAAAATCCTATTTCCAAACAGGATCACACACACCCACAGGATGCTCTTTCCTTGGGAAAGAAGGAGAATGCCAGCCCCTGGCAGGAACTAGAACCTAAGTGCTAAAGAACAACATCCCAGAATATGCATTGTCTACTCCTACCAGAAGCTTTTGCGTGGGTGGAATCCATCTTGAAGAAATGCTGCCTAAGTAGCCAATTAGCATGGTCCCTCCTAAATGCGCCATTTCCTGGAAACACCCCCATCTATCCCTATGACTAAACCCCAGCGAAGACTTTGTTCAAGGAGACTGGGATTAAGTATTGCATGAAGCTCTCCCCATCTACATGTACAAGTCTCTTTCCCATAATAAACCTTTGCTTTTATGAAAAAGAAAAGAAAGTCCATGAATAATTCTGTTGAGTCCTTTCATCAGTGTATTCTGGTAACCCCTATTCTGGACATGTTACCAGGAGGGACCTGTCCCTGGGGAAGAACATTATGTTTGGTAGAGTAAAATTTCAGTGGAAAAGAAATAGACCCTCAGAGAGAGGGATTGACACAGTGGCTGCAACAAGTACCTCCAACATAGTAACAATTGTGAGGATGGTTCAGCACTCACTAGGCAGTGTTCTGTTCTGTTGGATATAGGGTTACTATGAGTCAGAACTGACTCAAAAATATGTAGCAACAACATCCATAGATCATAAAATGAACAGATTTTTAACCCATCACTCAAGAAATAAGAAAGATGTTACATTCACTGAGCGACAAAACTGGAATTATTCAATACCTTTCACTTAATTAAAAATTTGATGACTAATTCTAGGGTTATGGTAAGTACTTAGAGACACTGGTCGTTTATATTTTCATAGCAATACATACTTTCTTCAATATTGTGCTGATTGCACAGGCCCATTAGTTGGCCAAAGTTGATTTTGACTCATGAAAGACCAATACTTCATCTGCATACACCTCATATGATCATTTAAACCCAATAGTCTTTGATCTTTGTTTTTAGCTTATAATTTGGAAAAGTGATATGCTGGAGCTGCCTGGCTCCTGCCAGTGAAAAGAAATCACTAAACACTCAGGATTTTTTTTTTTTTTTTTGTAAACTGGTTGCCAAACCTTTGGTAGCTTAAATTCAGCATGACAGAGAGTTTTACAACACAGACATTGGTAAAGTGTACAATCTTACTGGTTTTTCTCTTTCTATATAAGAATCAATTTACCAGCACACTACTAGTCCTGTACATTTTATTTCTTAGTCATCTTATGATGATTTGAGGAACTTTAACAAATGATTGTGTTAAAGCAAAAGTTAACATGACAACCCTTTGTTCCAAGAATATTATAGTAGTGTTGCTGTTAGGTGCCATCAAGTCAGCTCTGACTCATAGCAACTCTGTATAGGGTTTCTGAGGAACAGCTAGTGAGTTTGAACCGCCGACCTTGTGTTTCAAACCGACATTGCAGTCCAGGACTTTATCTCACAACGTCAGATCAGAATACCCTTGGAAATGACTGTGCTCTTTCTGTGACTTGATTCCAGTCTTTCTTTTTATATAAATTTAAAATGGCAGCAGAGCTTAACAAAATATATAACTTGTGGTATGAACATGCTTTAACATCATCTCTGCCTTGTCTGTCTAGAAAGTAGAAATCATTGTGGTATTGCTATGATCATTCAACAGTTCTAGCTCCTGAACTCATTATTCTTGCTCTTTTGATTTGCCAACGATGAAGACTGAAATAGCAATATAGAAGTAGAAGTAATGGTGGTGACTTTTTGTTTTCCTACTGAATGATATACACTTGCATAAATATGTTTATTACTCATACTAACCCTTGACAGTAGGCAGTATTGTCCAAACAGAAAATAACCCACCCCCAAAAACGTCATAGTTATAATTTCAGCTCAGTTCACTTTGTTTCTAGATGCCATGTTTGTTCCATGATTCCACTATTTCTGCATTTTCTATATTTGATTAATTCATACATACCGTTTAAAGGAAAAAAGCATTTACCTAGATATCCAATATTCATTTAAATTTTTGCTGTAAGAGGGATAGAATGAAAATATATTAAATTATAACTTTAAAAATGTAGTAGAATTATAACAAATCTGTCTCTTAAATGAATTCTAAGAATAAGTCAGTAAAGAAGTATTGATAATGGGTTAATTATGTTGGAAAGCCAAAAATTGGAGAGGGTGTGAGGACACATATAAAAGAAAAGCATGCCCATTTTTATCAGTTCGAATAGAGCATGCAAGCCAAATGAGTCATAAATATAATGTATACATTTACCCCTGTGAGAAACAGTAATAAAAAGGTTCTTGGGTCTATAGGGGGAGATGCAGATTTTGAATCTTTCTGCTGCTTAACTAACCAGTCTCTATAAACAACATGTTTTCTTAAGTCACAGACATGGTTTCTAAATGGTTAAGTAACTAATCTCTTTCTTCATGTGTGGCTTAGTAGTAAAGCCTCTTAGTAACTTCAAAACCTTTAACTTTCTCCAATGTTGACAAGTGACACAAGTTATGCAACTTGTTGAACATTTATTTCCATGTGCTTTATGTTTCATATTCATACTCACCATAAAAGACTAGATCCCTGAACAAACAGTACAAATCATATTTCCTATTCATTTATTTCTTGGTCTCTGTGTTCTTTGGACCCACAGCAGGAAAGAGACACAGTGTAATTAAAAAGAGTTATGAAAGAATCTACTGGAAAAGATGTGGGCAAAGTTAAGGGCAATCAAGTTATCTCTATCTTCCATTTAATCTGCAAGTTATATGCTGAACCACTGGACCATAAATCCTCACTACTGAACCAATAAACAACATCCATATAAATGGAGGAAGTATTGAAGTTGTCAAAGACAACTTCATTTTGCTGGACTCAGCCATCAACATTCATGGAAGCATCAGTCAAGAAATCAAATGACCTACTGCATTAGGCAAATCTGCTGCACAAAACGTCTTTAAAGTGTTCAAGAGCAAAGATGTCAGTTTGAGGACTAAGGTGTGCCTGCCCCAAGCCATGGTATTTTCAATAACCTCTTATGTCTGTGAAAGTTAGACAGTGATTAAGTATGGGAATGAGTGTTTTTTCTTCAAAATTATTGTAATCCTCTTTATTGTATTTGGGTGAGATTTCTTTTTCTTCTTATTACTTCCTGAAGTGAGTAAGGACTTTCCAACTTCCTTAAGCTACCCTAGCAATTTGAAATAGCCAATCAAGTAAGGACAAGAATGTGAGCCATAGCCCTTTGAATCAGCCAACCAGGTAAGGACAAGCCTGTGTGGTAGAAGCCCTAGCCAGTGGAGTGAGACACAGCCTTAAGATTTGCGTCAGGGATAAAAAACTGAAAGGACTGCCCAAGCGGTGTGTTCACTAGCCTGTTCCTATACAGCTATGTGCACCCTCCTGCATAAGTAAAATTTTGCCTTGCCAAGGTAATTTACTTTTACTGAGTGTCTTTTTGTGTGACATCGTGGATTATTGTGAACATAAGGAAGATCATAGATGAATTGATGTTTTTGAGTTATCTTGTTGGAGGAGAATATTGAAAGTACCATGGACTGACAAAAGAACAAACAGATAAGTGTTGGAAGAAGTACAGTCACAGTGCTCTTTGGAAGCTAAGATGGCCGGACCTTGTCACTAATACTTCAAATATATTATTAGGAGGGATCAATCCCTGGAGAAGAATATCATATTTAGAAAAGTGGAGTGTTGAAGAAAAAGAGGAAGACCCCGATGAGATGGATTGGCACAGTGGCAGCAGTAATGGGCTCAGACATAGAAATGATTGTGAGATTGACCCAAGACTGGGCAGTGTTTCATTCTGTTGTGCATAAGGTCTCTATGAATCAGCACAGACTCAATGGCACCTAACAACAGCAGCAATATGCAGGACAATTGTTACAAGGTCAGCAATTGAAATCCATCAGTTGCTTCTTGGAAACCTTATACAGGATTGCTATATGTTGTAACCAATTCAAAGGTATACTGTTATTATGTGCCATCGAGTCAGTTCCAACTTATAGTGACACTATATATGGTTTCTGGTGAGTGGCTGATCGGTTTGAAGCTCTGACCTGTGGTTCAAACTGACCATGTTATCCAATGCAGCATTATCCTGCAGCATATATATATATGTATGTATATTCCTTATCTGATTCTATTTAACTATTCTATTACATAAAAGTATACCAGTAAGAATTTTCAGACTACTCATCAGAAGAGTTAGTGTTTATTTCTTCGTAAAATGGCATCTGTCTTCATTAAAATGAAAAAATACTTATATTAGTCTCTCAATTCATAGGTGAGAGCCTTGAGGAAATAACCTCTTTATAATTAAGCAATTCTTCTCAGTAGTAATAAAAATGGCTCAATTACACACATGACATTTCCTATATACAAGTTCTCAAAACTTTGAGACCTTTTCCAGTGTAAAATATTTTTGTCTCCTACTGATGAGTTTTCATATGCTAAAAGAACACTGAACCCAACTCTTAAAAAAAAGAAACTTAGAAAAGTATAAATACAAAACAAGCCCATATTTCTGATGTTAAGTGCCTTCAAGATGACACATAGGACCCTGTACCATGTTTCTGAGGAGCAAATGGAGGATTTGATCTGTGAACCTTTTGGTTCAAGCTGACATTGCAGCGCCACACCAGGACTCATCTTCATGATGTTGTTGTGGTGTCATTGTTACGTGCCTTTGAGTTGATTCCAACTCATAGCAACCTTGTGTAGTATTTCCGAGGCGCAGCAGGTAGGTTTGAACTGCCTACTGTGTGGTTTGCAGTCCAGTGTTGACCTTACAGCACCACAACAGAAGTCCACCTTCATGATAGAAATTCTGTATTTTTAAATAAGTAACTTGTCACAAAATTGAGATTATATTATCATTTCATCTTAAAATAGAATATAACTTTCTTTAGAATTTGTTATTAATGTGGGTGATTTATTGAAATGTTACTTATAAACTAAAAACCAAAGTTATTTTTTGTTGTTAATAAGTGCCATCGAGTATGTTCCAACTCATAGTGACTCTGTATAGGGTTTTCAAGGAGCAGCTAGTAGGTTTGAACCACCAACCTTGTGATGGTTCACAGTCCAGTGCTGATCCTACAGCACCACACCAGGAGTCAAAACAAAACAAAAGAACCAATAGTTACATTCAATAGTTTACAAAATCTAGAGGGAGTCATATGGCCTTAATGCATAACAATGTTAATAATTCAATTGTAACATAAAACTGAATAAAAAAATTATTTTTTTTTTAGATTTAAGTCATTTTACTTTGACTCTTACATCATTGCTTCTTGCTAATGGTTTGTACCTTTAATTCTAGAAAAATAATAGTAGTGTAATTAATTACTTTAACTCTGTCATAGGGTCGCGATGGGTTGGAATCGATTCAACAGAACTTAACAACAACAACAACATATGTTTACTGATTTTTTTTTTTATTCTTTTGGATCCATTTATTCTCATTTTATAACATATTAATTGAATTAGCAGTAGGATAGAGAAGCTCTTGAAAGTAATATCATAGTAAAAAGTGAAATGGAAAAGTGTTTTACTTTTCTCTATTAGCTAATTTTAACTAATTTTATAAAAATCTTCACAAGTTAAGTGGCTTTGAGTCACTTTTGACTCGTAAAGACCCTGTATAGGACTTCTGAGGAGTGGCTGGTGGGTTTAAGATGCTGACCTTGTGGTTAGCAGTACAGTGCTTATCCTACAAAGCCACACCAAGAAATTATTAATAAATGGAGGTGAGGCGCTGTAGGATAAGCACTAGACAAGGTTAGTTTGAATCACAAGGTTGGTGGTTCAAACTCACCAGCCACGCTTCAGAAACTCTATACATGGTCGCTATGAGTCGGAACCGACTCAATGGTATTAACAACAACATTATTATCAATTATCTTATAGCTGTTTATTAAACTGATTGAAAATACAGTTTATTGAAAATGTTAGGCAACAGTGATATGGTGACTAACACTCATTGTCATTTGCTGTTCTGACACAGGGAAAAAAGGGGGGAGATTTTTATGCTTTTTAAAAATGATAATATTTTATGAAATGTATTATTTAATACTAATTAATGCTTCCCATGCTCATTCAAAAATAATGTTGCCAGGGCTTCTAATCAAAGGGAAGGACTGTGTTCAAAGGAAAGATTGAAACAATAGTAATAATATTATTAATATTAATATTAACAGAATTTCACATAGACTCAGTCAAAACAGTTTTTACATAAAACATAATCAATCTTATGGATCAGGTAGAGCAAGAGAAAGGGTGTAGTCTTGGGAATAAGACAGCACTTGGTTTGAATCCCAGTCTTTCACTCAATAGCTCTGCAAACCTGGGTCAGGTTAGTTACCCCGTCTGCAGCTTCGTTTCTGATTTGTCAGTGGTAGACTCTTCAAGCACAGTGCCCAGAATATGGGAAATGCTTATTAAATGGAGGTGATTGTTATTAATTATTTTATAAATGTTTATTAAAATGATTGAAAACACACAAACAGATTTTTGAAAATGGTAGGTAGAAGTGACATGGTTACATACCTCTGGTGTGGTTCTGTGAGCTAATGTACTGGACTGCAAAGTCAGTTTGAACCACAAGGTTGGTGGTTCAAGCTCAGCAGCTGCTCACCTTGGAAACCCTATACAGGGTCACTGTAGTTTGGAACCAATAAGATGGCACTTAACAATAACAACAACAACTCTCATTTGCTGTTCTGACAAAAGAGAAAAAAGTGGGAGAATTTTCATGCTTTTAAAAAATACTAGCATTTCATGAGATGTGTTCTTTAATACTTACTAATTTTTAAGGCATTTTTCTTGGCAAATGGGGGAAAACAATATTTCTGCTTGAATTAGCAGTATTTTACCACTACAAATACTTGTCATTTTTTGTTCTATGTGTTTGATTTGAAGTATTTGAGATACAGTTTGAGAAGCAGCTACTTGCAAACTTGACCAAAATTTTCTTACTGGCAAAATTAAAAAACATATATTTTATAGTAAGAGTAAAATGAAATAATTTCAAAATCTACAGAAATACTATAAATTGTACTCTGCTGGGGTATAACCTTGTACATCTGCTATGACTCTAGTATCCACTGATGAAAGATTTCATGACAGGAAAGAATATTATTATTGTCTTTTCTGTAAAATATAGCAAGTTAAGTAATTAAGGTTATGAATCAAACTAAATTAATTGCACACAGCTGTAAGAAGCTTAGTGTCTGACCAAATAACAGATGGGAAATTCTTTTATTTTCACTGGTAATTTACCTAGTAGTGAGATAAATGTTTGATGACATACAAAGTCCAGTGTACTGTCAATTCTTGGCCATTCATTTCATCACTTCATGTTCATGAAGCAGAGGAGTAAGTACTCAGTTATTTGAATAGAAAAGTTTCATGTTTTCTGCATAAGTAAGCGTGTAAACAATGGGAAAAAAATTCAACCTCCACTGAAAAGTAAACAGAAAATATATTTTGTATAATGATATTTACACAATCCAGAGTCATTTCCAGAAACTTTCAGATAAACGAAATAAAATTTTAATACTTTTCATTAAGAGAAAATAATTCAATTTAGATCTGTTGGACATGAAATTTACATTTACAAGTCTATCTATGGAATATTTTTACATTAAATAAAACCACTATCTGATTATATCAAATTAAAAATTTCAAGTACCATTGTCCATATTGCAGTATAGAGAAATGAAGCAACAGGAATTTAAATAACTTCACCAAAATCGAAGACCTTTCGTATATGGTTGTTGTTGTTGTTGTGAAGTGCTGTCGAGGCAGTTCTGACTCATAGTGAACCTGTATAGGGTTTTGGAGGAGCAGTTGGTGAGCTTGAACTGCCAACCTTTCAGTTCAAATGGCTTTGCAGTCTAGCACATTAACCCACAGAGTCACACCAGTACTCCTTAGTATGTGGTAGAACCAGGGAAACTGGCAAAGAGACAGAAAAATAATTGAAGTTTAGGAAATCTTGTGACCAGTAAGGTGAGTGAGTTGGGCAAAGACTGAAGTATGCGTAAAGCTTGATAAATGCTACATCATGTGAAGATTTATGAGTCATAATAAATATATAGACTTATTTCCAATAAGTCCAGGTATAAATCTATATGACAAATGGTATTTGTTGTTGTTTTTAGGGGCCATCGAGTCAGTACCAACTCACAGCAACTTTATGCACAGCAGAATGAAACACCACCAGATCCCAAATGATATTAGGGGAGGATTAACAAATGTATGGTAGACCACAAGGCATGATGGATTCTGAAATGAAGAATAGGATACATTTTAAGAAGTATTTGAAATTTAAGTAGGCCTTTGGCATTCGAAAAAGGAGTAAAGCTGTTTTAGAAATAATAAAAATCAAACTTTGTAGATGTGAAAGCAGTAAGACCAGTTAGAATGCAATTGCAAGAGTGAAGGCAACAGTGAACATTTTCACTCCCACAATATACTGGGGACTCCAAAAAGTTGAAAAACAAAACATATGGTGATAGAGTTTCAAATGCATATTTCAAATTCTCGCTGTTTTAAATTTTTTGACTCAGCATCGGAATGGAGTATAACTGCAAGAGACAGGTCTTCACATAATACACATTTAAATATTTACTTTGTGTACATGGATTACTGAAGAGATTAGAATAGTTGTTCATATTGTATAAAGGATGTTGTAAGGATCGAATGAAGCAAGAGACATGAAAGCTCTTGTAATAAGCAGGTTATGTAAATACAAACCATTACTATGTTTTTAATCCTTGTAGAAATGGTCTACTCTTTTTTTACATCTCAATATCTCAACCTCTTTTAGACCTTGAAATGTTACTAAAAAATAGATGCAACTTTTTTTTTTTTTCCTAATAAAAACCTCAGATGTTTTTGGTGAATCTGTCAGAGAGTGAACGGAAAATGAGAAATCTATCCTTGCTTGTCAAGCAATCAAAGCACAAGAAATGAGGGTGATTCATCTAAATTCTAAGCAATTTTCAAGTGCTTTGATTGGATCTACACAACTGAATTCTAGAGAGAAAAATTTATAATTGATTTTGAATGAAAGCAGTTGTGATTTACAAAATGACACCTTGACTGTTCATATAGAAATTGAATTTTTTCTCAAAATTCTCATAAGGTTCTGCTTTTCTTGGAAGGTAGCATAGTCTGCTAGAAAACAAAACAAAAACAGAAGCCAAGCCTTTTGCAGACATTCATAGCTGTCTGCGGATACCAATTCTGCCACTTAGTTGCTGTGGACCTTTCCTTAATGCACAAAGCCTGTCGGAACCTCTGTTCCTCTTTTGTAAATTTTTGTTAGAGTCCATCTGGTTGACTCTGACTCAAGACAACATTGTGGAGCAGAACAAAATGTTGCTGAGTTCAGCACGATCTTCAAGATTGTTGTTATGTTGGAGTCCATTTTGTTTCAATTCATCTCATTGTCGCTGGTCCTCAACTTTCCTAATTATGATGTCCTTTGCTGAGGATCTTTCCTGATGAATACTTACTTCTCTTTTAGGATTAGTATTAGGGGAAATGGAATCAATAGAACTAAAATCCTAAATATGATTTATGGTGGTGGTTATGTGCCATGGAGTCGGTTCCGACTCTTAGTGACCCTGTACAGGGTTTCCAAGGCTGCTGTGGTAGTGTAGTAATTACGAATCAGGTTGTGAACCTTATAAGGTCAACAGTTCGAAACTACCAGCTGCTCTGTGGGAGAAAGATGAGGCTTTCTGCTCTAGTAAAGATTAACAGCCTCAGAAACTCTATACAGGGTCACTATGAGTTGGAACCGACTCCATGGCACATAACCACCACCAAATTTTACAGGAGCAGAAAGCCTCATCTTTCTTCCAAGGAACACAGCCTGATTTGTAACCACTATGCTGCCAGAGCTCTGCTTCTCAAGTAGTCCTGATGGCATACTGATTAATCACTAGGATGCTAAGTAAAAGGTCAGCTGTGCAAACCTACCAGCAGTTCTATGGGAGAAAGATGTGGCAGTCTGCTCCTGTAAAGACTGGTGGTGGTGGTGGTGGTGGTGGCTGTGTGTCGTGGAGTCAGTTTCAACTCAGTACAGGAGCAGAAAACCTCAGCTTTCTCCCACAGCTGGTAATTTTGAACTGCCTAGCTTGAGGTTAGCATCCCAACTTATAGCCACTATACTACCAGAGCTCCTTTTCCCTTTACAGCCTTGAAAACTCTATAGTGATATTGTTCTACACTTCCCTGTTACTAGTTGGAGTGGTCGAGATAAGCAGTGGGTAAAAGCAACCTTCAGTATTACAATTTCAGATTTCCTTTATATGGTGATCCTGATACACTTTCTTGGAATGATATAGATATTCAGTAAGTAGTTTTTAAATAAACAATAGAAAAACAGAGATGGGCAGGTTGAGGGGCAAGGGGGACTCCATATGTGCTCTTTAACAGGTTTAGGCCAAGGTTTTTTTCTTTTATTAGTAATGGCATTCTCTCTGATTATCTCTTCTATGAGTGTTATTTTCTAATGAACTGAAAAATAGAGCTAGATGATTCAGTGACATTACCAAATTGTCTGTAGTGTCTTTTGTCTATTTATCCTTTAGAAACACAATGCACTATTTATCTAGAAATACAATTTCTCAATATTTCAACGGACACTGCTAGAACATAGTCTGATTTCTTCATCTTTCTTTGTCCAGACATGCCCAGACTATTGTAATGTAAAACAGAATTTTGGTTACATAATACTTAATCTCAACATTAACCAAATTTCAATAAAGAAATCAGGGCTCCTTTCACTGAAATATGCAAATAGTGCTATTTCCGATACTGCCTTTCTAATTGATCCTGGTTGGCAAAAGTCTGTGTTCCCCGCTTCTTTATTTCTGTGATGCGGCGCTCAAGACTTCTGTGTCATAGGAAGGAGCACACTCAATAGAGAATGCTCACATAATTTACGCTGGCCTAGGCTGCCATCTGCTGGAAATTTAATGTAGCTTTGTTGTGGGCATTAAAATTGCATAGAATTTCTATGCCTACTTAATTGGAGTCCTCCTGGTGTGGCGCTGTGGGTTAATGCGCCAGACTGCAAAGCCATTTGAACTGCAAGGTTGGCGGTTTAAACTCACCAGCTGCTCCTCGGAAACCCTGTATATACAGGGTCGCTATGGGTCGGAACCGACTCAACGGCACTTACAACAACAACAACTGTGACTGCTGCAAGAGCCAAAGATCGGGTTGAACTGCAGGGTTAGTGGTTCTAACTCACTAGCCGCTATTTGTTAAGTATCGTGGAGTCGGTCCTGATTCATAAAGACGGGGTTTCTGAGGAGTGGAATAAACTCCTAGTGTAGCGCTGTGGAATCAGCCCTGGACTGTGAGCCACAACGTCATTAGTTCAAACCCATCAGTTGCGCCTCGGAAACCCTATGAGTCAACTATGAGTCGGAACGGACTCAATGGCACTTAACAACACCACCTACTTAAATGGTCGTATTTTAAATGGCACTGGGAATTTATCTGAAAATATAACAAACTTTTTGTATTGGGAAAAGGAAAGGAGAAAAGCAATTTGACTCATCTTCAAAATACTATTTTACCTTGTAAACAAATCACTGATTTATTCTAGCTGTCACATATGAATTGCTTCCCTGTCAATAACTTAATGAACTACACAAAGATGTTTGCTGTTTATTAGGAGTTTATGTCCCAAGAGGGAGATTCACAGTTAAAGAAAATAGCTGTAATAAAGTTTTTAGACATGACAATGGAAATAGTAAGCAAAAGAGTGTTGTAATTTCCACCCAGAAATGAGGCTTCTTGCAAAATCTATGATTGAAGATGATGCTGGTAAGTGAATAAACGTTCAACACAGAAAAAAAATCCTGGCCAGATACAAGGTCATTAGCAAATATGCTTGTTTCTAAAGAAAAAAATATTTTTGTTTACTATGTTTTGCAATTTGCTGTGTTTGTATTTAAATTTTTTTGTAATAAATATCAGGTGGTAATCTCATTTTAAGCAGTGAAATGTATAATAAATTTTATTCAGTGAATGAATGCATCTTTACATTTTTGTCAGCTACACAGCTATTAATACTTAACAAATATTTATTGTACTTCTCAGATTACAACTTCTGTCTTAATACACATTTCATATTATTGGAGCCCTGATACTTGGATTCCTGCAATACTAACACTAACAGGAGTTTTTTTCATGATCTGTCTCTACGCTGTTGCATGGTGCCTCTTCAAAGAGTAAGATTTGAATTAATGTTTCTATCTTAATTTATTCATTGATCAGACGGTTCCTTACAAAAGTCATTAAAAGACCATGATAGAAATGGAAAAAAGAGATTGGGGAAAATGTAATGAACACTTTTTTTTTATGACTTTTAGTTCTTTAGAGATGCTACCTTTGCTGACAATCATAATAAAGCTGAGACGTACATAGCATGATTGGTTTAGATTTTGGGGAAAAGAAGTTAATCACAAACTTCTGGTTCTAAAGCTAATGCTCTTTCCCTAGAATATCAATCAAATTATTTAAGCTAAACACCATTTATCTGAAATATAAAGTGAATTAAAGTATAATAAAAGGAGCTCTGGTAGTGTTGTGGTTATGAGTCAGGCTGTTATATCAAGATCAGCAGTTCGAAACTACCAGTCATTCTGGGGGAGAATGATGAGAAGATGAGGCTTTCTGCTCCTGTAAAGATTTACGACTTTGGAAACCCTATATCACTATGAGAAAATACTGACTCCACGGCACATAATCACCAGCAAAGTATAATAAATGGGTAGATAAATCTATTTTGCACATATTTATCAATTATTCCTATAATGAATTCCTTCTCTGAAGTCTATTATGTCATGGAAAAGGACCTGGAGAATTGTGATAAGCTAATAGGAGCATGACAGAAATATAGTACTGCAAATCTGTTAAACTGGAGACTTCTCAGGTATTCCATTGTCATCTACTGTATCCATAGTTTGTTTATTTTTTTTCACTTGAATGTCAAAATGCAGAGCAATCTGAAATATTTATAACCTCTAAGAGAAGATTCATTAAAATAATTTAAGAATAGTCTTTCCTCTTTTATAATCAAATGAAGCATTTATTGACATTTTATGTCTTGACTTAGTTTTTTCTTTTTTACAGTTAGTATTAGCTTGAAAGTTTAATGCAATTTGATTAAAATCGAAGTGCAGAAATTGATTTTGAAAATTCTCATCAAAATCAAGTATTGAGTTTATTTTTCCCCTTTTATTTTCCTTTTGGGCTATTTTCTCCCTGTTTCTTGCTCTTTTATTGACAGTGCTCCTTTCTGCTCAAGATTCTTTCCTCAATGTCACAAATATCGGCAGAATCGACCAAGCCTCACTATCAAGGAGCCCAGAGCTCTATCAAGGTACAAGTTGACTTTATGTCTTTAAAAAAATACAATTTGGGGCTTTATGATTTGGGTCTTAATGCTTCATTAGATTTCAAAAGGTAGAGTCATAAAATATTAGTTGGTGCTAAAATAGTTAAAGGTGCTTGTAAATCCTTTATCAAAGCAATTTTTTAAATTCATTCAGAAATATTTGTTAAGAACTATCCTAAGTTATCTGTCAGTTTGTTGTACTACAGTGGCTTGTGTGTTGTTGTGATGCTGGAGGATATACCACCAGTATTTTAAATGGCATCAGGCTCACTCATGGTAGGCAGGTTTTAGCAGAGCTTTCAGACTAAGAAAGGCTAGGTAGAAGGAGAGAAAGACAATTTCTGAATGGTTAATCAGGAAAAACCTTATGAATAACAATGGGGCATTGTCAGATATAATGCTGGAAGATAAGATTCTCAGGTTGGAAGGCACAAATCAAAATGAGAAAAACAGGTGCAAAACCTAATAATAATTGAAATGTGGAATGCATAAAGTATGACCCTAGGAACATTGGAAGGCATCAAAAATGAAATGCAATACTTAAAGATAGGTATCCTAGGAATTACTTAGCTGAAATGGACTGGTATTGGCCATATGGTTCACTACGCTGGGAATAAAAGTTGAAGAGAAATGGTGTCACATCTATTGTCAAAAAGAGCATTTAAAGAAAAAAGTACTATGCTTTCTGTGATAGGATAATATCTGTATTCATAAAAGGAAGATTAGTTTATACCAATATTATTCAAGTGTATGCACCAACCACTAAAGCCAGTAATGATGAAATTGAAGAATTCTACTACCAACTTCTTCAGTCTGAAATCGATAAAGTATGCAATCAAGATGTATTGATCATCACTGACGATTGGAATGTGAAATTAGGAAACAAAAAGGAAAGATCAATAGTTGGAAAATACAGCCTTAGTGAGAAAAATAATGCTAGAGACCACACAACAGGTTTTTGGAAGGTTAATGACGTATTCATTGAAAACAGTTTTGTTTTTTGTTTTTTTTTAACAACATAAAAGGCAATGATACATGTTGACAACACCAGATGTAATCAAATTAACTACATCTGTGAAAAGAGACTAGAGAGAAGACCAATATCATCAGCCAAAACAAGCTCAGAGGCCAACTGTTGAATAAATCATCAATTGCTTATATGAAAGTTTAGGCAGAAGATGAAGAAAATTAAAACAAGTTTATGAGAGCCAAAATATGACTTTGAATATATCCCATTTGAATTTAGAGAACATGTGAAGAACAGATTTGATGCATTACACATTAATGATTGAAATCCAGAAGAGTTGTGAGAGGACATCAAGAACATCGTATATAAATAACACAAAAGACCATTAGAAAGACAGGAAAGAAAGAAAAGACTAAAATGGATGTGAGAAGAGACCCTGTAAATGGCTTTGAACATAGACAAACAAAGGCAACTGAAAGAAATGAGGGACTAAAAGAGTTGAGCAGAATATTTCAAAAGGCAGCTTGAGAAGACAAAGTCAAGTGTTACAACAAAATGTGCAAAGACCCAGAGTTAGAAAAGAAAAAGGGAGAAAAAAGTACACCATTTCTCAAGCTGAAGGAATTGAAGAAAAATTTCAGGCTTTGAGTTCCTATATTGAAGGATTCCATGGGGAAAATATTGAATAATGCAAGAAGCATCAAAAGACAATGGAAGGAATGCACAGAGTCACTGCACTAAAAATAATTGATATGTTATACCATCTCAAGAGGTAGCATATGATCAATAACTGATGGTATTAAAGGATGAAGTCCAAGCTGCACTGGCATTTGCAAAAACAAGGATCCAGGAATTGATGGAATGCCAACTGAAATGTTTCAACAAACTGATATAGTACTGGAGATGCTCAGTTAACTATGTCAAGAAACTTGGAAGACAACTACCTGGTCAACTGATTAGAAGAGATCTGTATTTCTGCCCATTCCAAAGAAAGATGACTCAACAGAATGTGGAAATCATTGAACAATATTAATATCACATATAAGTAAAATTTTGCTGAAGATAATTTAAAAATGGTTGCAGCAGTGCCTCAACAGGGAGCTGCCAGAAAATCAAGCTGGATTCAGAAGAGGATGTGGAACTAGGTGTATCATTGCTGACTTCAGATGGATCTTGGCTAAAAACAGAGAATACCAGAAAGACATTTACTTGTGCTTGATTGAATATGCATAGGCTGTAAATTGTGTTGGTCATAGCAAACTATGGATAACATTGTGAAAAATGGAATTCCAGAACACTTGAGTGTACTCATTAAGAACCTGTATATAGAACAAGAGGCAATTGTTAGAACAGAACAAGGGTTACTAAATGGTTTAAAATCAGGAAAGATGTGTGTTGCCAAGGTTGTTTCCTTGTACTATTTCATTCTGAACGCTGAGCAAATAATCAGAGAAGCTGGTTTATCTGAGGAACAACTTGACTTCAGGATTGGAGGAAGACTCATAACTGATCTATGATATACAGATGTACAACCTTGTTTGCTAGATGTGAAGAGGACTTGAAATACGGTGAATAACAAATACAATAGCCTTCAGTATGGATTGCAACTCAATGTAAAGAAAGCAAAAATCTTCACAATTGTACCAGTAAATAGCATCATGATAAATAAAGATGATATTGAAGGTGTCAAAGGCTTCATTTTGCTGGGATCAACCATCAACACTAATGGAAGTAGTAGTCAAGAAGTAAAACACCATATTGCATTAGGCAAATCTGCCGCAAAAAGACCACTTTGTATTGTTCAAGAACAAAGATATCAGTTTGAGGACTAAGTTGAGCCTGACCTAAATCATGGTGTTTTCAATGACTTCATATGCATGTCAAAGTTGGACCATGAACAAGGAAGACCATAGAAGAATTGATGCATTTTAATTAGGGTGTTGGAGAAAAATACTGAAAGTACCATGGACTGCCAGAAGAACAAACAAATCTGCTTTGGAAGTACAACCAGAATGCTCCTTAGAAGCGAAAATGGCAAGACTTTTTTTCTCCTTCTTTGGCCATATTGTCAGGAACAATCAGTCTCTAGAGAAGGACATCATGTTTGATAAAGTGGAAGGTCAAAAAAAAAAGAGGAAGACCACCAACAAGATGGATTGACAATGGGCTCAAACATAACAAGAATTGTGAGGATGGTCCAGGACTGGGCAGTGTTTCATTCACTGTGAGTCAGAACCAACTCTACGACATGTAAGAACAACAACAATTACAAGTATGACAACATAGCAGAAAGCAAGATCAGATTTATACATGAACATTAAGGTTTCTACTTTATCCTATTGACAGCTGTGTGTTGTTTTATTATTTGCAAATTAAGTTGTTTACAATGGCGAAGGGACATAAATGCTAGAGGAATAAGAACAAATATAGGCATTTCAAAAATGTAAGATGAACTTTTTTTTTTTTTTTTTTACCTTTAAACAAATAAAGGTCCATTATGTCTAAAATAAAAGATACTTTCTGGGATTATTAATGAATAACAGTAAAAAGACTTTAATTAATCTGCATTTAAGAGCCTAAAATGACTTTGACTGGTTTAAAATCAGGAAAGATGTGTGTTGCCAGGGTTGTAATCTTGCACCATCCTTTTCCAGTCTGTATACTGAGCAAATAATCTAAGAAGCTGGGAGGTTATCAGCGGCCAATTTAAAACACATTTTAAAATAATGTTATCTAGAGTTTATTTACCTAATTATTTACAGAAATAAACTTGAACTGTCAACCTTGTGATTAGTAAGGTTACTAGTCTAGTGCTTATCCTAGAGTGCCACAGCAAGACCTTAAAATGCTTCTTTTTGTAATAAAGTTTAAGAAATTTTTACTTTTTTTGTTTGTCTGTTTTGTAGACATGAGAATTTATTAAATATGGATCCAAAACCAAGTACTGCCTGGACATAGTCAGGTGAGGCCAAAGAAAAAATATAATATCAGTCATTGCAATAATTATATTTTCATCTTTTATAGTGTCCAGACAATAGTGTTCATTAGCTCATAAATAAAATTGAGAAAATATATGTGTATAAGTTGAAAGTAGAATGGAAATTGAGGGAGATAATGCTAAATTCAACATTAAGTAAATGATATGTTGATATGTGATGAGAAAATAATCTATTAAATTTGGTAAATCCGTAGAGGTCTAATTTGGTGAAGTGAGTTGATGGGATTGCATTCACATTTCTTTTGTTAATTCATTTTCCCTTTTAATAGGTAAAGTTAGATAACTTTGTTAATCTGCTGGGATGAGGCTAAAGATATTTATGATGCCCATTCATCCTTGTACCACTCCAATAATCAACAAATGTTTACTATATGCCAAATTGTTTTACAGTGTGTACTTCTTTCATTGAGATATATCATACACCACTTAACATTCACCATATTGTTGGTTCCAACTCATAGTGGCCTGTATATGATTCCCAAGGAGTGGCTGGTGTATTTGAATAGCTGATAGCAGTCCAGTGGTTATGCTATAGCATCATGCCAGGGACACCAACCTTCTGTGAAACAGGACATTATGTGATTGGGAGGTGGTGTGAAAACCATATTATATACAGGAAAGAAGCACTCAGGATGGTCACTGATGGGCCAGTAACTTTGTCACTACAACTGTGTGGAGGCACTACACAAAAACTTTGGTTCCACAACTGCCAATCCTGTGAGGTTGCTACTCAGATTCACAGAGCAGTTGCCAGCACTGCTGGGGCTGCAATCACTCAGAGCCCAACCAGCAGGCTGGCTTGCCTTGAAGCTCTTTCTCTTCCCTTTCTTCCTCCCTACCTGCCTTCCCAGTGCCACCTAATGGATTTTAAGCTCTTCCAGCTTGGCCCATCTTTCCTCTCTAAACCCCCCTACCATTCCTGTTCTTTCCCACAACAGCCATGACATCATAGAGTCACATAGCCTCAGCCTTGGTGTCATGCACAGGGTACTCAGGTTAAGAGGGGAGCCGGCTTGGTGGAACATCTTGCTTGCCAGCTCTGGCAGCATTGCTTGGTACCTACCAGAGGGCAGTTCCTGCCTCTAACAAGTACAGAGGAACAAACAGCATTGAATTGGATAAACACTGGATCAGGAGCGCTGGTAAAAAACAATTGAATCTCTTTACTTTGGAAAGCGTTCCTGCTATGTCTCATTCTCCAATGGGGAAATAATCAAACACTATCATTAATATCACATACAAGTAAAATTTTGCTGAAGGTAATTTGAAAATGGCTGTAACAGTACATTGACAGGGAGCTGCCAGATACTCAAGCCAGATTCAGAAGAGTACGGGAACGAGGGACATTATTGCTGTTGTCAGATGAATCTGGTATTGAAACCAGAGAATTGCTGTTAAGTACTGTGGAGTTGGTTCCGACTCATAGCGACCCTGCACAGGGTTTCCGAGGCTGTAAATCTTTACGGGAGCAGAACGCCTCATCTTTCTGCTGAGGAACAACTGGTAGTTTTGAACTGCTGACCTTGAGGTTGGCAGCCCGACTCGTAACCACTACGCGAAACCAGAGAATACTAGACAGATACTTGTACTTTATTGACCACACAAAGCCTTTCAGCTGTGTGGATCATGACAAACTATGAATAATATTGGGAAGAGGGGGTATGCAGAACACTTGATTGTGTTCATGAAGAACCTGTACATAAGCCAAGAGGCAGTTGTTAAAAACAAATAAACAAACAATGGGATACTTAATGGTTCAAAACCAAGAAAGGTTTGCACCAGGGCTGTATTCTTTCACTATCTGTATGCTGAGCAAATAACCTGAGAAAATGGATTATCTGAAGAAGAACATAACATTAGGATTGGAGGAAGACTCATTAACAGCCTGCAATGTACAGATAACACAACGGTACTTACTGAAAGTGAAGAGGGCTTAAAATACTGATGGAGATCAAAGATCACAGCCTTCAGTATAGATTGCATCTCAATGTCAAGAAAATAAAAATCCTCACACTGGACCAATAAGTAGAATCATGATAATTTTAGAAAAGATTGAAATTGTCCAAAACTTCATTTTACTTGAAGAGGCCGTGGAATGAGACATATCATTGCAGATGTCCAATGGATCTTGGCTGAAAGCAGAGAATATCAGAAGGATGTTTACCTATGCTTTATTG
>NW_006408528.1:28862409-28871661 GCF_000296735.1 Chrysochloris asiatica
AGGATGGCTAAGCTTCGTCTCTCATACTTTGGACACATTTCCAGAGAGAACAGTCGCTGGAGAAGGATGTCATGCTGGGTAAGATGGAGAGTCAGAGAAAAAGAGGAAGACCTCCAACGAGATGGATCAGCCAGGTGGCATCATTGATGGCATCAAGTGTGGCGGCAGTAGTGAGGTTGGCCTAGGATTGGACATTGTTTCGTTCTGCTGTGCATGGGGTCGCTATGAGTTGGTTCCGACTCGATGGCACCTGACGACAGCAACACCATCAACACTTATGGAAGCAGCAGTCAAGAAATCAAATGACATTGCATTAGTCAAATCTGCTCTGCACAAGACCTCTTTAAAATGATCAAGAGCAAAGATATCAGTTTGAAGACTAAGGTGTGCCTGACCCAAGCAGAGTATTTTCAGTTGCTTCATATGTATGTGAAAGCTGGACAATGAATAAGGAAGTCCATAGAAGAATTGATGCATTTGAGTTATGATGTTGGAGAAGAAGTACCATGGACTGTCAGAAGAAGTACAACCAGAATGCCCCTTAGAAGCCAGTATAGTGGGACTTAGTCTCTCATACTTCCGACATATTATCAGAAGGGACCAGTCCTTTCAGAAAGATATTATGCTTGATAAAGTGGAGGGTCAGCAAAAAAAGAAAAAGACACCCCCCCACACAAGATGGATTGACTCAATGGCAGCAGCAATGTACTCAAGTGCACTAACAGTTGTGAGTGTTGGCACAGGTCCAGGCAGTGTTTCGTTCTGCTGAGCAGAGGTTGGCTATGAATCAGAACCAACTTGATGGCACCTAACAACAACAACATTATAACAACATTATAACCTAATGGGACTAGAAATGCATGTGCACTTGGATGTTGCTTACACAGACATTAAGTGACGCATACCAGTACTTTCCTTCAAGTTAGAGTTAAAACATTAACCCACAATGTTTTGCTGAACTGTAGAACAAATATATTTTCCTGTAAAACTATATCTACCTCAAAAAAGCAAAAAAAAAAACAAACAAACAAAAAAAAAAACTGTATCTACCTCAACAACAAAACAAAACAAAACACACACACAAAACTATATCTACCTCAAAGTCTTTAGCTAGGTAAAATATTTTCCATATAATACCAAAGCAATTAACGTCTGAACTAGTTTAATCAAAAGATTGATTCAACAAATATTTAAGTGACAACAAAATGTAGGGTTTATACTACAGATTCCTCTAGAGAAGCTAAAGAAGTGTAAAACATGGTCTTTAATCTTCTAGAACTCATATTTCAGTTGAGAAAAAATAAAGGTGAAATAGTCTAGGGAATACTAAATGGTAGTACATATGTTAATTCTTTTTAACTTGTACAGTACACAAACTAATTCAGCGTACATTAAAATCCTATGTGTTCCTGTTCAAAATAACACAACTGTATACTGTTGACTTACTGTGGTCATACTTTCATTTTATTTGGGACATGCAGCCCTATCTGAGCACATGCCCCTAACAAATTTACTATTTTAGTGATGATAATGTCACAGCTTTTCTGCCTTTTTCTCAAATTCACTTTGATGTTTCTCATTCTGAACTATGATAACTTTATACATTTCATAAACAAAGCTGGCACAATCAGATTTTCTAAAAAATTATGATCTTGTATTCCTAAAACCAATACTAGAAACTGACTTCATTGGCACCACGTAATTTACTTTCTCCCTTAATCCAAGAGAAGTGTCCCTCTCTATATATATAAATCCATTCCCTCCAATTATGTTTTGGGAATACAGTGGTTCTATATGTTAAGCACCAAATGGTGAACTACATGGTTGGTGGTTCAAGCGCACCAGCCGTTCTGTGGCAAAAAGATGAGTCTGTGCACCTGCAAAGATTTACAGTCTCTAAAACCCTATATAGGGTCACTGAGTTGGAACAGGTTCAGCGGCATTTACCAACAACAATGTTATGTTTTAGAAACCATTTCTCTGATCTTTTTCTGGAAAGATCCCACTTTCTTTTCTACATCAAGAATGTATCTGTTTGTCTTTGCTGGATTATATGCATTGCTTTACGTGGTTTATATACTGCTTTCAAAGTTCCTTCCTTAAACCTAGGGAGCCTCCAGTAATCATCTCATTTCTGTTACTCTTCATACATACACTCTTTAAGAGTTATATATCTTGACAACCTTTCTTACTTTCTAATATCTACCCAACTCACTCCAAAGGGACACTTTCCCCATTATTCCACCATTGCACTACAATAGCTTTATCAAAATCTTCAATGACATATAATTTAGGAAAATTTACAGGAATGCCCTAATTCTGATTCCTTAAAACTTCTTGTTAGAGTCAACAGAAAAGTGACAGGGTCCATACTTTCTAGTTGTCATGGGGACTTAGTGTAATAATGACAATGCCATGGAGACAACCTGCATAAAGCTTTACTATCAACAAGTAAATTGCTATGAAACTGTAAGTAAGCTCTGGATATGTTACACATATTTACTTAATACATGACCAGTAGAAGTAAACACAGAGGGTTGCCACTGGAAACAGCTGTGTTTTGCCCTTTGTAGGTAAATTCCTGTCAGTAAACCATCTCTTTTATTCTCTTTTTTATAATAAACTAATGTCTCTTGGAATGAGTTCTGGTCATTTTTTGGCACGTAGGTACTCAGAAGACTTTTCTGTTCTGGGCCTGAAACCCAATCCCACCTCTACCAGCACGGTGGCTCTAGAGGTTACGCACTGGACTGTGAAACCACAAATTCTGTGATTGCAGCCTACCAGCCATTCTGCAGGAGGAATATGAGGATTTCTTCTCTCTCAAAGAGTTACAGCTACAAAAATCCTAAAACACAGGGTCTGGGTCAGAACTCATTTGATGGCACTTACCAACAACAACAGCCTTTACAAATATACTATGCCCCTTATTTACATTATTAGCAAGCTAATCCCATAGGTGGGCTATAAGTACCTCACATATGCTTAACCCTACCCTGTCATTTGGTGAGAGTTACAGAGAGTATAGCTAGAAGGTCACATCAACTAATTCACCTCACTGTAATGATAGAATAATTGCATATTATTCTCTTCCAGGCATTGGCTGTTTATGATGGACGTGCAACTGATCCTGGTAAGAAACAGATACAATATCAGTGCTCCTATGTTTTAAAAAAATGTGCTAAAAGTTTGCTGTGACTGATGAGAGCTATTATGGTGTGATTAATTAATGTACTGCCTAGTCTTAACTATGCAAACAATGCTAAATTGAAGGAATTATAAATGCTTATTTTTTCTAAAAGCTTCAAGTGCATGATTATATATTATTTTGCTATTAAGGTGCCATTATTTAATTTTTCTTAATCATAATAATTCATGAAACCCTGAGATAGTTTTTCTTGAACCCTACATTAAATAAAATTCACTGAAGCCATCTTAATTAGACCTCAAATGCTTCTGCTATTTCCCATCCATCTCCATTACCACTTGAATAGCTTTAATCACTTTTTGCCTTGTCATGGCTGTAGGCTCCTAATTGTCCTCACTGTTTCTACTCTATACTTCCTTCACAAATCCTTGCATTGCTTCCACTGCTACTATATAACAATACAAAGCACTTCGGGACAATACTGAGTACAAACTAAGTGCCAGGCCCTCTGTGCAGAACCTCACCACATGAAATCATCAGGAGGAAAGTGATATTATTATTTCAACTGTATCCACTTGAAGTCTATTAATCTACTGAAATCTGGGGTCTTCAAATTATCAGAATTCCAACTTCTTAGCTATGTTGTTGTTATTAAGTGTCACTGAGTTGATTGCGACTCTATATAGGGTTTGCGAGGAGTAGCTGGTGAGCTTGAACTACTGACCTTGCAGTTCAAACAGAATAATGTCTAAGACTCAGACCCTTTGATTTCACTAGTCCTAGACACTGTGGATTAATGAGCTAGAATACAAATTCAGTGTGAGCCGCAAGGTTGGCAGTTCAAGCTCACCAGCTACTCCTTGGAAACCTTATACAGAGTCACTATGGGTCCAGAACCAACTAGATGGCACTTAACAACAACAACAACAACAACAGACATATATATACACCTATGAAATTTCCTTCTATTTATTTCTCTTTCACGTTTGTTCTGACACCAGCTGCACATGGTGGACTTCTTGTCTGACTTAAGCACTGGGAGCTGGGTCGGAGCTCACAAGTTAAAAGGTCCAGTCATCTAGACTGCCAGGTTTTACCAGTTCCTCAGACACCAGCTGCAAGTTTTGGGGTCCCCATGATGCTTTCATTTCTCACATGCTGGCTACAAATATGGGATTTTGACATTACCCCTTCAGTATGTCAATTGAAAGCTTGGGGGTGCCTAGGGCTCCCTCATTTCTTCCCTGTTGGCTACAAATTTGAGGTTTATGTCTGCTCCCTCTGAATACCAGCCATAAGCTCAGAGGTTCTCAGACTCCTCCACTTATGACCCGTTGGTTCCCAGTACTCTTTGTGGTTCAATGATTCACTGTAATGACTCACAGAACTCAGAAGAAGCACTATACTTCTGACTACAGTTTTATTATAACAAAAATAGATGTAAATGAAGAGACAGAAAGGATGAGGTATGAATGAGTTTCCATGTCACAAAGATGAGATAGATTACTAAGTGAATCTATGTCTGCTACCAACGAGGAAGGCCATGGGCTTCAGTATCTAGAACCTGTATTGGGACCTTAGTCCTGGTGCAGCGTTGTAGGATAAACAATGGACTGGTAACTGAAAGGTTGGTGGTTCAAACCTACCAGCCCTTCCTTGGAAACCCTATATAGGGTTACTATGAGTTGGGACCAACTCGACAGCACATAAGAACATTGTTGTTGTTGTTATGAGTTGGTTCCGACTCATAGTGATCCTATATAGGGCTTTCAAGGAGCAGCTGGTGAATTTGAGCCACTGACCTTGTGGTCCAAAACCAACCTTGCGGTCTAGGTCTAGTGTTTTATCTTGCGGTACCACCCCAGAACTACCATAACAACATTACATCGTCACTATTAATTGAATCATCCCACCTCCCTGTGACCAACTGATATCAGGAGGTGGTCTTTCTGACCTGGCCACCCCCACTTAAACCACCCTATTAGCATGAACTCTCAGGTGTGGTCTGAAGACCTATAAATTACAAAGAATCCTCAATTATTCAGAAAATTACAAGGTTTTAAAGTTTTATCTCTTGGGAACCAAGGACAAAGACTAAATTAGTTTAGACAAAGACTAAATCCCACAATATCATTCTCTCAAATGATACAGCACAACTCCCAGATCACCAAAACTGTGACATCATGTCATGCCCCTGTTCATTTATATTAAGACTTCTTTGAATTACTCTGTTTATGCTACTCTCTCTGCTTGTATGCTTTCTGATTCCTTTTATCTCTTCAGCAAAATCATTCCTATTTGTGAAACAACATAACTCAGGCATTATACTCCCTGGATAACCTTCCTTGATTGAATGTGTGTTTCCTGTACTACTAAAATACTTATCACTATATACAAAATCATTGGCCTCCTTCATACTGTAAACTTCTGGGGAAACGTTAGCAAATGTTAAGTTTGTATTCCAGTTCCAAGCAAATATAAGCTATTCAAATTATGTTTGTTTAAGAAGGGATTTGGTGATTAAGAGATTACTAGTAACCTTCAAGAAAGTAAATGTCAGATTACAAGGTATTACTGATTTAATGGACATGAGTCAACTTATCAGATGCTAACTGTTCTTTACAGAAAGTTTCTAGCATAAGAGAAGAAAAAGATGGAACAGTTCCTGTTGAGAAAATCAAAGCCTAGTTTTATGACACCAGACACCAATTGTGTTGTTCATTCTAAATAAACGTATTCTGTTCCCTTAGTTTAACATCTGTTCTGAGATCATTGTTCATGCAATACTTCTTCCTGTGACCCTAACCACCTGGAACTAAGATCCCAAATTAGAGGGCAAAGTCATCCAGACTACAAAGTCTGCTCAAGATGCCAGCAGCAAACTTGGGAGTCCCCACACCTGCCACTTCTGACCTGTTAGCTACAGATTTGGGACTTTTCCATTATCCTCAGGATGACAGTTATAAACACAGGAGTCCCTAAGTCTCCTCATTTCTGACCTGATGGTTTTCACTACTCCCTCAGGCTTGGTAACATTGCTAAAAACAACTTAAAAAAAAATGAGGAACGTGCTATCCTTATGATTGGTTACAGTTTGATTAGAGCAAAAAGGATAGAAACAAAGAAAGCATTAGAGCAAAGTGTGGGAGGGTTCCCAACATGGAACTTCCATGTCCCCAAAAGGGATGTGTTACTTCCCGTGTGTATCAATGGCTGTCACCATTCAGAAGGCCCATGGAGCGTCTGTGTTTAGAGCCTTTACTACCCCAAGCCCCACTGCCATGGAGTAGATTCCAACTCTGACCCTATAGGTCAGAGGAGAAATGCTCTGTAGGGTCTCCAAGGCTGTAAGTCTTTGTGGAAGCAGATTGCCTTATCTTGGGGCTAGTGGATTTGAACTGCTGACCTTTCAGTTAGCAGCCTTATGCTTAACCCAATGTGCCTCCAAGCCTTCTGTTTCACGTCCTAGACAAAATTTTAAGTGATCTCTTTTTCTCTATTTATTATGATAAGTTTCAGTATATAAGTGAATTCACTTCCCTGTGTTTTCTTAGGACCAGTTCTTAAGTACAAGTTCCCATTGATTGTTCTTAGCTTCCAGTTTAGACATGATGTCTCCAGCTTCCTTGTCTACTGTTTGCAGGATTCAGAAGCAGCTGTCCTTCTCATGCACCGAATTGACCGTTTGCTCACAAACTGACTTCTCTCTAGCTCTGCTCTCCTGGAACAGTCACATTTTGGGTTTTGACTTGGTTTGGTGCCCCTACAAATGTTTATTTGATCTATTAGAAGTGCAACCTAAACCCTATGACACAGAAGAAAAAGAAGTCTGGATTGTTGAATATTATTTTCAAAGCAATTTTCTGGGACAGGTTTTCACACTGGGTCCTATTCTGTGGACTTCTCTCAGAGACGAATTCTCTCTATATGAGAAGGTTGAATAGAAGGCAAAAGCATAAAATAAGTGGAGAAGAACACCACATTGTAACAGTATGTTGCCTAGGATTTCTGACAACAGTTCTGCTATGAAGACTTTGCAACTGCATTCAATGTTAAGGGTAAATGTGCCCCTCAAGAAAGACGTGTTGAAGTGCTTATCTCTGTACCTGCAAATGTGACCTCACTTTGAAATAGTATCTTTGAAAACATAGTAGTTAGTCTGTCATGAGGTCACCCTGGAGTAGAGTGGTAGGTCCATTTCTTAGATCAGTGATATCTTAGAAAAGAAACATAGAGACAGGGAAACAGAGGAAGGGTACCAAAGGTGCCTTGTGATTCTGCAGCTTGAAACTAAGGAATGCCCAGAGCCACCAGAAGTCAGAAGAGAGGCAAGAACAGATTCTCCCTTAGAGCCCAGGAAGAAATCAAGATGGCTGACATCCTGATCTCACTCTCTCAGTCTCCAGAACTGAGAAACAATCAGTTTCTGTTCTTGCAAGAGACCCAAGGAAACAGAGCATTACCTGAACCTCAGTAGGACACACACAATAAGTGGTAGATTTAAACATCGTAAGTGTTATGTTGGAATATCCATTAAGAAAGAATGTTACATTGGAAATAAAGATATTTAAAACTTTGATTTGAGGGTATATTTTCTTTTAGCATTGTTTCATATTTAATCAGATCCTCTAGACCATTTTTTTCTCTATCACATTTGCTAAAATAACAATGAATTTAGAGACCATCTCAAGAATACAGCTGATGCATTAAACAACTTTACTGAACACCAGACAAGTCATGAAATGACATCAAGGACATCATAAATGAAGAAATCAAAGGTCATTTAAAAAACAAGAAACAAAGAAAAAAAACAAAATGGATGTCAAAAGAGACTGAAATTTGTTCTTCAACATAGAATAGCTTAAGTGAATGGAATAAATGATAAGGTAAAAAAACTGAACAGAAAATTTCAAAGAATGGCTCAAGAAGATAAAGCAAAGTACTATTATCGTAATAAGACTTGAAACTAGAAGAACAAAAGGGAAGCACATATTCAGCATTTTTTAAGCTGAAAGAACTGAAGAAAATATTCAGTTCTTGATTTACAATATTGAAGGATTCTATGCAAAAATCAAAGAATTTCTATCATGATGTTGGATAAGAACATTAAAAGTACCATGGACTGCACCAAACAAATCTGTCTTAGAAGAAGTGCAGCCAGACTGCTTCTTAGCATTCTGTATGACAAGACTTTGAATGGGTTATCAGGAGGGCCAGCCTCTGGAGAAGGACATCATGCTTGGTAGAGTGGAGGGGACCCAATAAACAGAAACACCTCCAACAAGATGGGTTGACAGTGGTAGCAGCAATGGGCTCAAGCATAAAACTATTATGAAAATGGTGCAGGACTGGACAGTGTGTTGTTCAGCTCTGTAGAGGGTCACTGTGCATCAGAATCACCTTGATGGCACCTAACAACAACATGGGCACAATATTTAACAATGCAGGAAATATGAAGGGAAGATAGAAAGAATACACAGAGTCACTGTACCAAAAAATCTGGTATGCATTTGACTGTTTCAGGAGACAGTCTATGATTAAGCACTGGAAATACTGAAGGAAGAAGTCCAAGATGCATTGGGGGCATTGGAGAAAAATCAAGCTCCAGGAATTGGTAGAATAGCAATTGAGATGATTCAACAAACAGTTGCAATCCTGGATTATTTTTGCAGAGAAGAATCAATTATTGTACATCAGATGGATCTTGACCGAAAGCAGAGAATATCAGAGAGATATTTACTGGTTGCCTATGTAAGGGCATTTGCCAGTGGATATAACAAACTAAGGCAGCATTGTGAAGAATGGGAATACAAGAACATTTAAGTGTACCATAAATCAAGAGACAGTCACTTGAATAGAACAAGGGAATATTGTATGGTTGTGATAGTTAAGGTTTGTGTCAACTTAAATTGGCCAGGGTTCTCAGTGGTCTGGCAGTTGTTGTTGTTGTTAGGTGCCATCAAGTCAGTACTGACTCATAGTGACCTGACGCATAGCAGAATGAAACACTGCCTGATCCTGACCCAACCTCACTATCATTGCCATACTTGAGTCCATCGATGCTGCCATTTTGCCAATCCATCTCACTGGAGGGGTGGGTCTTC
>NW_006408528.1:28873962-28878702 GCF_000296735.1 Chrysochloris asiatica
AATGTAAAGAAAACAAAAATCCTCACCACTGGACCAATAAACAACATTCTTATCAATGGAGAAAAAATTAAATTTGTCAAGGACTTCATTCTTCTTGGATCAACTATCAACAGTCATGGAAGCAGCAGTTAAGAAATCAAACGACGTATTGCATTAGGCAAATCTGCCGCACAAGACCTTTTTAAAGTGTGGAAGAGCAGGAGAAGAGGAATGTTGATTGATATCAAGGAGTGTGGAGTGGTATGACATGCTAGAAATTTGCGAATCTTTAACCTCCATCTCATAGAGACTAACCTTATGTTGATCTTTCTAAAAGGTATTATATGTGCAGACATTTCTCATTACACAAATCTACACAAGACCTCTGTAAAGTGTTATAAAGCAAAGATGCCATTTTAAGGACTAAGGTGCCCCTGAACCTAGCCATGGTATTTTCAATTGCCCCATATGCTTATGAAAGTTATACAATGAGTAAGGAAGACCGTGGAAGATTCAGTGCATTTGAATTATGGTATTGGTGAAGAATATTGAAAGTACCATGAAAGTATCTGTTTCAGAAAAAGTACAGCCAGAATGCTCCTTAGAAGAGATAATGAGGAAACTTCATCTCTAGTACTCTGGACATATTGTCAGGAAGGTCTAGTAGAGAGTCAAAAAGAAGAGTACACCTAACAACAGCATCAACAATTACCCTACATAGTACTGATTCAAGGAGTGCTATAAACTCCAGAAATACATCTTCCATATTAAATATCATCTTTCCTTAAGTTCACTGCTTTCTCATTCTCATTCTTGTTCTGTCTAAAGTCCCACATCATTCTGCTGCTGATTAATGTGTTTCTTCATTAAGGTTATGTATGAGACAAACCTTCTAAATGCTTGCAGGTCAGTAGCTATATATAGCATTAACACAAAAGGAGGGACCTTCTCTTCTATCAGCAGTTGACAAAAATTCCACCTTATTAGCACCATGCACCCGTCCAAACCCATTTAATGCTCATATGAGTCCTAGGAGATTGATACTATTTTGTATATAAAGGTACCGTGAGGTGAAGTTATTTGTATAGCAGCTGGTAAATATTGTAAAGACAGAATCAAATTCTAGTGGTTTGACACCAGTGTCTATAATACTACCCTCTTCAAGGTGGTGTGCAGTAAGCATTGTTGAATGGATGAGTGAAGGAGAGTTTGGTTATTTTTAAATTAATCATAGTATTGTGTATCTACTATGTGTATGCTTCATCATTGAAGATTTCACTTCTTGCTTAATCTGTCCAAAAGATTTTAGCTCTAGGATTCCTTATTACTTATATCATCAATAGAAATTTCTTCAAGGTTTTGGATAATAGAGTTACCAGACTGTAGTGACAATTGAAGGAAGAATTCCTCATACACAGGAACCAAGCATTCAAGAGCTTAGGGTAACTCTGTCAGTTTTATTAAGAGGGTGTCAAATAAATTCATTAGTAAAGTAGAAATATAAGCAATATTCAAATCAATTTATTATAATGTTTTCATAATATTCCCAACCCTCATTTGCCACCTTTGTTCGTTTTTTAAAAATAATTTGAGAAATTATTATTTGTAAGCCTGGTGCTAAAGAATTGATTCTGTATTTTATTGTAATAATTCAGTTTCATGTGAAACATATATACACCTTCTGAACCAAGGATTAATCACAAAGTTTATCTCATGAAATATTGCCATCTTGTTTCTTTAATTGGCCAAATTTATAATTTTAATTATTTAGTAGTAATTTAAGTTTTTTAGAAATATTTTTGCAAACTATTTTCCTTTTTTTTCAGTGACGGGAATGCAATACCTATTCAACAGTCAGACAGGTGAAGTCAAAATGCTGAACAATTAAAGAAAAGAAAATTATTTAAGTGGAAGACATTCAATGTTAACAAGCATAAATGGTCATCATATCTTCATGCTGCTTTCTATATTTGAAAAAGTCTTTTAGAAATGCACTTTTAATAAGCAGTATCTGTTATTTCTACATAGGTGAATAATGTTGTGGAATCTGTCACATGATTTCATTGGTCTGATTTAAGTACGTTAAAGTTTATATACTGTTTGGATATGTTTGTTGTTTTAAATTCAAAATTTTATGCAATAAATTAATCACTAATAGAAAGCAAATGGAGGATTTCAGGTGTGTTTAGATTATGAGTGTATTTTAATAACTGAAATTAAAGTATATAAAATTAGAAACCACCCATTAAAATGATTTGTCAATTTTTAAAATAAAACTGGATTCTTTATTAGATGATTCAGAAATGACTTGATTCTCTTTTCCAAAAGTCAATATTAAATATTAAGTGATGAAAATGTTCTACCTTTGGATGATGAAATTATTTAACAAATTTGGAGAACACCCCATGTGCTTAGTTAATCCAGATTTGCTAAAGTATCTCAAAAGCTTTAGATTCAACTACAATATTACTACTGTTAAGGATAGTAAGTGTACTGCAATAAATAAATAAAAATAGCCAGGTTCCACTTGCTCAGGTTTTTCCTAAGCGTTTGTTTTGAGATTCTCTTAGGTCTAATTTCCTGGGGGATGAAAATCTCTCAGACAGAGCTATGCCTGTCTGACAAATTTACTTAACAACTACCTAAGGCAATGAAAGAAGAACTGGACAGCAGAATTAGAACTGGGATAGTTACAATAAGCTTTACCAAAGGTTCTAGCTTAGAATGAGAGGAATCTAAAACGGTAGTTAAGGAGGAGACAAAATAAAAGTAAAATGCGTCCTTCAGAGCAGCTGTAGTTCTTGAGGAGTCCTGGGGTGGCGCTATAGGATAAGCACTCAACCTCACGATCGGTTTGAACTGCAAGATCATCAGTTCAAACTTACCAGGTGCTCCTTGAAAACCCTTTTATGGAATTGTTATGAGAAAACAACATTTTCTCAGAAGGTTAATGCAAGTTCAGGAGGGAGTTCTGGAGCAAGGATAGATAAGCTTTCAGAGTGGTAATGAATTGAGTGATTGAGACTGTCTGGGACTCTATACTTGTGAATTCATAGTCATTGGATTGCGGCTGCTCCAGGGAACCTTGTGTTACCTGGAATGACTTTTACCCTTTGGTTGAAGGTAATTTCCATAGACAGATTCATCAGCAGACAACCCTCCCAATAACTAGAGGAATGATTGTCTCTTTCCTGGGTATTGCAGCATAGCACTTGTGATGGTCCACTCAGATCTATTTACATCACACATTAGGTTTTCTATCTGGCAACAGATCCTCCAGCATCTTGGTTTTTCTCTTTTACAAGGAAAATTGCCAAGAGGATGTTTCATGAGAGATTATTCCTATCACCTACACATTCTACCTTACACTTACGTCTTCTGCTGCAGTGAATCTGAAGACCACAACTGATGCTCATTAACTCCTTTTCTTACCACCAGTTATTGCTTGAATGGTCAAGTGTATACTTATAATTATGCTCTGAATTGGAGTCTAGCTTTTTCTGCTTTCTGGCTGCTGGGAAGGAGAGTTTCTTAAGGATTCAGGCAGTTAAATTCCTAAGTCCTTAACTGATGCCCTTATCTATCTTTCCAAAGTAGAGTCTCAAACGTCGGGTGTAACCGTTTCTTTCCTTTTTCTTCTTTTCTCCTTTCTCAGAATAGGTTAGAGTGATTGTGATGTTTTGGCCTCTCTTAATATTCATTATTAAGGGAATCATCTCTCAGATCATGTGTATTTCCCTACTGTGATGATTGAATGACCATTCCTTCATTCAAAGTAGAGAACCAGGAAGATCTAACTATCTAAAATGGAAGCAAAGAGGACTTGAAATATGTACTGATGAAGACCAAAGACCGCAGCTGTTAGTATGGATTGTGCCTCAATGTAAAGAAAATGAAAATCCTCACAACTGGACCAATAAATAACATCATGATAGATGGAGAAAAAATTGAAATTGTCAAAGACTTCATTTTGCTTGGATCCATAATGGAAACATTCATGGAAACAGCAGTCAAGAAATCAAATGATATATTGTATTGGACAAATTTGTTGCACAAGACCTCTTTAAAGTGTTCAAGAATAAAGATGTCACTTTGAGGACTAAGATGTGCCTGACTTAGTCCATGATATTTTCAATCACTTGATTTGCATGTGAAAGTTGGACATTGAATAAAGACCATGAAAGAATCAATGTGTTTGAATTAGGTTTTGGGAAAGAATATTGAAAATACCAAGGACTGCCAGAAGAACAAACAAATCTGTCTTGCAAAACTACAACCAGAGAGGGCATATGCACAAGAACACCCACACTTGCAGATAATACCCACTTGACCTGGATTCAATGACTGGATGATCAGAATTCAACTAGAAGAAGAAAGAAGAGGGGGGAAAAAAAGAGTAATCTGATACAATTTGATGAACTTGACCTATACCTATGAATGCAGTAGCTCAAAAGAGGGAACAAATATTTACATCAAGGATCATTCCCACCCTCTTCATACACAGCATAGACAGGGATGGGCAACTTGGACATTGGCTACCCAAAATGGGGGAGGGGGGGCTACAAAGGCAAGAAGTAACAGGCTTACAAGCTTTCAGGACGGAACCTAAATTCAGAGGGCGTGGAGCAAGGTAGAATCTCCACTGAGTAGTATCCAGTCTGTCTAGGCGGGGCTGATGAAAGGAAATGTGGATAGGTCTCTTGTGATACAATAATGAATAATTGTTATCAGGACTGATTGTGAGGGTTGGAAATGTAAAGG
>NW_006408528.1:28878802-28879672 GCF_000296735.1 Chrysochloris asiatica
CCCTCGTTATACGGCCTCTTCTGAATCCTGCTTGGGCCTCTGGAAGTTCTCCGTCAATGTATACTTATAGCCATTTCTGTATTATTTTTAGTAAAACTTTACTCACATGGTATATCAAAGATATTGTCTGATGAAATAAAAATATTTCAAAGGTCAGCTCAAGAAGATAAAGTCAAATATTACAACAAAATGTGCAAAGATCTGGAGTCAGAAGACCAAGAAAGAAGAACAAGCTCGGTATTTCTCAAGCTGGGGCAACTGAAGAAAAAATTCAAGCTTCAAGTTTTGTTATTGAAGGATTCTCTGGGCAAATTATTGAATGATGCAGAAAACATCAAGAGACAATGGAAGGAATACACAGAGTCACTGTACCAAAAGGAAATGGTTGATGTTCAGCCGTTTCAAGAGGTAGCATATTATCAAGAACCAATGATACTGAAGGAGGAAGTCCAAGGAGGAAGGAATTGGCAAAGAACAAGGTGCCAGGAATTGATGGAATAAAATTGAAATCTTTCAAGAAAGTGAGGCAGCACAGGAGGCACTCACTCATTTCTGCCAAGAAATTTGGAAGACAACTATCTGGCCAACTGATTGCAAGAGATCCATATTTGTGCCCATTCCAAAGAGAGGTGACCCAATGGAATGCGGAAATCATTGGACAATATCCTTGATGTCCCATGCGAGTAAAGTTTTGCTAAAGGTATAACAGAAATGGCTACAAGCATACATTGACAGAGAACTTCCAGAGGTTCAAGCTGGATTCAGAAGAGACTGAGGGATATCATTGCTGATGTCCAATGGGTCTTGGCTGAAAGCAGAGAATATCAGAAAGATGTTTACCTGTGCTTTATTGACTATGCAAAGGCTTTC
>NW_006408528.1:28887345-28889254 GCF_000296735.1 Chrysochloris asiatica
CCACGGTACTTAGCAACAACAACAACATCTTGTCCCAACAGCAGTTCTGGGGACAGAAATTAATTTTTATATTAAAATTAAAATTGTTAAAATATAGATCTTATAAGAATTGCACAGAGACAAAGATGAATCTGGTTTGCTCTTTCATGGGTGGATTAAAGGTTACACTTTTCCTTCATTGTTAAATGATTGGTACATAGAGATATTCAACAAATACAGTGTGAGTAATTTTTTATCTGCCTGTAAAAAATAGTGCATGTGATAAATTATGTTATAATCCACTCTCCTTCTGCACAAATATTAGCAATTTTAAATAAATTATATTCTGTTACTATTCTGTAATACACTATTTGTCTAAAGGTATTTCCCATGATGTTGGATTTCTCATAAGATCACTTTTATCCCTTATATTTTATTAAAACCAATTCAAGCCCCTACTCTAAATATTGGTGCCAAGTCCAGATCAGTCATGTGGTGGAACTGAAGGTGTGGTTTAGAACAGATATTATAAACATCTAAGAGACATGCAAAGTTCTGAAAAGAATCCATCAAACCACGCAGTCTTGAAAAGGACCTGCTCTTTCCAACAATGGTTGTTACTACCATGATTTGATTACTTGGCTACAAGGGACAATGAGGAGCCCAGCTGTTTCAGGTTCTCAGAGACTGTGCTTTCAGGTCCTCATTCAAGCGTAAGAGGCTTCCGTTAGAGACCTACCTGAACTTCCAGTCACATTAGTCAGGTTCTTTAAGCTAAAGCTCTGAATAGTCCACACCTGATGTGACATTGTTGGTTAATACAATGGACTGCAAGGTCCATTTGAACCTCAAGGTAGGCTGTTCAAGTTCACCATCTGCTCCTTGGAAACCTGATACAGGGTCGCTATGAGTTGGAACCAACTCCATGGCAGTTAACAAAAAAAAAAGAAGCTGCTCTTCAGCTGCTATCCATTTTGAAATCCTGTGTCTATCAATCCCAAAGTGCTGAATCTGTTCCCTTTCCCCTAAATAATTATTGGAACAAAGGATTTCCTTGGAAGACTTGCCTAAACTTGGGGCTTTATTGCCTCATTATTAACTGCTGGACCTTAATCACTTGAACCTCACTTGTTGAGATCACTTAACAAGAAAATGTCTGTGGAAATGCCTGGCCAATGTAAGGTGCTCAGTTAATGTTAATAGTGTCTGAATAATATAAGTGCATTATTTTCACCTTTATGAATAATGTAATTATAATTTTAATATGAAAGTATATATAAAGGGGAAAATTTAATGCACAGAAACGTTCAAGAGTTTTGGTATGTTGTTCATTATAATTCAATATTGTTATAAAAGGAATGACAGACCAGTAAGAGTTATAGAACATGGACTAAATAAATGATGTTCTAAGTCTGAATTTACTACCTTAAATCTGTCTACTTAATGTCTAAAACATTTTAAAGAACACTCACAAATCTATTTTAATTAAGTTTCTAACAAGATTAGAAGATTCACTTTACTTTATAAAGTACAAGAAAATTAAAACAAAGCTTATAAAATTCAAATATAATGTTTATTTAAGTCTCTGTTCTTTGAAAAATAAATGGTATTAACTTGCTTTCCATTTTTAGCACAACTCAAAATAACTGCTTACATCTGTCATTGCTTTCTTTGTAAAATAAAATAAAATAAATTCTTAAAGTCAGTTTATTTTTTAAGGA
Source organism: Chrysochloris asiatica (assembly GCF_000296735.1). Classification (NCBI taxonomy): domain Eukaryota; kingdom Metazoa; phylum Chordata; class Mammalia; order Afrosoricida; family Chrysochloridae; genus Chrysochloris; species Chrysochloris asiatica. The sequence goes on from NW_006408528.1 coordinate 28,889,046, forward strand.
CAACTTTTTAAATATAGCAAAACAGTTATGAACAATGCAAAGAAAAGATTAGGTCCAATTATTTTAGATAAAATTGATATATTTTAGCAATGGATACTGAGTCACATGGAAATCTTGTAAAAGAAGTCAAATGTATAAAAAGTTGTCTAATTTAAAGAGGAAGCCAAATCTCCATCTGCTTAGCATCTAATGGATTATCAAAAATTTCA
>NW_006408528.1:28891182-28895984 GCF_000296735.1 Chrysochloris asiatica
ACAGGGATGGTTTGCTAACCTAGATAAAAATCTTTGCTATCGAGTGCAATAGGATAGAACTGTCCCAGAAGGCTGCAGTTTTTACAGAAGCAGGCTGTCTTTCTTCTTCCACAGAGTAGCTGGTGAGCTTCCACAACTGAGCAAACCGCTGGGCCACCAGGACACCTTAATGCCTCCATGTGCATCCTTTAATATATTGCTGCAAGAGTTTCTCTGGGATATGTGCTACTTAATAGTTCAAGATGGCATTTTAAAATGGCTCCCAGGTTTATGTAGGCACACCTCAGACATATTACAAATTTGATTCCAAATGACTGAATTAAAGTAAATATTGCAATAAAATGAGTAACACAGTTTTTTTGGTTTCTCAGCACAGATAGAAGTGTGGTTGTTAAATGCTGTCAAGTCAGTTCTGAATCATAGTGACTGTATGCAATGTAAATAGGAGCAACTGGTGGGTTTGAACTCCCAGCTTTGTGGATAGCAGTCCAGTGCCTATCCTACAGTACCACACCAAAACTCCTATTAAGTGTGCAACAGCATTATGAAAAAGTTTGAAATTTATGAGAATTGCCAAAATGTGATACATAAACATGAAGTGAGCAAATGCTATTGGGAAACTGGCACCAATAGACTTGCTTAATGCACGGCATGACCTTACATTTGTAAAAACAAAACAAAACAAAATTTAAAAACATATAGTAGTTGTGAAGTGCAATTAGCAGAACACAATTAAGTAAGATACGCCTGTACTTCTATTCCACACTCACATATTCCAGCTATATTCTTTGCCTTTATGGTGAGTTGTTGTTAAGTGCCATCAAGTTGGTTCTGACTCATAGTGACACTGTAAAGGGTTTCTGAGGAACAGCTGGTGGGTTTGAACAGTTGACCTTGTGGCTCACAGTCCAGTGCTGATCCTACAATGCCAAACCAGAAGTCCTGTGATGAGTAGTATGTGATTTTTCATTATTAATATTACTTGTATTTTTTGATTCATGAAGTTGAGCATCTCTGAACATGTTGTTATTGAGTACTGTGGGGTCGGTTCCGACTCATAGTGACCCTGCATAGGATTTCTGAGGCTGTAAATTTTTTATGGGAGCAGAATGCCTCATCTTTCTCCCCTGGAAACGCTGGTAGTTTTGAACTGTTGACCTTGAGGTTGGCAGCCCGACTCGTAACCACTACTTCTTGGTAATTTTTATTTTCTCTTCCATATTCATATTTGGACCTTTTTTCAATCAGCTTTTTATCTTCTCATCAATTCCAATAGTTCGTTTTATTCTGGATACACAGATGATGTTAACTATAAATTCTGGCAATATCTTTTCACAAGTCTTTAAACCAACATTGTATTTTGATATAGTTAAATCCACCATTTATTGTTTGATGCTTAAGAAATATCTTCATTTCATTCATTTTACCTTGTAGTTTAGTTCTATCATTAAAATTTTAGCCAATGTGGATATTAATTTCTCAAAGGTAAGCAAAGACTAAATCCATTGCAGTCAAGTCAATTCTGACTCACAGTGACCCTGAAGGATTGAGTGGAAGGTCCAGAGGTTTTCCAAGGCTGAACTCTTTATGGAAACAGTTGCCACATCTTTCTCCTGTAGAGTGATTGGTAGTTCCAACATTTAGATTAATAGCTGAGCACTTAAGCCACTGTGATAGCAAGGCTCCATCCACCCTTATCAAATATAGATAAGAAAAAGATTTTGCTTTTATCCACATTATAAACCAATAACTTCCTAAAGTCATTTTTCTGACTGAAGTTGCTTGTTTTACTCTGTGTATGTTGTTGTTGTTGTTAAGTGCTGTCAAGTCGGTTCTGACTTGCAGAGACTCTAGAGCAACTGGTAAGTTTGAACGGCTGACCTGACAGTTCAAACTGAGACTGTGGTCCAGTACTTATTCTACAATATACTAAATTTCCATTTGTGCTTCTGGTTCAAGCCTCAGCATGCAAAACAGTCTTGCTGCTAGGGCTATAGGCCCTCAGTGTTATATTTCTGCAGGCTTCATTTCTGTACTGTTCTGTCCTCATCATTGTTAAGACATTGCCTAGAGAGAGCAAAAAGGGTGTCCTTGAAGGACATAATTTCTTTAAAGGACATTGTTGCACATAAGCTAATCAGTCATAATGACAAGGAGGAGAAACTCACACCTTTTAAAAACCTCCAGGAAATTGTGTTGCTATACAGTACTCCATTACTGAATCCATGATATGATTTTTTTTTTCCCCTGAAAGACTTTATGAATTTCCCAAAAGGTTATCTCATGGTGAAACTAATGAGAGAATGTTCAACTATGAGCATCTAATTGGATTTCTGACAAACAGTAGATTTGAACACAAAGTCTATTTTTAAAAAGATCAATGTGTTTACCTATAAACAATAAAGCTCATACCCTGAAGCCTTAAAAAAAAAGAGCTATAGAATGCAATTTTAGGGCCGGCTCCACCACATGGAGATCCATGCAAGGGAGCTAGATTGAATTACTGACCCCTTCTGTCACTGGCAATAATTATAACAGGCTCAAAGAAACTTTCGTGGAGACATTCCATGGTCCTCTTTACCATACATACAAACACAACCTGAAGGGCGGTGGTGGTGGTTATGTGCCATGGAGTTGGTTCCGACTCATAGCGACCCTGTACAGGGTTTCTGAGGCTGTAAATCTTTACGGGAGCAGCAAGCCTCATCTTTCTCCTGTGGAACAGCTGGTAGTTTTGGACTGCTGACCTTGAGGTTAGCAGCCCAATTCATAACCACAGGTCATTCCAATTCAGGATTCATTGCTAAACTTCTGCGTAGGAAAGAGCTTGCTTAGAAATGAAAGCTTAGGTGTGAACAGGTTTCTCTAAGATAGCTATGTAAATCATAAACCAAACCTAAAGCTAATCCTTCACCAGAAGACATGGAAACACAAACCGGAGTTTTCCTTTTCGTAACCCAGGTCACTTTAACTGATGGTTTAAATATGCTAAACACACAGCTGGCAAGCAATCCTTTAGCTCATTTGTAAATTTGAATGTATAGAGGACATGTAAGATCTTGGTATTGTTGTTAGGTGCCATTGAGGTGGTACAGACTCAGCCACTCTATGTACAACAGAATGAAACATTGCCCCATCCTGCACTAACCTCACAATCATTGCTATATTTGAGCCCACAGAGCTACTGCCACTGTGCCAATCCATCTCACTGGGGGTCTTCCTCTTTTTGGCTGATGGGAGATGAAGTCTGGCCATCCTGGTTTCCAAGGAGCATTGTGACTGTACGTCTTCCAACACTGATTTGTTTGTGCTCCTGGCAGTCCTTAGTACTTTTAATATTCTTCTCATATAATCCAGCTTCTCAGATTATTTGTTCAGCATATAGATTGAATCAATATCATGAAAGAATATAATTCTGGCGCACACCTTCCCTAATTGTTCTGTTTGAACAAATGCCTTTTGATCTAGATACAGGCTCCTCATGAGCACAATTAAGGGTTCTGGAATACTCATTCTCTGAAATGGTGTCCTTAGCTTGTCAAGTTCCACACAAACAAAAGTCTCTTTACATATTTGATAAAGCACAAGCAAACATCTTTCTGGTATTCTCTGCTTTCAGCCAAGATCCACCTGATGTCAACAATGATATTCCTTGTTTCACATCCTCATCTGAATCCATATTTTAATTATCTTTAGCAAAATTTTACTTGAATACGATATTAATGGAGTCCTGGTGTGGCACTGTGGGCTAATGTGTCAGGCTGCAAAGTCGTTTGAACTACAAAGTTCGTGGTTCAAGCTCACTAGCTACTCCTTGGAAACCCTATACAGGGTTGCTATGGGTCAGAATCAACTTGACGGCACTTAACAACAACACACCATGATGTTAATGATATTGTCCGATGATTTCCACGCTCCATTGGGTCACCTATCTTTGGAATATGCACAAATATGAATCTCTTCCAATAAAATGGCCAAGTAACAGTCTTCCAAATTTCTTAGCATACATGAGTGAGTGCCTTCAATGTTGCATCAGTTTGTTGAAAGATTTCAATTTGTATTCCATTAATTCCTGGAGTCTTGTTCTTTACTGATGTCTTCAGTGTACTTTGAACTTCTTCAGTAACAACTGTAAATAATTTTTTAGGGATATTAGACCTATTTTTGACTACTCACTTTTAAGGATGGTGTTGAGCCTTTCTGGAAAAGGAACAAAAACAACTTACTGCCATCAAGTCAATTCCAACTCACAGTGATCCTGTGAGACAGAGTAGAAATACTTCATAGATTTACTGAGGCTGTAAATCTATATGGAAACAGAGTACCTCAGCTTTCTTTCCAGGACTGGCTGGGGGTGGGAGTGGGGGTTCAACTGCTGACCTTTCAGTTGGCAGCTCAATTCTTAACCCACTGGCCACCAGAACTTCTTGTGATGAAGAAATATGAGTGGGAACAAGAGAAGTATTGATACTTACATTGAATAAGGAGAAGGGAAAAATAATGTGGTCTGCTAGATACTAAATACTATTGTCATCACTGATGTATCATTTGATAACTGCAGAGATGATGTTCTGAGAAGCTATTACTGTGAACTGAAAGGGAATGAAATTGCAAGCCCTATGGAAGACTCACTGTAAAAACAGACTCCATAATCTAAATAGGGAGCATGTGCAAGAAAAAATTAGGGCTTCCTCCAAAGATGGTAATTAGTTATCAACACTCTACAAACTCAGCCACTATGGACATCTCTGTGTGCACTGTGGTTTTGTAGGTTAAGCACTGGACTGGAAAACACAAGGTCT
>NW_006408528.1:28897666-28899075 GCF_000296735.1 Chrysochloris asiatica
TGGGACCCTATCCAGAGAAACAGTGATGCGTGAGATGGAGGCAGAGAAAATGATGTAGAAAGATGGAGCAGCTGGTAAATCTAGACCCAGAGAGGGAGAGGGGCTGTGTGCTGATGACCATGGGCAGGCTTGCAGGGTCTACACCTTGGTTGGTTGATGATGCATGGAGGGGATTGTAACCATGGCAATGAATGTAAAGCTAATGTTCTCCCATGTAAACTGTCACATAATTCACAATAAAACATTTAAGAAAAAAGAAAAAAGTTACTCTTTATATTATGAATAGTCATCACACATTCCAAATATTTCTATCAAAAAATGAATGGATAAACAAGTGTAAATCAATGAATGAATAGATAAACAAACCGTGGTACCTGGAATGGAATATTGCTGTTGTTGTTATGTGCCGTCGAGTCAGTTCTGACTCATAGTAACCCTGTATAGGGTTTCTGAGGAGCAGCTGGTGGTTTTGAACTTCTGACCTTATATTTCAATATTATGTAATGTTAAAGGATAGTGAAGAATTGTCAAAACACCTCATAACATGGATGGACTTGGAGGACTTAATAAAATAAGTCAATTACAAAAGGATAAAAACTATATGAGCACACTTATAAAAAGTCAAGGAAAGGTTTACACACCCACACACCCACACACATTCTTTGATGGTTGCCAGGCATGGGAGGGGAGTGGAAGGAAAAAATCACTAACTAGATAACGGACACATCAATTTGGAGGAAGGGAAAGATACTGTACAATTAGGACGTGAAAAATAAGCAAATTATCTCTAATAAATCATTACAGAATCCTTGAATTTCATTCTCATAAGTTTTCTGTGAGTTAGTTGTCTTTCCTAAGTTCTTTCTTAGGGTCAATCACAGCAATTCAGTTGGAATTTTAATTACTTTTCAATTTGTGTGCTGCACTGTGATCTCTAAATATTCTCAACACCTAGCACAGAGTCTGATATATGGGTGTACCCAGTAACATTTAACTCAATTGAATGATTGAAGGTGTCTGTCCAGAGCATAGGAAAACATGGAGAGACCCAGGATACCTTGATAAATCAAGTGGAGACTAGAAGCATGAAACCCAAGAGTGGTATGACTATGCCTGGTTAATGAAAAGAGGATTGATAGCTTGTCTAACTCAAAGGCAGTTTGAAGTCATTCTAATACTCTCAACAGACACATTTATGGAGCCAATATCAAAGGCCAGTCATTTCATTTAAATGAGAGAAACAGGGTTGGCTGGGAGGATGACAAATTGAAACTTTTCATATCTAAAGATACGGTATAGTTCAGTTCTTGAAGCTAATTGCTATATTGAAGTATGACGTAAATATTCTCTACAAACTCTTTGCTGTTGCTGTCAAGTCAGAGCTGATTCATGGCGGCCCTGTATACAAC
>NW_006408528.1:28899175-28908817 GCF_000296735.1 Chrysochloris asiatica
GGAATTGACTCGAAGGCACTTAACAACAATATTGGTAAGCTTATGAAAAGTCTCAGTTGACCTTGTACTTTGTTTTGAACTTCTATGTTTTGTTTTGTTTTTTTCTTTTTTGGATAGTGTACCTGCTATATGAACCAAAGAATTACATAGTATAGTACACATCATTCCAAGCATCTGTACTGTGCTCCCAGCCACTCTGTATTAGCTTAATTAGATTACTGTTATAAAAATATCTATTTGTGATATTCAGACCATAACTGTATTGCTTTTGTCTTACAGGAAAATTTTTTTGAATTTTCCATGGTATGTGGTAGTATCTTTTAATGTTTTGAAATGAGATTGATGAAAAAAAGAAAAAGTATCTTCTGTAATTTTTTTACAGTTTTATTTCTGCTGTTTTTACTTCCTGGTGGTTTCCAGTGATTTTCAGTTCAGTTTTCAGTTTTGTTTTAATTGTGCTATGCTTTGTTTTTCCTCTTTATGTATTCCCAGACTTCTCTTGCAGTGATTTCAGACCATTCCCAAACATAACCTCCACATTTGAAGACTATCTACCTATTTATCTGTGGTACTTAATAGACCAACAGACAAATAGGAATAGCTTTTGGATTTGTATAGATTATAAGCATCCAAATCAATGCAAAACATACCCCAAAGGATAACAAACAAAAATTGAATTTCTGAGGCGGGACCATCACACCTACATGAAATGATCTGTGGATCTGAAAGAGGTTCACTTGAGTAAGATACATTTTCTTGAGTCAAATGTTGATGCATGCTTTGTATTTATTTAGAAAATAATGGTTCTTTATGACAGACATGGAATGGAGTCCTGGTGTGGCACTGCAGATTAAGCATTGGGCTACTACCTGAAAAGTTGGCAGTTTAAATCCACTAGCTGCTCCTTGAAAACCCTACACAGGGTCACTATGGGTAGGAACCAACTTGATGGCATTTAGCAACAACAACATGGCAGCCATGAGACTAGCTTCTGTGTTCTGGAATTCATTGTTACATATGTGCAGATGCCATGCTTCCCAAAGGCAGCTCCCAGCCAAAGTACTAAGGGCAGCAGAGATAGTAAGGAGACAGGAGCTCTTCAGGCCAATGTCTTGACTTAAGAACCTTGTTGTATTTCCCACAGACTGCAAGTCATTTCATTTAATGATTAAGCCAGAGAATGTTTTTCTTTAACTTATGATTTTAACTAACTAATGTTTATTGATTTCATGATTATGCTTGGTTTTGTTTCTGGATTCCTATTTTATGTAATGCTTTCTTTTTAAAATGTTTTTCCCTCAATATTTAAATATATTATACCCCTATATGTGTGTATTTTGATTGCAAAAAGTTTCTTTTTGTTTTAGTAAAGTTGCTTTAATCATTGCAACTTATAATGCATTTAATTTTGTCTTTATTTAGACACTACCAATTGAATTCCTATTCTAGTTTCTCTCCTCTACTCTCTCCTCACTATTCTCCAATTTTAGTTAATTATGCTGATTTATTGTTAATTACCTTTATAACCTCATTCTTCTTGGATAAACTATGAACACTCACGGAATCAGCAGTCAAGAAATCAAATGACATATTGCATTAGGCAAATCTGCTGCACAAGACCTTTTAAAATGTTCAAGAACAAAGATGTCAGCTTGAGGATTAAGGTGTGCCTGATCCAAGCCATGGTATTTTCAATAGCCTCATGCAAAAGCTGGGCAGTAAATAAGGAATACCATAAAAGAATTGATGCATATGAGTTATGGTGTTGGAGTAAAATATTGAAAGTGCCATGGGCTGCCAAATGAACCAACAGATCCGTTTTGGAAAAAGTGCAACTATAGTGCTCCTTGGAAGACAGGATGGCCAAACTTTGTTTCTCATACTTCAGACATGTTGTTAGGAGGGACCAGCTGCTGGAGAAGGATATCATGTTTGGTAAGGTGGAGGATCAGAGAAAAAGAGAAAGACCCCCCAATGAGATGGATTGGCCAAGTGGCAGCATCGATGGACTCAAATGTGGCAACAATAGAGAGGTTGGCTCAGGATTGGGTAGTGTTTCATTCTGCTGTGCATAAAGTCACTATGAGTCGGTACTGACTCAATGGCACCTAACAACAACAACAATCTTTATAACGTCTACTACTTGATACATTATTTACATAATATATTTAACCTTTGCAATAAAACATGAAGAAAACATGTTTTTATAACATTTCTATAATTTATTTCCTATTTTTCTTGTTTACATCATTTCTACATAGTCAAGATTTATATAAATATAGCCTGTTCTATAATCATACAACTACTACTTTGGTAGTAGTCCATTTTTGTAAAGCTCTATAATGCTATAATAGAAAATTGCATTTGGTTACGGTATTGGAGGAGAATATTAAAAATACCATGGACTGTCAAAAGAACAAACCAATCTGTGTTGGAAGAAGTACAGTCAGAATGCTCTTGGGAAGTCATAATGGTGAGACTTCATCTTTCATGCTTCAGATATATTATCAGGAAGGACTAGTCCTTGGAGAATTCATGTTAGTAAAGTGGAGGGTCGGAGAAAAACAAGAAGACCCAAATGAGATGGACTGACACAGTGGCAGCAGTAATGGGCTCAAACTTAGCAATGATTGTGATGTTGGAGCAGGACTGGTCAGTGCCTCGTTCTGCTGTTCATAGTTCATAGGTCACTAGGCATATACATAGACTCACTGTCACCTAACAACAACAAACAATAGAAAATATAAACCCTTGAGTTTAACTTCTTGTGATGATGTAGTAGCCAGGACTGTATCTACAAACTTCCCTTAAAAATTAAAAAATGAGATAAAATATATGATACAACCATTGCCTGACAGGACCATAATGTTTGATAGAAATAGAACAAAGTGAGGAGCTCTATTATTACGTTAGTTCACTGCCTAGAATGTCCAGTTAAGTGCACAGATGTGGAAGCTCAACAAAATCTGGAATCCTGTCTGTATTGAAAAAACAGATTTGAGTATTTGGGGAGGTCAACATGGCTAGAATTCACACAGTAGAGTACCAAACAGAAGAGAACAGGAAGGACAGCCAAGACCTGCACACGACTTTCTGAGACTAATACAAAACAGAACATTCCGCTCAGTTGAAGAGTCCTCTAAGTTCACTAAACTACTGCATGATTTCATTAGAATGCTAAATGATGATATGTTTGAAAATGGAAGGACATTAAAACTGAATTTTAATGAAAGACATTAAGGACTTAAAATTGAATTTCCTTTCTTTTCCTTACACAGTGTTTTATTAAAGATTTCCTCTAACAGGAGATTACTTTTTCTATGGGAATGTAAAGACAGCAAACAATGTGGTCCCTACATGTGAAGATAACAGAGGAAATAGAGCTAGAGCATGTGACAGTCAGATGTGTATGCACTATGTTAGCTAATCCTTTCATCAGTATCTCAAGATTTCTGTTCTAGAGCAGAAGATGGTTTGATGTGAGATCATGTAAGGATATTTGTCCAAAGGTGTGGAGCTAATAAAATTGAATTGCTCGTTATTGTTTCATTGGTTTCACACAGTTGGACATTTTTATTTTGACAGAAAAATGGGTTACAACAGAAAAGAGGGTTCAATAAGAAGTGAAGTAGATAGACGCTTCCGCAAAGTATATGTGAGATTTGTGTTTTTTTTTTAAATGAATGCTTTAGATCTTACTGACATTTGGTGTCTTCTATAAACTTCTCCAGTTCCAATATTCTTAAATGCATGGTTGATTAGATAAAGATGTGCACAATACAGTCCAAAGCTATTCAGATAGTAATAATAATAAAAATAAATCTTCTAAGATAATAATTGCTTAGTGTTTTTTGTAATTGGTTGGATTTTGCAAGAGATTGTTATTATGTTAATTGTATTTTTCAGTAGGTTACTTAATTATTCTCCAAATACGATGGAGTAGATAAAAAAAAAAAGCATGCATAGACCATTAAATGGGCATGATACTCAATACGTCAGATACATTGCCACTTGATATTCTCAATAACCATGAGGTATAGATAGTTTATGTCCTATTATGAGAAAACTGAAGTCTATACAGATTAAGTAGCTTACTAACCTAAGGCTGCTGAGCTAATAAATGTTAGAAGTAGAACAACACCTAGATTGGAAGTATAGAATGAGAAACAGAAACGAGAAAGTCTAGATAGTCAAACAACTGGGGAGTTTTAAGGAGTGAGGAGTTAGCAACTACAAAAGAACTAAGGAGACCTGGATAACAAGGATTGGTCAGCATCCACTGAATTAGGTAATGTAGAAGTTGTTGGTCATATGTCACAGAAACTGTTGTGAAGTCAAGAAGAACAGAAATGAGAAATGGAAAGTGAGGAAATGAGTAAATTAAGAGCAAACAGCTAGTTGTGTTAAAAAAAAGTTGAATTGAAAGTGGGATGAGAAACAGAAGGATGATGCTAGAAATCAGAGCATATTCAAAGTTATTTTATGTTTGCTTTAGACTCAACAAACAAAGAAACAAACAAAAACACCTAAAATTAGGTGGGGCATAGAATGTCAACATACCATCACAAAATACATAGTCAATATGTGGAGTGTAAAGTATATCAAAGGAAAGCTCCGAGATACAGCTGTGTACTTAGAAAAGTTTTACTTTCAAATAAAGCATTTTCAAGGGAGTCCTGCTTTCAGATTGATTGGACACTAGAAAAAAAAAAAAAAAGAAATATTTCTAATTCAAGATTTCATATGGCAGTCAAAATCCTAGTTAGATAAGTTTGCGCTGTTATGATAAATATCAAATATTCATGTTTTTGGAAATGCGGTATTCTTATCTACACATAAATTCAGAACTATCAAGGTCAACAACACACAATGGGTAGGAGAGTGTGTAACAGTGAAATAAATACAAGAGTTGAAACATGACTGGTACAGTGGAGGGCAAGAGTGAAGAGCACACTTTGAGGTGTTAGCCTCAAATATAAGTCCAAAGTCAGTTCTGGTTACTAAGGAGATTGTTGACAACAGGTCAGATCCAGAAACTCTGAGCTGGAGCCGAAGTGGAAGATGGTGAAAAGTTCTGTCTTCCATGGAAAGAATAAAACAGGGGTCATGTAGTATAAGCACTGGACAGCTAACAGAAAGGTCAGCTGTTCAAATTTACTTAGCCACTCATTGGAAACCCTAAACAGGGTCGCTATGAGTCAGAACTGACTCGATGGCACTTAACAACAACAACAACAACAACAACATCACAATCAACAAGGAACATGAGACAATTTGGAAATAACTGCTGGTCCATGTAGGAGAAAAAGATAAACTGAGCTTCAGAAAATTCAAAGAACATGTTCAAGTTAAAGGATTAAAATTCAGTTCTGCTTGGCTCCAGTGTATTTGCACTTTCTGCATGTCACCTGTTAGTAAACACAGGATATGATGTTTTATACATATGTGAATGAGCCCTGATATCACAATGGTTAAGTGCTTGGCAGCTAACAGAGTGGTCAGTGGTTGGAACTTAGCAGCTGCTTCATGGGAGAAGATGTGGCAGTCTGCATCCATAAAAATGTACTGTCTTGAAGACCCTTTAGGGCAGTTCTACTCAGTCCTACTGCCACATGTCTTCCAGTTTGTCGTACTGTAGTGTGTTGCATGTTGCTGCAATTCTGGAAGCTATGCTTTAAATACCAGCAGGGTCACCCAACGTACACAGTTTTCAGCAGCGATTCCAGACTAAGACAGAATGCTGAAAAAAGACAAAGACCTTTTACTTGAGTCAACAAAGAAAGAAAGGTTTCCTCTATAGCTGGCATTCTGAATGTAGAAAGTTAGTTTCTTAAATATTGAAAGAACAAACTTCTGTTTGTTAAAGAAAATAAAGTTCATGAGCAGATATCTAAGGTGCAACTATTGGTCTCTCTATGTGCGGAGGAAAAAAGAAAAATGAAAATTGAATATGCTTGTAATCAATTAATACAATGGACTAAAAGAATTGGGTTAATATCAGCTTATGACTCTGAGACTAAAAGAACTAGATAGTGTCCAGTTACTATTACCCACTGCTCTGATCTTGGAGAGAGTGGGAGAAAATGTGGAACAAATTCAAAATTATAAAAAAGACAGGGTTTACTCATTAGAAGGAGACTTGAAAGAGTCTGAGACCTCAGCTCTGGAACAGAACTCACCCAGGGGGTGGGAGCAACACTAGTAAGGTCTGTTCACCATGGAATGGTCAACTATTCAAGACCAAACGGACAACATTTACCTAAGGACAGAAGGGTTGGAAACGAGCGTGGAATGGAGATAAGAACCACAGGGAAGAAATGGAATAACTTCTGACCTGGAGGGATTGCAACATTAAGATGAAACAAAGTGTATGATTTGTTGGCTTTAAAATAGCTGATCTGCTTTTTAAATCTTAACTCAATTCATAATAAAAAGTTTTTAAAAATCTATTTCAGAAGAGATTCTGAAACTTGATAGTGTAGAAAAGCTAAAGTAAATGAAAAAAAAAAAAAAAGAAAAGAAAAGAAAGCAAAAGAGCTCAACAGAAAATTTCAAAGGTTATCAAGAAGACAAAAGTCAAGTATTATAATGAAATGCGCAAATACCTGGAGTCAGAAAATCCAGAGGGAAGAATATGTTCAGCATTTCTCAAGCTGAAAGAATTGAAGAAAAACTTTAAACCTCACCCTGCAATATTGAAGGACTCCATGGGCAAAACAGGAGCCCTGCTAGTGTACTGGATTACAAGCTGGGCTGCTAACTGCAAGGTTGGAAGTTTGATTCTATAAGTTGCTATGCAGAAGAAAGATGAGGCTTTCCACTCCAGTAAAAATTTCAGCATCAGAAATCCTATACAGAGTTGCTATGAGTCAGAACTGACTTGGTGGCACACAACCACCACCACCACCATGGGCAAAATATGGAATGATACAGAAAGCATCAAAAGAAGATGGAAGAAATAGTCACCAGACCAAAAAGAAATAGTTGATGTTCGACCATTTCAAGAGGTAATATTTAATCAAGAACTGATGGTACTGAAGGAAGAAGTCCAAGCTGCATTGAAGGCATCGGTGAAAACAAGTCTACAGGAATTGACAGAATACAAATGGAAATCTTTCAACAAACTGTTGTAGCACTTGAAGCTCTCACTCATTTATTCCAATAAATTTGGACAATTGATTAGAAGATATTCATTCATATTTGTAGTCGTTTCAAGGAGGGGTGACCCAGTGGAAGGTGGAAGTCATTGAACAGTATCATTAATATCACATGCAAGTAAAAGCTTGCTGAAGATAATTTAAAAACTGTTGCAATAGTACATGGAGCTGCCAGAAATTCAAGCCAGATACAAAAGAGGACATGGAATTGGGAATATCATTTCTGATATCAGCTGGATTTTGGCTAAAAGCAGAAAATACTAAAAAGATGCTTACTTATCCTTTACTGACAAGCTATGGGTAACACAGAATGGAATGGGAACTCCAGAACACTTAATTGTGCTCATGAGGAAACCAATAGGCAGTTGTTTAAAATCCTGAAAGGTGTGTGCCAGGGTTGCATCCTCATATCATACTTACTCAATTTCTATGCTGACCAAATAATTCTAAAAAAAACCCCAACAGTTTATATAAAAAAGAAGGTGACATCAGGATTGCAGAAAGACTCATTAACAACCTGTGATATACAGATTTTGCTTGCAGGGAGTGAAGAGGACTTAAAATGCGTACTGATGAAGATCAAAGACTACAGCCTTCAATATTGATTGCACCTCAATGTCAAGAAAACAAAAATCCTCACAGCTGGATCAATAAGTAATATCATGGTAAACAAAGAAAAGATTGAAGTTGTTAAGGGCTTAATTTTGCTTGGACCCATAAAACAACACTCAGGGGAGTTCCAGTCAAGAAATCAAACAACACATTGCATTAGGCACAAGCTGTTGTAAAATCATTTTTTTAAGTATCCAGGTGAAAAGATATCAGTTTGAGGATTTAGGTGCACCTCACCCAAACCTCATATGCATGTGAAAAGTCAATGAATAAGGAAGACTGCAAAAAATGAATGTATTTGAGTTATGGTGTTGGATAAGGATATTGAAAGTGCCATGAATTCCCAAAAAAGCAAATAAATCTGTTTTGGAAGAAGTACAGCTAGAATGCCCCTTAAAAGCCAGGATGTAGATATTTTGTCACTCATTCTTCAGACATGTTATCAGGAACAACCAGTACCTCGAGAGGTAAATGATGCCTTATAAAATGAAGGGTCAGGGATAAAGAGGAAGAGCCTCATTGAGACAGATTGACACAGTGGCAGCAGCAATGGGAACAAGGGTGACAACATTGTGAGGTCAGTCAGGATCGGGCAGTGCTTATGTTGTGTATAGGGTAGCTATGCACCAGAGCAGACTACATCTCACTTAACAAAATGTAGTGGGGTGCCTTCACTTGGGTTCTGAAACATAGCAATCCTGTATAGGATTTCTGAGGCAGTAAATCTTTCTGCCTCAGAGAGCCTGGTGGACTCCAACTGCTGATCTCCTCATTAACAGCCCAACATGGAATATATATGGACTGAGAACCACAAGTTCGTCTGTTCAAACCCACCAGCTGCTCCTTGGAAACCCCATACAGTGTCTCTATCAGTCAGGACCAATTAAAAGGCACTTAACAACAACATCAATATGTATATTACAACATATGTATTGATGGTTACTGGCAATTGGAATAAAGGTCACAAACAAATGGGAAGGATCAATAATTGGAAAATATGGCTCTGGTTATAGAAATGATGATGGAGATCACATGATAGAGTTTTAGAAGATCAATGACTTATTCAATGTAAATACCACTTTGAACAACATAAACGATGACTATACACATGGGCCTCAAAAAATGGAATACACAAAAATCAATTGACTAAATCTGTGAGAAGAGACAGTGGAAAAACACTATGTTATCAGCCAAAACCAGGCCAGGAGTCCCGGTGTGGCACTGTGGGTTAATGTTCTTGACTGCAAAGCCGGCTTGAACTGCAAGGTTGGAAATTAAAACTCACCAGCTGCTCTTCATAAATCCTTTGCAGGGTTGTTATGGGTTGGAACTAACTTGAGAGGGCTTAACAACTACTTCCGAATATTTAGTCACTGAAATCCTTATGAACAGCAGATAAACACTGTCCCATATAGTGCCAGAAAATGAGCCCCTCAGGTTGGAAGGCACTAAAAATGTGCCTGGAGAAGCGTTGCCACCTCAAAGTAGAGTTGACCGTAATGATGCAAATGGAGTAAAGCCTATTGAGCAAAAGCAATCAGGACCTTCATTTGCTGATGGGGCACAACTCAAAATGAAGAGAAACAGCTGTAAACATCCATTTATCATCAGAACATGGATTGTATGAAGTATGAATTTAGGAAAATTAGAAATTGTCAAAAATGAAATGGAATGCATAAACATCGATATCTTAGGCATTCGTGAGCTGAAATGGACTGGTATTGGCCATTTTGAATCTGACAACCACATGGTTTACTATGACAGGAATGACAAATTGAAGAGAAATGGTGTTGCATTCATTGTCAAAAAGAACATATCCAGATCAGTCATGAAGCACAATGCTGTCTGTGATAGGATAATATCCATGTGCCTA
>NW_006408528.1:28913692-28918204 GCF_000296735.1 Chrysochloris asiatica
TGATAAGCATAACTCAAAAGGATGAGAAACAGCTGTAAACATCTATTAATAATCAAAACAGAATCTACAAAGTATGAATCTAGAAAAATCGGTAGTTGTAAAAATGAAATGGACACATACAGATTAATATCCTAGGAATTGGTTAACTGCAATGGATTGGTATTGGCCATTTTGAATCTGATAGTCATGTGGTTTGCAATGCTAGAAATGACAAATTGAAGAACAATGTCATCACATTCATCATAAAAAAAATCACATTTCAACTCTCTCTTGAAGTACAATGCTTTTTGTGATAGGGTAATACTCACATACTTGCAACTGCTAAAGTCACTGATGATGAAATTGAAAAATTCTACCAACATCTTCAGTCTGAAATTGATCAAATATGCAATCAAGATGTATTGAAGATTAATGTCAACTGGATTATAAAGATTGGAAACAAAGGAGGAAAAATCCGTAGTTGTCAAATATGGCCTTGGTGATAGAAGCCATGCTAGAGATTGTAGGATCGAATTTTTCAAGACCAATGACTTATTCATTGCAAATACCTTTTTTTAAACAACATAAAAGATGACTGTATACATGGACCTCACAAGATGTAATATACAAAAACCTACTGACTACATATGTGGGAAGATATGGTGGAAAAGCTCCATATCATTAGTCAAAACCAGGCCAAGAGCAGTGTGGAACAGATCATCATTTGCTCCTATGCAAGTTCAGTCTGAAGCTAAAGAAAATTAAAGCAAGTCCATGAGAGCCAAAATTTGACCTTGAACATATTCCATCTGAATTTAGAGATCATCACAAGAACAGATTTGATGCTTTATAGATTAATGATCAAAGACCAGAAGAGTTATGAGATGGCATCAAGAACATCGTACAGGATGAAAACAAAAGGTCATTAGGAAGACAAGAAGAAAGAAAAAGACCAAAAGGGATTTCAGAAGAAATCCAGAAACTTGCCACCAGTGTAGAAATGCTAAAGCAAATGGGAGAAATGAGGATGTAAAAGAGCTGAACAGACAATTTCAAAGGGCAGCACGAGAAGACAAAGTATTAAAGTGAAATGTACAGAGATCTACAGTTAGAAAGCTTAAGGGGAAGAACAGGCTCAGCATTTCTCAAGTTGAAAGAACTGAAGCAAATAGTCAAGCCTCCAATTAAAATATTGAAGGATTTCATGGGCAAAATATTGAATGATGCACAAAGCATCAAAAGAAGAAGCAAAGTGTGCAGATGCTCTGTACCAAAAAGAAATTGTCGATGTTAAGCCATTTCAAGAGGTAGCATATGATCAAGAACCAATGGTACTGAAGGAAGAAGTCCAACTTGCACTGAAAGCATTGATATAACACAAATTCAAATCTTTCAACAAATGGATAAAGCAGTGGAGGCAAACACTCATCTATCCCAAGAAATTTGGAAGACAGCTACCTAACCAACAAATTAGAGGAGATCCATATTTGTACCCATTCCAAAGAGAGGTGACCCAACTGAATTTGAAAATCATTGAAATTAGTAAAAATTTACTAACATTTACTGAATGCCTGCTCTGGGCCTAGTGTTCATGACTTCATTTAATTCTCACAACAACTCTCTGAAATAGACACTTATTATTGACACTTTCCAAATAGAATATTGAGAATCAGTATCTATCATAATTACTGGTACTTATTTTTTTCCATCATTATACAGCAAGTTAACATTACAGGAAAGATTAAAAATCAAACTGTATAACCCAACCTAAACACAAGGTATTCCTCCTGTTGGACTTGTATATATTATAATTTCCCTTTAAATTTGGGTAGTATTTAACATGTTTAATCATCCCAACCAGGAAGATATATGTATGTATCATGTTGTATTCAAATAAAAGTGTCAGTAGTATTTATAGTAATAATGTAATCTGTCATTAAAGTATTTGTGGTTTTCCATAAGATACAAACTAAAACCCAAACCGACTGCCATCCAGTTAATTTTGACTCATATTCACCATTCATTCATATTTTATATATCATCACTTTCTGTATCATTTTATGATGTTACATGCATTGATTTTCAGCTTCCAATATGTAGGTTTCAGAAACTCAGCATTTTAGTTAAATGGTCCTGAATTTAGCTTGTTAAGCAAACTATTTAAACTGCTAAATATTCACATTTAAATTGGTTAATTTAACTTTTAAGTATTTCCAAAATGGGATGAAATTAAGTGTCACAGAAAATTCAGACCAAATTAGAAGTCATTTCCAGTTGTGCTGGTATTCTTATGCATACTCTTTTCCTAACACCAATGACCAGATTAAAGTAAGTAATCACAAGAAAAAAAAAAAAAAAATCAGCAAACAATGTTAAAGCAATATTCAGGCCACTGGGAGGCGAACTCAGCCTTCGTATCAGAGTGACTGACCATTTTGAATTTTAAGCAATCTTTTAATAGGGAAAGATTTAAAAAATCAGTAACAGGTAACAAATTAGAAAAATTAGTTTATTAATTATTAAAAAAAATGAATGTTTTCATGGACAATTTAATCTGTGGAGTAAGATAAAGAGACGAAACCTTGAAGCAATCTTTATTAATAACAAAATTTTTCATAGTCCTAGACGAATTTATATTCCTATAGGCTACATAGAAACCCTTGGGGTTAGTGGGTTACATGTTGGACTGCTAACCAGAAGGTCAGCAGTTCGAATTTATCATCTGCTCTTTCATGAAAAAAGAGGTGGCTTTCTGCTTGGTAAAGATTTACAGTTTCAGAAACCCTATCTAGGGTCTCTATGAGTCAGAATCCACCTGATGGCAGCAGATTCGGTTTGGTGATTATTGTATACATGTTTTTGAGCTTTATCCTTATCTATTTATCTATTTAAAATCCTAAGATTTTCCATGGCAGTAAGTATTTGATTAAATTTTATTTTGTTACCTCTATTATATTCCATCTTAGATCCATAACTACGATGCTTTTCTTCTTGTTAGTGGGTTCTGTCAAGTCAATTTTTGACTCATAGTGACATCATGTGACACAATAGAACTGCTCTATAGAATTTTCTTAGCTAAAATCTTTATGGAAGAAGATCACCAAGGTTGAAGAGTCAACCTTTCAACGAGCAGTTGAATGCTTAATCACTCTCTAAAGCTCCTTATATTTTAAACTTATCTTTATATTGGGCATTTAGGATTCTGATTTTCCATTAATATTTCTGGTGTGGTGCTATGGGTTAATGCGCTGGACTGCAAAGTCGGTTTGAACAACAAGGTTGGTGGTTCAAGCTCACCAGGCGCTCCTCGGAAACATTATTACATACGATTAGTTATTAACAATTTAAAGCCTCAGTGTTCCTTCCTTCCTACCTTCCTTCAGTTTGTGATTAAGTGAGGTCAAGTCGGTTCCATCTCATAGTGATCCTGTAAATCATTTCCAAGGAGGAGATGGTGGATTGACTCACCCACCTTGCAGTTAGTAGCCCAGTACTTATCTTACAGCACCGCTCCAGGATGCTCCAGGACTGTTATACATAGAAAAATGTCCAGCATATAGGAAGCACTAAAGGCATGCAAGCTGGTGTAATTATAATGTTTTATTATAATAATACTGTACATAGATTTGCATTTCAGATTATTTTCCTAAAATTGATTTCTGTAATAATAGCTCATTCAGAAGTCAATGATCCTTAATTCCAAATATCTTTCAAAAATGGTTGAACTAATTTATAGTCTTTAAGTTATTTTGAAAGACTTAAATATACGATTAATGCAAATACAGTAAATAGTTTACTCTAAAAAGAAGATGGTTTTGAGAATGATGAATTCACACTGCCTTTAGATTTAATAAAAATAGAGACTATTCATTATAAATTATTATGCACATCTTATTCTGATTTTATTCTTCTTCTAAACCAGACCATTTGAATAATTTAGGTCTTCCAGGCATTGTATGTATATATGTCTATGCCCCATTGTCTTGAGGAGGGGAATCTATAGCTCTTGTCAATATCAGGAAGTGCTGTGTCTCAGGGAAAGAAAGGTGTACAAGTTCAAACACTGCCTTTCTAAATATGGGAAATCCTCATCCTCAGAGGCCCTATACAGGGCTGCTGTTAGTTGGAACCGACTTGACAGTACTTAACAATATCTGATTGAAGCCTTAAAAAAATATCTTTTTTTAAAAATATGTAAATCAGTGTAGATTTATAGAGTTTTATTGTATTTCCTTTGGCCTATATTGTCTACCAACTATTTAAAAAATTGAAAGTGAAGAGTTAAAATGTTAGGTAACTTGTTCTAAATTGCCCATATACAAGCAAACTTCAAAAAGTTCATAGAAAAACTCCACTATCTTTTCATTCTTTTTTTCCACTACCTTTTTGAAGCTCTCTTGTAGGTACAACTTTGAAGTTCAAGTATGTTGTTAAGTGTCACTGAGTTGGTTTCAACTCATAGCAACCCTGTATAGGGTCCGAAAGAGCGGTTGGTGAGTTTGAACCAACAGCCTTGTGGTTTAAACCTAGCTT
>NW_006408528.1:28920010-28920940 GCF_000296735.1 Chrysochloris asiatica
CAAATTTCTTGGCAGAGATGAGTGAGTACCTCCAGTGCCGCCTCACTTTCTTGAAAGATTTCAATATTTATTCCATCAGTTCCTGGTGCCTTGTTCCTTGTCAATTACTTCAATGTACCTTGGGCTTTTCCTTCAGTATCATTGGCTCTTGATCATATGCTACCTCTTGAAATGGTTGAACATCAACCATTTCCTTTTGGTAGGGTGACTACATCTGACAGTGTTTCTCTGCTATACATAAGGTTTCAGTTACTAATTATTTTGAAATAGTTTGTCACTCCTTCTTCTTAGTCTGTCTTTGTCTGGAAGTGTATCTGAAATCTGTCCACCATGGATGACGTAGCTTGTATTTAAAATACCTGTGGCTTAACTTTAAGAATCACAGCAAATCACAAGCAACCACAGTATGACAAACTGACAGAAGAGTAGTGGTCCAGGTGCTTTGTTCTTCGCCAATTCCTTCAATGCATCTTGGACTTCTTCCTTCAGTATCATTGGCTCTTGATCATATGTTACCTCTTGAAACAGTTGAACATCAACCATATCATTTTGGTACAGTGACTCTGTGTATTTCTTCCATCATCTTTTGATACTTTCTGCATCACTCAATAATTTTCCCAGAGAATCCTTCAATAACACAAGACGAGGCTGGTAGTTTCGAACCGCTAATCTTAAGGTTCGTAACAAGATTAGTAACCACTATGCTACCAGAGCTCCTTTGGGCTAGGAGTGACAGAGGTAAATGATGATGTATACACAACCTTGGAATAACAGGGCTTCAGGATAGAGGGATTGAGGCATGGCTTAAAAGGGAAAAAGAGGGGAATAAAGGAACTCTGGTAGCGTAGTGGTTATGAATCAGGCTGCGAGCTGCAAGGTCAGCAGTTTGAAACTACCAGCGGTTCCGTGGGAGAAAGATGAGGCAGTCTG
>NW_006408528.1:28921040-28921966 GCF_000296735.1 Chrysochloris asiatica
AATCTTTCAAGAATGTCAGGCAGCACAGGAGGTACTCAATCATTTCTGCCAAAAAATTTGTAAGACAACTATCTGGCTGACTGATTTGAAGAGATCCGTATTTGTGCCCATTCCAAAGAGAGGTGACCCAATGAAATGTGGAAATCATTGGACAATGTCTTTGATATCCCATGTGAGCAAAGTTTTACTAAAGGTAATACAGAAACGGCTGCAAACATACATTGACGTAGAACTTCCAGAGGTTCAAGCTGGATTCCGAAGAGGAAATAGAATGAGGAATATCATTGCTGACAACAGATGGATCTTGGCTGAAAGCAGAGAATACCAGAAAGATGTTTACCTGTGCTTTAGTGACCAGGCAAAATCTTTCGACTATGTGGATCACAACAACTATGGATAATGTTAATTTAATGCGTGCTTACTAGAATTCTATTAAATTTACCATGGAACATTTTAGTTAGACTGATTTTTTTTCTGGTAAAGTTTGGAGTCTCTTTAAACTTATTAAAAGCAGCATGAAATAATAAGAAACAACAGCAGATGGAGCTATTGAATCACTCTTCCCTCTCTAATCACTTTTACTGCCTCACTGGAAGTAATTGGGAATTCCATATACACATAAAGGCATGCTATTTTTTCTTATTCTTTAGACAGAATTATATTATATACTGAATAAAGGGTTCTGGCATTTCCAAAATCAAGTATAATGGAAAAGTTACGTAGTAAAAAAGATAACTACTCATTATTTCTGTTTCAACCATTATGTATTAATACTGAAACATCATTTTAAATGATTTGCATTAGACATATAGTGCAGTAAAAAAAAACTTAAAATTTGCCTTCTCCAATTCTAAACTACACCTGATTAAGTATCATGCAAGAAAAAATGAATGTTTCAGCACAACAGTGAATAATTGTTATCAGGA
>NW_006408528.1:28944380-28946002 GCF_000296735.1 Chrysochloris asiatica
TGACCATTTGTACAACAGAAAGAATCACTGCCTGGTCCTGAGCCAGCCTCATAATTGCTGTTACTCTTGAGCTCATTGTTGCTGCCATGTTGCCAATTCATCTTGTTGGGGTTCTTCCTCTTCTTCACCGTGTTTTTCTTGCATAACATGGCATTTTTAATAATACTTCTCCAACACCATAATTTGGATGCATCAATTCTTCTTTGGTCTTCCTTATTCATCATCCAATTTTCACATGCATATGAGGCTATTGAAAATACCATGGCTTGAGTCAGGCACACTTTAGTCCTCAATCTGATATTTTTGCTCTTGAACACTTACAAAAGTTTTAGGCAGCAGATTGGCCTAAAGCAATACATCTTTAGATTTATTGACTGCTGCTTCCATGAGTGTTGACTGTGGATCTAAGCAAAATGAAGTCTTTGACAACTTCAAACTTTCCTCCATTTATCATGATGTCATTTATTGGTCCAGTTGTAAAGACTTTTGTATTCTTTATATTGAGATGTAATCTACACTGAAGGCTGTTGTCTTTGATCTTCATCAATACATAATTTAAGTTCTCTTTGCTTCCATCAAGCTAGACTGTGTCATCTGCATATCACTGGTTGTTAATAAGTTTTCTTTCAATCCTGATGTCACGTTCTTCTTCATATAATCCAACTGCTAAGATTTGCTCAGCATACAGATTGAATAAATATGGTGAAGAGATATAACCCTGGTACACATCTTGATTATAAACCATTCAATATCCTTTGTTCTGTTTAAACAAATGCCTCTTGGTCTATGTGAAGGTTCCTCATGAGCACAATCAAATGTTCTACAATATTTATTCTACACAATGTTGTCCATAGCTTGTTATAATCTACAAAATCAAAAGCCTTTCCATAGTCAATAAAGCTCTAGTAAGCATCTTTCTGGTTTTCTCTGTTTTCAGCAATGATGCATCTGATGTCAGCAATGACATCCAGAGTTCCTTGTCCTCTTCTGAATCTAGGTTGAACTTCTGACAGTTCCATATCAATGTACTATTGCAGTTGTTTTTGAATTATCTTCAGGAAAATTTTACTTAGATGTGATTTTCATGATATTTTCCAGTGATTTCTGCATTCTGTTCAGTCACCTCTCTTTGGAATGGGCACAAATATGAATCTCTTCCACTCGGTTGGCCATATTCTTGGCATAGATGAATGGGTGCCTTCAGTGCGCCAATGTAGGAATATTTCAATTTATATTCTGTCAATTACTGGAGACTTGTTTTTTGCCAATGCCTTCAGTGCAACTTGGACTTCTTCCCTCCGTATCATCAGTTCTTGGTCAAATGCTACCTATTGAAATGGTTGAATATTAACCATTTCTCTTTGGTAGAGTGACTCTACCTTATGTCTTCTTTTGATGCTTTCTGCATAACTCAATATTTTCCCCATTTAATCTTTCAACATTTTAAGTAGAGATTTGAATTTTTCTATAGTTCTTTCAGCTTGAGAAAAGTTGAGTGTGTTCTTCCCTTTCGGTTTTCTAATCCCAAGTCTTTGAACAATTATAATTATTGACTTTGTCTTCTCAAACTGCTGTTTGAAATTTTCTGTTCAGCGCTTTTCCTTTCTCATTTATTCCATTTG
>NW_006408528.1:28947892-28948831 GCF_000296735.1 Chrysochloris asiatica
CCGTTCTGTGGGAGAAAGATGAGAATTTCTGCTCCTGTAAAGATTTACAGTCTCGGAAACCCTATACAGGGTTGCTATGAATTGGAACCGACTCCAAGGGACACCACCACCACCACCATAATCCACGTGAATTTAGACACCATCTCAAGAACAGGTTTGACTCATTAGACACTAATGACAGATGACCAGAAGAGCTATGGGATGACACCAAGAGCACCATACTAGAAAAAGCATAACAATGACTGTGAGGATAGTGCAGACCTAGGCAGTATTCCATTCTGTTGTGCATAGGGTCACTATGAATTGGAACCAACTTGATTGTACCTGAAAATAAAAAGAACAATGAATTGGAATCTACACAATAGCACTGAAAAGTTCTTGGAAAATGGATTTAAAAAGATAATGGAATTTTGCATGAATTTGTTGAAGCTCCCTTGTATATAAGTGAGTGCAGGCTGACAACAGGGTGGGCAACGAACTGGGCAAGGTAGATGGCATTGACAGAGCGGGTCAGAAATGATGACACTAGCCTTCAGTGTAATATGACAACATTTTGACTTCTAGGTCCTTCTGATTGCATCTATTAGGATTCCTGGTGTGGTGCTGTAGGATAAGCACAAAATCAGGGGTTCAAACCCACCAGTTGCTCCTCAGAAACTCTGTACAGGGTTGCTATGAGTCAAAATCAACTCGAGGGCACTTAGCAACAACAATAAAAATGCATTCAGTTGTGTTCGGCTTTGGAGCTATAGGATAATCACCAGACTGCTAATTGTAAGGTCAGTGGTTCAAATACAACTGCTCCTTAGAAACATTATAGAAGTTTGCTATGAGTTGGAATGCACTGACAGAACAAAAGAGAAAAGGATACTGGAATCTTAAAGATAATTTTTGATGTGTGAAAAAAAAAATGCACTTAAACATTCTGAAGTTAAAGAA
>NW_006408528.1:28949949-28958775 GCF_000296735.1 Chrysochloris asiatica
CCACACAATCAAAAGTCTTTGCATCGTCAATTAAGCACTGGTAAACATCTTTCTGATATTCTCTGCTTTCAGCCAAGATCTATTGGACATCAGCAATGATATCCCTCATTCCACGGCCTCTTCTGAATCCAGCTTCAACTTCTGGAAGTTCTCTGTCAATGTATGATTGTAGCCATTTCTGTATTACCTTTAGCAAAACTTTACTAGCATGGAGTATCAAAGAGATTATCTGATGATTTCCGCATTCTGTTTGGTCACCTCTCTTTGGAATGTGCACAAATATGGATCTCTTCCAATTAGTCAGCCAACCGTAAGACCCCAGGTTCAAACCCACCTGTCACTCCTACAAAGGGTCACTGTTAGTGAGAACAGACTCTACAGCACGTAACAGCAACAACACAGTTATATTATCTATTTCTAACTTGTTCATCTATTCTAGTTTTTCTAGGTAGATTCTGGGCACATACTTTAATGGGGAATGAAGACTAAATAGATATATAAACAGATTTTTCCTAGAAAAAATTGAATGGGGTGAGCATTCCATTAACTAAAACATAACTGATAGATTTTCACATAGATAGATACACCAGCACTCATCTCTCAGTTTGTTGTACAGTGGTGGCTTGTGTGTCTCTGTGATGCTGGAAGATATGCCCCCAGTATGTTAAAGACCAGAAGATATTTAAATTGGTGTCCTGGTTTCAGCAGAGCTCCCAGACAAAGGCAGCCTATGAAAAAGGAGAAGTGGACTGTTATTGAATGGTTAGCTACCAAAAACCTATGAATAGCAGTGGAATATTGTCAGATACAATGCCAGAAGATGAAAACATTATGAATAGCAGCAGAACATTGTCAGATATATTGCCAGAAAAACAAAATTAAAAGCCCATTTCAAAGTGAGGTGATCCAACTGAATGTGTAAGTCATTGAACAGTGTCATTAATATCACAAATAAGATAAATTTTACTGAAGATAATTATAAAACGGTTTCAATAGTACATCCAAGAAACTGCCAGAAATTCAAGCCAGATTTACAAGAGAATGTGGAACAAGAGATATCATGGATGATGTTAGAAGGATCCTGGCTGAAATCAGAAATACCAGAAAGATGTTTATTTGAGCTTTATTAACTATGTAGACACTTTTGACTGTGTGGACTATAACAAACTATGGATAACATTGCAAATAATGGGTATTCCAAAACACTTAATTGTGCTCAGGAGGAACCTGTACTTAGATAAAGAGGCAGTCATTTGAACAAAAAAAGAGGATACTGAATGGTTTAAAATCAGGAACGGTGTGGGCCAAAGTTATATCATTTCAGTATACTTGTTCAAACTGTATGCTGAGCAAATCATCTGAGAAACTGGATTATATGAAAAAGAATACAGCATTAGGATTAGAGGAAGACTTATTAACTAACTGTGATATATAAATGATACACTCTTGCTTGAAAAGGACTTTAAAGAGTTACAGATAAAGATCAAAGACTAAAGCCTTCAGTATGGATTGCACCTCAGTGTAAAGAAAATAAAAATCCCCACAACTTGAGCAATAAATAGCATCGTGAGAAATGTAGAAAAAAAATGGAACTGTCAAATACTTCATTTTGCTTGTATCCACAATCAATATTCCTGGAATTGACAGTCAATAAATCAAAGGACATATTGCATTAGGCAAATCTTCTGCAAAATGTGTCCTTAAAGTGCTATAAAGCAAAGGTATCTGTTTGAGGACTAAGGTGTGCTTATCAAAGCCATGGTGTTTTCAATCACCTTGTATGCATGTAATAGTTGTACAAAGACTAAGGAAGACCTTAGAGTAATCCATGCACTTGAATTGTGGGATTTGTGAAGAATGTTGAAAGCACAACAGACTGCCAAAAGAACAAACAAATCTGTGTTGGAAGAAGTACAACCAGAATGCTCCTTAGAAGCAAAGATGGGGAGACTACGTCTCTTGTACTTTTGACATATTATCAGGAGAACCAGTCTCCAGAGAAGGACATCATGCTTAGAGAAATGGAAGGTCATGGAAAAAGAAAAAGACCTCCAATGAGAGGAACTCACACAGTAGCAGTATCCATAAGTTCAAAGATTACAACAATTGTGAGATTAGTGCAGGGCTGGGCAGTGTTTTGTTCGTTGTACATATGGTCACTGTATGTCAGAATCCACTTGATGGCACCTAACAACAGCAAAAATCACTAACATACTGTTGGTTTTTTAAGCCTAAATCCAGCTATCTTTTCAATAAAAATAATTATCCTGCAAACCAAAATAATATTTCTAGGATATGGATGACCTTAGACAAAATAATGTATCCTCATGCAAATTGTAATAATATTGGAGATCAAACTAACTTTTTAAATTACTTTTGAATGAAAATATAAGTCATCTTTTTTTAAACAAATGGTGAAAATGCCTGAATGTGATTGACATTCAGTGATTGGATAGGCTGACGACTTCCCTTTTCTCTTGGAATTTATTCTATTTTGTCTAAACTCTTCTATCCCTGAGTTATCAGTTCATGGGTTCTTAACTCCAACAACTTTCCAGACCAGAAGAGAATTCTTAATGTTTTTATGTCTTTTTCTATAGTCTGTCTGATCATTTATTAATCATATTTCAACAAGCTACTATGTTTACTTTTCATCTCTTACTTCAAATTTTTCTGTGGTTTCCCTTCCTTCCTTGTAGAAGTTTTACAAATAAATCTTCATGGTATTAGTGCATACCTTCATCTTTTGAAACCTCAGAGAAACCATTATATCCAGTAAAGAGTTGGCTTTCTTATTGGATTTGGCCAGAGAAGAGCAAATAAAGGAGAACATTTTAGCTATTAAAATATACGGGTAGGGTAAGAAAAAAGAGTTAACTTTGAGAGCATATTTATTTTAGAACTTAAAAAGCCACAAGTCAAAAAAAAAGTCTAATAAGAAAACATTAATTCTACCTAAACTACATAATGACAGCATGTGTTATTAAAGATATGTAGTTGCCTGAAAAGAGGGATTGAAACTATTTTTTTTTCACAAATGAAAAAACTATCCCGAAGTAATAAGATGCCTACAGTGATCTTCATGACCCTAGCCAAGCCCACTTCCTTGACCCCATACAAAATTTCCCATTTTCTGCCCACAGGCATTCTCTTTGTTTCTCAAGTAGGACAAGCTACTCTCAGGCCCTTTTTGCACTTGCTTTCCCTTCCTACTGTGATTCTTTTTCCTAAGGTGTTTACACTACTGACATATTTAGCTCAAATTTTACTTCCTGACCACATTATTAGCTTCATCACCATTGGTTGATTTTCTATCATCTTATTATTTAAACAGCAATTATATTCACTGAAATTATCATGCTTATTTAATTTATCATTGTTTTGTCTTTCTTCTACAATTAAATCCTAAAATTAAAGTAGAATCTGATTTATTCCCTTGCTATTGTTCAATTCTAGAAGAACACATGATAGTTATAAAATAAATATATTTTAGTTATTTATTTCGATTAATGCTTTTAGCATCTTCTCAACATTAACTGTCCCTGATCAAGAAAACTTAAAGATAAAATGTTAAAAGCATAGGCATAAAGAATCACAACATTTTACAAATTGAAAAAGACTGTACAGCCATAAAGTCTAATTATCTTTCCAGTGTCAGTGTTGTCGTTAAGTAACTGTTCAACTTGAAAATATGGTCAATTTTCAATTCTCTTCCATGAGAATTCAGCATCTACTAAATAACCACTTATAACATTTGTTATATCTTAGAGGAAACCTAAATTAATTTACTATTGCAATAAATATTTCTTTAGGATTTCTTATGTGCCTGGGAATAATCTCAGTATTTGGATTATATCACTGAACAGAACAACAATGATACAAAAATCTTTGTTCTC
The DNA here is from genome assembly GCF_000296735.1 of Chrysochloris asiatica. NCBI lineage: Eukaryota > Metazoa > Chordata > Mammalia > Afrosoricida > Chrysochloridae > Chrysochloris > Chrysochloris asiatica. The sequence goes on from NW_006408528.1 coordinate 28,953,846, forward strand.
ATAACCTTATATTCTACATGGAAGAGAAAAACAATAAAATCAAACATAAATTTAGAAATGACAATATATTATAGGGTGATGGATAGTAGAAAATGAATACCATCAGTAGTGATAGGATCAGGGCAGCTTGAAATTTGAAAGAGGTGTTCAGTGTAGGGCTGATAAACATGAGATAGCTGGCCATGGAGGCATGTGGGGATTATTCTGAGAAGAGAGAATTCTATCAACATGAAGAGAAAATGCCTGCTTCTAGGGTAGAAGATATAGTAGAACAGTATGACTGAAGCAACATAGGGAATATGCATGAGGGTGTGTGTGTGAATTAAGTGTGTGTGTCTTTGTGTGGATGGTGATAAAACATGTTTTAATATCCAAGATGCACTGAAGGCATTGGTGAAAATAAAGGCTACAGGAACTCATGAAATACCAGTTGAGATGTTTTAAAATTTGGATGCAACATTGAAACTATTTACTCATCTATGTCAAGAAATTGTGAGAGAAGCTACCTGGTAAATCAACTGGAAGAAATTCATAGCTGCACTCATTCCAGAGAAAAGCGATCCAAGAGAATGTTAAAATGATTAAATGTCATTAATATGTCACATAGCAGAATTTAGCTGAAGATAATTGAAAAATGATTATAGCATACAATGACATGGAACTACCAGAAATTTAAGTCCATTTTGGAAGAGAACATGTTAAATGGATTTGGGTTGATATAGAGAATACCACAAAGATGTTTGCCTGTATTTTATTGACTATGCAAAGATAATTGACTATGTGGATCACCACAAATTAAGAATAACTTGGTAAGAATGGTGAACAAGAAAAGAGAAAACATTAACTTACTGCCTCTCCTTCCAGGAGATCAGCTAAAATGTTAATCAGGTAACTGAACGGGACCAATCCTCCCCACCCAGGAGACAAGCTAGAATATTAATCAGGTTACCGAGTGGGACCAATCTTCTGGCTTCCCTCCTGTCTTCAAACAGGTCTGCAACCTAGCCCCTCCCCAACTGTGACCCCATATAAGCCTGTACTGACCTGCAGTTAGGGCTCAGAATCTGGAGAAGTTAGCCCTCTGAGCCAGCCGGCTTAATAAAATCTGAAACTCTGCTTCAGCTCTCCCAGTGGCCTCAGTTTCTTTGGCAACAGATCTAAACCTGCTGTAACACTCTCGGATCTAAAACTGCTGTAACAATGGGAATTCCAGAACACTTAATTGTATTCATGAAGAACCTGTACGTAGATCAAGAGAGAGTTGTTCAAACATAACAAAAAATTATTTAGTGGCTTAAATAAGGAAAGGTATGTGTCAGGGTTGTATCTTTTCATTATACTTACTCAATCTGTATGCTGAGTTAATAATCTGAGACTGAACTATATGAAGAAGAATACAACATCAGGATTGGAGGAAGACTCATTAACAACCTGTGATCTGCAGATAATGCAACCTTACATGCTAAAAACAAACAGGACTTGAAGCACTTACTGATGTAGAATGACTACAGCCTTTAGTATAGATTATACCTTTACTAAAGAAAACAAAAATCCTCTAAACTGAACCTATAAATAGCAGAATGTTAAATGTAGAAAGTATTTAAGTTGTCAAGGATTTTATTTTAATTAGATGCACAATCATTGCCCATGGAAGCAGCAGTCAAGATATCAGATAATGCATTATATTCAGCAAATCTGGTGCAAAATACTCTCGGAACTGTAAATAAGCAAATGTTTCATTTTGAGGGTGAAGGTGTATCTGACCCAACCTAAAGTATTATAAATCTTTGCCTATGGACTCAAAAACTACAATAAATAAGGAAGAGCAAAGAAGAATTGATGTCTTTGAATTATGGTAGTGGCCAAGAGTATTGAACACACCATGAATTGTTGGAACACTAAACAAATCTGTTTTGGATGTTTAGGAAGACAAAACTTTGTATCATGTACTTTGATTTTTATTTGCTTTCTTGCTTTTGGCTTTATCAACAGAAATTAATTTTCTCACAGTTTAGGAGGCTAGAAGTCTGAATTTAGGGCACAAACACTAAGGGTGAGTTCTATTTTTCTATAGTCTCTTGAGGAATTTCCTTTTTGGTTTCTTGGAGATCTTCCTGCGTGATGGAATCCATTTTCTCCTGTCTCTGCTCTCTTGTTACCTTGCTTAATCCACTCTTTTTGTTTTTTTGAATTTTTTTATTATGAATTGAGTGAAAGTTTGCAGAGCAGATTGTCAGTTTTGCATTCATCAAATCATACATTTTTTTCATCTCAATGATTACAATTCCTCCATGTACCACAGGTATATACTTCCGCCCTGTGATTCTTATTTCTATTCCAATCTCCTTTATAACCCATCTGAATTTTGTTCTTAGGTAAATGTTGCTGTCTTGATCATGAATGGATGGCCATTCCATGGTGAGCACGTCTTACGAGTGTTGCAGTTTCCCACTATTTCTCTCTTTACTACTTGGCTACAAATTGAGCCACAGGGTTGAGTACAGTTACAGACATGAAGCGTGGCTGAGCACCAGAGCATTGGGTTCCTCCAGTTTCTTTCTGACCAGTGAGCTTGTTTTTAAATTTTTAAAATAATTTTTTGAGTTTTGTTCAACATTTTTCTCACTGTGTCTAGTACCTTCTAATGTGATTCTTAGAGGAGTTGGTAGTAGTAGTCTTGTTTGTTGTTGTCAAGTGCTGTTGAGTCACTTCTGACTCTTAGCGAGTCTGTATAGAGTTTCTGAGGAGCTGTTGGTGAGCTTGAACTGCCAACCTTGCAGTTCAAACTGACCTTGCAGACCAGTGTGTTAACCCACAGCATCACACCAGGACTCCAGTAGTTAAGTAGTTTATTGTCTTTTGAGTCTTGGAGACTGATGATCACTTGCTCCATTAGTCCATTGGATGTTCACTTGCTCCATTAATTCAAATGTCATCAGTTTTCATCCTTTTCTTTCTTCCGCACATGAGGAGACCAATTGTTGCATCTAAGATGGTCACTCATGAGTTTTTAAGATCCCAGTCACTAGTAACCAAAGTAGGATGTAGAACATTGTCTTTGGGAACTATGACACCAAGTTGGTTCCAACTAATAGTGACGCCTATGCAGAACAGAATGAAACACTACCCAGTTGTTGGCCACTCTCACAATTATTGTTATGGTTGAGCCCATTATTATTACGTTGCCATCATGTTGCTACAATGTCAACCCAACTTGTTGGGAGACTCCCTCATTTTAATTGACTCTCCACTTTTCTAAGCATGGTGTCCTTCTCTAGGGACTGGTTCTTCCTTTCTAAGGAACATCCTGGCTATACCTCTCTCAGCAAAAAAAAAAAAATTTTTTTTCCTTTTAGCAGCTTTCAATATTCTTTTTGGTACTTTCAATATTTTGGTACTTTCCACATTCTCCCCTAACACCATGATTCAAATGCATCAATTCTTCAAAGGAATTCCTTATTCATTGTCCAACTTTCACATGTATGTGAGGGAATTGAAAATAACATGGCTTGGGTCTGGCACACCTTAGTTCTCTTTGGAACACTTTAAAGGTCTTTTGCAGCAGATTTGCCTAGGGCAACACATTGGTTTTTTTCACTTCTGCTTCCATGAGTGCTGATTGTGCCTCCGAGCAAAATTAAGTCTTTGACCACTTCAATCTTATTTCCATTTATCATTGTTTATTGGTCCAGTTGTGAGGATTTCTGTTTTCTGTACATTGAAAAGAAATGTTGTTGTTGTAAAGTGCCGTGGAGTTGATTCTCACCCATAGCGACCCTGTATAGGGTTTCCCAGGAGCAGCTGGTGAACTTGAACCACCGACCTTGCAGTTCAAATGGCTTTGCAGTCTGGTGCATTAACCCACAGCACCACACCAGGACTTCATATTAAGCAAGTAAGTATAATAAGTAAAGTTCTCTTTACTAATGGCAAGTAAGGTTGTATCATGTTTATATCTCAGGTTGTTAATGAGTCTTCCTCCAATCCTGATGCCACGTTCTTCTCCATATAATTCAGATTCTTTGTTCAGCATACAGATTGAATACCACCCAGACACACCTTTCCTAGTTTTAATACCTTTAATATCTACTTGTTCTGTTCTAATAGCTGACTGTTGATATAACTACAGGTTCCTCATGATCATATTTAAGTGTACTGGTATATCCATTCTGTGCTATGATCTATTGTTTGTTATGAAATACACAATTGAAACATTTTGTATAGTCACAAAAGCAGGAGTCAACAGCTTTCTGGTGTTCTCTGCTTTCAGCCCAGATCTATCTCATGTCAGCATTGATATCCCTAAGTCCAAGTCCTCTTCTGCATCTTTCTTAAATATCTGACAGTTCCTTGTATATGTATTGTTGAAACTGTTTTTAAATTATTTTAAGAAAAATTTCACTTGCATATGATATTAACAATTATCATTAATCACATGCAAGTATCCACATTCTGTTGGGTCACCTGTCTTTGGAATGGCTCAAATATGGATCTCTTTTAATTGATTGACCAGGTTGTTGTCTTCCAAATTTCATGGCATAAATGACTAAGTACCTCCAGTGCTGCATTAGTTTGTTGAAATATTTCATTTTGCATTACATCAGTTTTAGGATACTTGTTTTTCACCAGTGCCTTCAGTGCAGCTTGGACTTTGCCCTCATTATCACCGGTTCTTGATCATAGGCTACCTCTTGAAATGGTTAATCATTAATTTATTTCTTTTAGGTAAGGTGACTGTGTAATCCTTCCATCTACTTTTGAAGCTTCATGTGTCACTCAGTATTGTCCTCATTAAATCCTTCAATATTGCAAACCCGAAACTAGAATTTTTTCTTCAGTTCTTTCAACTTGAGGAATGCAGAGCATGTTCTTCCCTTGGGTTTTCTAACTCTAGACCTTTACACATTCCATTTTAAAACTTTTTTTTTTT
>NW_006408528.1:28960983-28963747 GCF_000296735.1 Chrysochloris asiatica
ATTATCAACACTCATGGAAGCAGCAGTCAAGAAATCAAACAACGTATTGCAAATAAGCAGATCTGCTGCACAAGACCTTTTAAAGTGTTGAAGAGCAAAGAAGTCAGCTTGAGGACTAAGGTGCGCTTGACGTAAGCCATGGCGTTTTCAATAACCTCATATGCATGCGAAAGTTGGACAGTGGATAAGGAAGATTGTAGAAGAATTGATGCTTTTGAGTTATGGTATTGCAGGAGAATACTGAAAGTGCCATGGGCTGCCAAATGAACCAATAGTTCCATTTTGGAACAAGTGTAGCCAGAATGCTCCTTGGAGGCCAAGATGGTAAAACTTCATCTCTCATACTTCTGACATATTGTCAGGAGGGACCAGTCACTGGAGAATGATATCATGTTTGGTAAGGTGGAGGGTCAGAAAAAAAGAGCAAGACCCCCAACAAGATGGATTGGCCAAGTGGCAGCATTGATGGACTCAAGTGTGGCAATAGCAGTGAGGTTGTCCCAGGATGAGGCAGTGTTTCGTTCTGCTGTGCATAAGGTCATTATGGGTTCATACTGACTCAATGGCACCTACAACAATTACAACAAATTATAACATACCATTGTGAAATGAACTTTTGGTGTGACACTGTGGGATAAGCACTAGACTGTGAGCCACAAGTTCAGCCATTCAAACCCAGCAGCTATTCCACAGGAATCCTATATAGGGTCGCTATGAGCTGGAACTAATTCAATGGTACTTATCAACAAGTGATATTGAAAAAGGTCCTCCATGACCGAAATCTTCTTGTTATATGAGTATAACAAGGTTTGAGGTTGGGGATGAAGACTGGGACCAAATTTTCAAGTAGCTTATACCCCAAAAGTTTTTTGGATTTTATCCTAATGTTGGAAATGAAGAAATGGAAGGATAACATAAAAGTCTCCTTTTGATGTATGTTAAGGTTGTGCCCTGCTCAAGACATCACAATATGGTGGATAGATGCCATCTTAACAGAATGTATTCACATCATATACATATACTACCTTGTAAGTGTGGATGATTCTAACAGAATGTTGAGGAAGAACACTATCTTACATAATTCTATAGTGCACTACTACATCCATGGCCAGGCACATACTTGAGAGAATATGGACACATAGCTTCATTGGCACAATAAAGTAACTTGAGCTGTTCCTTGTGTTGCTCTTGCCCAAAGCATTCATCAAAATCTCATTTTACTATTCCTGGTACAAACATTATATGATGCCTTGGGTTGTGGTGGGAAAAGGAGCACCCTTGGTGTTGATAGCATGGATATTCTTGTGAGAGAGGAACTATAAATGGGTATATGGGTTCTTATTACCTAGGGGTTCTAGAAAGCTCCCAGGACCAAGATAATAAACTTGTGCAGCAATTCTTCTACATTTACTTTATTTAAAAATTTTTTTATATTTATTTATATACACTTGAGGAAGGAGATCTTTTTCTACTATGCATGAAGTAGAAAAACATCATGCTGATTAGAGTTTTCCGGTACCAAACCAGAGACTAACTTTATTCATGTCTTTCACTTTGTTTTCAATTATGTATTATCTGCCTGCCTACTATGAACCACAATGATCTTACTTATTCATTGTCCAACTTTCACAAACATGATTGATTTGATTGAAGGTGATTGAAAATACAAATGGCTTGGGTCAAGTGCACTTTAGCACTCAAGGAACAAAGACGAAAGAAGACCATAAAAAAATCAATGCATTTGAATTATGGTATTGGTGAAGACCATGGACTGCTAGAAGAACAAGCAAATCCCTCTTGGAAGAAGTACAGCCAGGATGCTCCTTAGAAGGAAGATGGCTTCATCTTTGGATATACTGTCAAAGGGATCAGTTCCTAGAGAGGGACATCGTGCTTGGTAAAGTGGAGTGTCAATGAACAAGAGGACACTCAATAAGATGGGTTGACACAATTACAGCAAAATTGGACTCCACCATAGCAACTGTGAGGCTGGCGCAGGAGTGGACAGTGTTTCATTCTGTTTTCTGTAAGATCTCTATGAATCAGAACCAACTCAACAGCACACACCAACAGCAACAAGAACAACATGAGCCAGAACAATAAATTCGGAGATGGTGTGAAAGATGGAGTTTGCAATCTAACAGGGAGGTGAGTTAAAAGTTATCATTCCTTGGCTTAACTTTCAGCTGAATGATAGGCAGGCCTATACAGTGAACCATAACATCAGGGAGGTACACACTTCTTAGGACAATCAACCATGAAAGGTCGAAAGGGCAGCCTTAAACCAGGGTTAAAACTCAGAAGTCAAGAAAGCATAGGAAAGAATAACAAATGAAAAAGGTGAACACAGACAGGAAGTAAGAAGAATGCTGCTACATTGTGGAGATTGCAATCAATGTCACAAAACAAAATGTGTGTTAATTATTGAATGGAAAACCAATTTGCTCCACAAACTTTCATCCAAATTACAATAATAATAATAATGATTAAAAGATTGCTTAAGAGAATAACAACAACAAAATACAGAGAACAAATATGGAGAAGACAGAGGCATGAAAGAAAAGGACACTTGAGGATTACTCAAATTCCAATTTCATGTTTACAGATACAGGAAGAATGCTGGCAAAAGAGGCTTTGTGTGAGAGAAAGCAGATTTTGTGGGCAAAATAATACCATAACTTGTATGTGGTTTTGTAGATATGTGCATGTATGTATATGCAATCAATAAATTATGTACAGATTAACATATATGTAAGTATGAATA
>NW_006408528.1:28964412-28966942 GCF_000296735.1 Chrysochloris asiatica
AAATCCTATACAGGGTCACTAGGAGTTAGAACCAACATGACTTGAGGGCACTTAACAACAATATATGTCATAAAAAGCCATAATACTTGCCAAATTAAGAGAAAACATGAATTCTATAAATTGAGAAAAATAGATGGATAAAAAGCAATCTATTTAGACTTCTTGGGGACAAGGCACTTGGAAGGGTAGCGTTTTATAGAACTGGCCAGTGGTGCATTCCAAGCTGATGACAAGTATGTCAAAAGCACTGAAGTACAACACACACATGAAATTTGGATAGACCTAATATGTGTATATATATACTTGTTCCAGTTGAGAATCTGGTTGGCAATAGGTGGCTGTAAATTCTTACAAGTAGTTTGAAACCAATAATAAAGAGCTTTACAGTTCACAATAAGCTAGACTGGAGTCTAGCTTGTCAGTTCAAGAAAAACAATGAACATTTCAAGGAATAAATGACAAGTTGAGCCAGTACTTGAGTAATCTTCTAACAATGTAGGAGAGGATGAAAAAGTAGGGGAGCTGTTGAGATGGGTAGAACACTACTTTGATAACTGAGGGATTTATTCATTATTAATGTAGGAAAATAAACAATGACAGGAAAGACATGGGGAAGGGAAGACTTCATGAGATGGGTGACATTTTGGAAGGGTGTGAATAGGGAGAGAGACTAGACTTAAACAAGATTTTTTAAAATAGCCTAGAAAATCTGAAGAATTAAAATTCCATTGACAGAATAAAGAACAAAGAGTAAAATACAATTTTTTGAAAAATTGGTTTTAAGTATGGAAAGATGTCTGAAATATTCTAGGTTAAACATATCATCTCATCAAACCCCATTTCATTCTTAGCAAATGGTCATTGATTTTCTATTCATGGAGTTGAAAGTTGTCAAAAAAGGAACCTATCAACCCCTGGGTCAATGTGGCAAACACTTCTTTTACTCTTTTTCTCCAGAGACTGTATACCAAAGATCTCCTTCTCTTGCTGGGATTTTCCTCTGGCTACCGCTCACCAGTATTAAAACAGGCTGAAACTTCTTCCATATTAGAATTAAGAACAAAAACCAAAGCTTCATGCCTACCAACTACTGGTATCTTTTATTCTTCTCTTAACAGTTTAAACATTTGCTGCCCCACTTGACTTACTGCATGTACCCTTCAGTCCATTGCCACTTGTTTTGCCCTGCCTGCCTCCCTTTTGTCAAAGCTATTTTTAGTCAAGCTTCCCATGATTTCCCAGCTCCCAGTCCTATGTAAGACTTTCAGTCCGCTTCTTATTTGATGCTTCAGCTATATTTAATACTGTTGACCCCACTCTTTTGCAACCACAATTTTCTGCATTCAGTACTGTTTTGTTGTCTCTTGGGTCTCTTTCTCCATATATACCTTAAGTGTCTGTGTTGGTCAGGCAACAGACCTGAGTATCCTTATTTCTCACTTTGCCTTTATCTTTTCCACTACTTTGGCTTCAGTTACTATTTCAATCTTGATAGATTCAATATAATTTCCTTGATCTCATATCACTATCTAGGCTGTAGAACAATATACATTCAGTAATTCCATAGAAAAAAGTCCTTGATTTTTTTATAGGTACATTACATTCAGTTGGCCTAGTTCAAAATGTTTTAACCCACTACACTATGTTGTTCTTGTTGGTAGGTGCCATTGAGTCCGTTCTGATCCCATGTACAATAGAATGAAACTCCACTGGGCCCTGCACCATAGCCACAATTGTTGTTAAGTTTGAGCCCATTGCTGCTGCCACTGTACCATTTCATCTCGTTGGGATCTCCCTCTTTTTTGGTGCCCCTCCACTTTACTAAGAAGGATGGCCTTCAGCAGGGATTGTACCCTCTTGATAACAAGTCCGAAGTATGAGAGAAGAAGTATGGCCATCTTGGCTTCCAAGGAGCATTCTGGTCATACTTCTTCCAACACAGATTTTTTTTGTTTTGTTTTGATATTCCATTGGAAGGTTAATATTCTCTCCAACATTATTACTCAAATGCATCAATTCTTGCAAGGTCTTTCTTATTCATTGTCCAACTTTCACATGCATATGAGACTATTGAAAATACCATGGATTGAGGCAGGCACACATCAGTTCTTCAACTGACATCTTTGCTCTTGAACAATTTAAAGAGGTCTTGTGAAGCAGATTTGCATAATGAAATATGTTATTTGATATCTTGACTGCTACTTCCGTGAGTGTTGATGGTGAATTCAAGCAAAATGAAGTCTTTGACAACTTCAAGCTTTTCTCCATTTATCATGCTATTATTTATTGGCCAGTGGTAATGATTTTTGTTTTCTTTATATTGAGGTGTAATCCATACTGAAGGTCCATACTGAAGACTGTGATCTTGGATCTTTCAGCAGCAAGGTTGTTCCATCTGCATATTTCAGGGAGTTAATGAGTCTTCCTCCAATCCTGATGCCATGTTCTTCTTCATATGATCCAGCTTCTCAGTTTATTTGCTCATAATACAGATAGATATGGTATTAATATCATAAATATGATATTTATG
>NW_006408528.1:28968137-28981464 GCF_000296735.1 Chrysochloris asiatica
CAGAGTAAAAGAGGAAGACCCCCAATGAGATGGATTGGCACAGTGGCAGCAGTGATGGGCTCAGGTGTAGCAATGATTATGAGGTTGGCCCAGAACTGGCAGTGTTTTGTTCTGTTGTGCATAGGATTGCTATGAGTTGGCACTGATTCGAGGAACCTAACAACAACAATAAGTTAGAACTAAAAAATTCTAAGCATCATTTAAATAAAAAATTCTATGTTTCAGCTAACATTGACCCTGAATATATTTTGAATCCTAAAAATGTAATTTAAACATTATTCCCATTCCTTATCTTTAGAGATTGAGGCAGCAATTAATGTTTGCTATTGTTGTTAATTAAGGAGCTCTGGTAGCATAGTGGTTATGAATCAGACTGCTAATCTCATGGTCAGCAGTTTGAAATTACCAGCTGGAAAAAGATGAGGCTTTCTGCTCCTGTAAAGATTTACAGCCTCAGAAACCCTATAGAGAGTGGCTATGAGTTGCAACCAACTCCACGGCACATAACAACAACAACATTATTGTTAATTGCTGTCAAGTAAGTTTTGGCTCATAGTTACTCTGTATGGGGTTTTTTGGGAGCAGCTCTTGGGTTTGAAGTGTCAATCTTGTGATTAACAATTCAGTGCCTATCCTTCAGCATCACACCGGGATTCATAATCCACCTTTGGAAGAAACGAATTTGTGGAAAATCCCTAGAATTACTCCTCATATTACACAAATGTGAAACAATTGATAACCCGCTGTCCTTTGTGAAAACTATGACTATATTGTTCTAAAGCTGAAGAAGTGATGCAGATTTAAAACGTATTTGTTGTTGTTCTTAAGTGCTGTCAAGTCGATTCCGACCCATAGCGACCCTGCATAGGGTTTCCAAAGAGCTGCTGGTGAGCTTGAACCACCGACCTTGAGGTTCAAATGACTTTGCAGTATGAAGAATTAGCCCACAGAACCACACCAGGACTCCTAAAACCTATTAAGACAATGTATTGTCTAGGATTGGATGTATCCTTAGCAGAACTGTCTCCTCTCACACAAAGTAGAACAAAAGCACTCAGTTTAGAGGTTTCATATCTTGGTGATTTCCAGCACTAAGTATTTTGCTTATGATTTTTTATAATTGTAGCATAGGGAAAGAAGAACACATTTGTTTTCAGAATACCCATTTCTTAAGCATTTCTACTCACCTCTATAGAAAATTCAATTTTTGCTCTTGGTAGTTACAGTCTGGAATCTATGTTCCCAGGTTGCTGTTGTTAAGTGCTGTGGAGTTGGTTGAGACTCAAAGCAACCCTGTATAAGATTTCTGAGGACTGGCCATTGGCTTTGAACTGCCATCATCATGGTTAGCAGTCAAGTGGTCATCCTACAGCATCACTCCAGGACCCACGTTCGAAGGTATATTCTATCATTAAATAGATATGAGTCAGTAAGTTATTTAGAATTTTGATGTTTCAATTTCCTCCTATATAAGATGAGGATGTTAGGTGGGTCATTTAAAAATAAATCATTTACATTTAAATTTCTGATGAAATGGAACAACAATGTATAATAATTACACTATAATTAAATGATGAATGATCATTAGTAGAATCCTCATGCTTTGTCAATGTAGACTCTTCACTTTAAAGGTACACAGGAATAGGTGATTTTAGTAATGAGTATTTAAAAGTATATTCTGTTTTCCACACAACAATATTTTCAAAGAGACATAAAAAGCCAGGTTTTGAAATTTCAAAGTAAAAATGAAGCTTTTCACTTCTACCAATTGTTCTTAAAAAAATATTGGAAACTCTTTTCATGCCAAAAATTCAGGAGTCTTATAGGCTTCATCATTAGTCGAGCTGTGCTGTGAAATAATCCCAACAAACACATTTCTGGTGGAGTTTGTTATGTCTCTTTGTGACATGGTTCTGGAAATTTTGTAAGACATTAAGACTGAGAAATAATTGACTTTCTAAGCCAGTGCCAAGGATTGCCAAATGGATAAAACAGTGCATGGAAATTTGAGGAGCATGGATATCCTTTAGACAGGGACATACGGTCACTCAAGTTTATCTTTACCCCCGATTGACTTCAAGCCAAAACATTAAAAAGTGCCTGTAAATAGTATTGAACTACAGTAAGTCAACTATTTAGACACATTCCAGACGTGTAAATCTTGGTTAATAAAATATTTTTCTTACTATTTGCTTTCTCACACTATGCATCAAAGGAAAAAAAATTCCTGATTGAGAAAAAGACCCTCAACATACAGCTTATAAACTTGACAACAAGCAAATCCAGACACGTTCTATAAGCTCCCACTTTCCCCCTAAGGTCTCCATGCCATGCTTGTCAAAGCATATTTCATAAATATTTTAGAATCAAAGCTGACAAACATATTAAGATCCCTTATTGATGTTGCTTAAAGGCCTTCACGTGCATAAGTAGACTACACAAAAATCAAGTGAAATCTGAGTTGCTAGCATTTATCTAAACTGTCCACTTTGTCAGTAAATGTCTAATGTGCTTTGTAGTATGGTAGGATGTAGTGGTCCATAAAGAAAGAGAAAGCTTCAAAAAAATTTGCAAACTGCATGCTTACATATACATAATGGAAACATAAACACTGATTTTTTTTTTTGTTATTAGGAAAACAAATACACAAGGTATGCAAAATAAAGAAGTATTTTTAATGTAAATGCTTAGGGCAAGGATTAGTGTTAGGTGAGGAAAACATTCACCTTAGGCACATTATTTAAGGGAGTGCAAAAAAAATTCTCAATAATCAAGGAAATAATATTTTAATGCAATATTTTGACAAATCAAAACCATGCCAAAAATCATGAATGAAAAAAAATATCAAAAAATTAAATGAAGACAGGGGACAGTAAAGTTACTGAGTTTTCCTTTTGCCTCAGGGTCTAAAAGGAGTGCTAAGTAACTTTTTATTATACTACACTTTGGTTGTTATCCTTGAAAGCTTGAGGAAAATGCATAATTTAAGATGCAAGAGGCAACTTCAATGTAATATCCCAATATTGCTCTTAATCGATGCTAAATACAATTTCCAGATGCAGACTACAAGCCACAGAGCTTGCATTCCAGACATTTTAGCTGCATCTCTCCTGGCATATGATATTCTTTTAAGACAAATGTCATACCCTATAAGTTCTATTATTTTCCACATTGCCTAACACATAATAATTGCTATCATTAAACTAAACAACACAACCTCTAACCAATTATCATAGGATACTTGGGGGAATTGACAAGACCAGAATGGAAACATTGATTATTGCTATAATACTCAAGATCATTGGTATGCATGCCCAGGTTGTCCCCTTTACAGATGCAAGGGCACTATATCACCAACTGAAATGTATACTACTACAAAGGAGCTCTGGTAGTGTAGTGGTTACGAATCGGGTTGCAAACCGCAAGGTCAGCAGTTCAAAACTACCAGCTGCTCTGCGGGAGAAAGATGAGGCTTTCTGCTCCCGTAAAGATTTACAGCCTTGGAAACCCTGCACAGGGTCACTATGAGTGACATAACAACAACCATACAGGCAATATTTTAAAGAAGAAAACTTAAAATCCTAAAAACTGGTAGTAGGAATGCACTGAGAAAAGCTCAGATAGTAAAATAGAGAACAGGTGGTGAAATTGAAGGGGAACTCTAAAATCATTTTTGGTGTTTTGTCTTTCATTACTAGAAAGATACTCAGTGATATAAGAAACACAATAAAAAACATAGTTTTGGTAGGAAACAAAGATAAATATTCTGTTGTAATTTCTTTTTCACCAATACTCAAAAGTTACAACTTAAATATCTATGTAAAAACAAACAAACAAAAAAACAGTTTGTGTTCACTGAATTTTTTTATCAAAGTACTGCTCCATTTGTTAAATAATCAGGGCATATGGGATAAAATTGGCAGCTCGTAAATGTTTGTGCTGTTGGCCCTCTTCTCTTACCAAAACTTTGGGCTGCTTAGAACAAAGAAAATGAAATTTGGTATTCCAGTCCACAAATTTATGCTTTTTTGTTATTGTTGTTGTAAAGTGCCATTGAGTTGGTTCCTAGACTGAAGGCAATATATTGCACATTGATAGTCGATGTCATAATTGATTCATGACCTTTTACTACTGGTGAGATTTTAGTTGTTGACAAAGTATTCTGTTTTAATACTTTATTCAATTAATCAATTCCAGTTTTCTTTTTATTAAAATAATACATAGACTGTATGGCAATATCATACTTACAAATAAATGCAATTGCAACAACCAACAGTTTCATAAAAACAACGTGTATGCATGCAAAGTCAGTAAAACTGAAGTGTCTGGTCATGTTTCCAGATAGGCATCATTACAAAATACCCAGCTTAAATTGAGCTTTCTGCCTGCGAAGTACTTAAAGACTTTTTCAGGGATGAAAAATAGAGAGAGGGAATGAGAGAAATGCCAAGTTGAAAAGGTAAGTTAACACAGAACTGAAGATTGCAAACAGATACACCTAAGAATACGAAGTTGTCCTGATGGCAAATACATTGAAAAATGTCTGGTGCTTTTCTCATTCACAAGAACAAGAAGAGTGATTTTTCTTTTGCTTTTATTCAAGTTGGTGGGTTCAGTAGGATTGAGTGCTATACTTGGAACCCTTCTCTGACCACAGTACAGTGCCAGATGAGAAAATGGCCCCCGGTTTCAGGAACCTAGCCAAGCTGGTGGTAATATTTTCCAAACTTAACATGAAATCCTTTATTCGGTCTTGTTTTCACTAAATCAGGCCCTAAATGAGTTCACTAGGTTGTATCATTCCATTTGTTAGTCTTGGTAGAGCACATAAAGACAATACATTTTTTCTTTGTATAAAGAAATAGATTAAAAACAGAAATTTTATTTGAAAAGTAGTCTTCTGCCTTCTCTTCTTTTTTACCTCACCTCCATGACAAGTTTCATTGTAAAAGTAAACACACCTTCCAAGGTTGGAATTTAGTCCAATATTATCAATAATTACATGGAAATAATGCATAAATGTCAATTAGATTCGATTAGAATATATTTTGCTTTTGTAGTATTATAGAAAACTCATTTTAGATCCATATTGAGTCCATACATAAATTGCAGTTGATATGGAACAGCATAAACATTAGGTACTGAGTTCTTTATTATAAAAATGGATTTAAATATAATTTAACATTTTTATCTTTCTAACTTTCTATAAAGCTTATCTCTTTTAATGTTTTTGTCCATATGGAATATATTCACATCTGTTTAACCAAAACATTATGGAGAATTAAAAATACTGGCAAAAGTAGTTTCTTTGGAAGGGCTTATATGGTGAAAAGTAATATTTCACATAGCTGAAGCTTAATACCATTAGTCTTGTGTCTTCTTAAAAAAACGACAACAAAAATCCCACAAAAAAACCCGCCAACAACTAAGTGCATTATCTAAGCACTATTTGTGTTCCCCTTCGCACCATCATGGATAAGTGAGGACTAACTGTACTTTCTTTCCACATGTTTAATGACTAATGATGAATCAAATGAAGGAAGACTCATCTCATGCATTCCTTTAATGTAGTAACACAATTTGTCAGCTCAATAAAAAATATTTCAATAACTTAAAACTCATGACCTAATGAAAAATATTAGACATTAACAATAATTTTTTTAAAAAATGATCTAAAGTTTATTATTCCTTTTTTTATTTGTCCCCTAAATCAGGCATCATTGCTAAATTTAAAGTTTTATAGATGTCATATTAGCTTTTCTACTGTCTGGTCTGAAGACATATTGCAACTCCAAGAGCATGTGGTTGACAATGCTGTGTAGCAGCTGGTGCAGAAGAATGCTGGCAGAAAGCATTCCAGAATGAGAACCAGACTTTGCTAGTTGCCACTATGTGCTTTCTTATATTGAATAAAAATTGATATTAGATATCTTACTAGCAACTGTGCCTACTATAATACCATGAAAAAGTAGAGCATTGAATTAGAAAAGCAAAGCTTCTGTGACTATTTACATATGTCCATGATATTTGATTAACTGGTCCTTCAATTCAGTGCAGTCAATATCTAGTCATTTACACTTCATAGGAAAATATATCAAACCATTTTAGGCACTTGACTGATACTTCTGGAAAAATTATAATAACATAAATCATTTACTATCAGTGATTGCTTCTGTTGTTGTTAACTATCATCAAGTCAGTACTGACTCATAGTAACACTGTATAGGTTTCCAAGAAGCAGCTGGTAGTGTGGAACTGTTGGCCTTGCAGCTAGTAGTCCAGTGCTTATTCAATAGCAATACTAAAATATGCTGATCTTCAAATAAAGTCATATTCAAGTGAACATAATTTTAGTTATTCAGAGATGTACGTCTAAATCTACTAGCTGAGTTGTTGAAAATTAAAGAGGTTGTTCTTAGATACCATCAAGTTACACCCAAAATGATGCTGTGCACAACAGAAAAAGCATTATCTGACTTTGTGCCATCCTCACAATTACTGCAAGTTGCATATTGAGAAGTGTAAAAACTGGAAGAGACATATATTTTATAAGGACTTGGGGGCCAACATAGATTTCTTGAGTGAGGCAAATGGATAACAGTTTGACTACTCTCCCAAAAGTTGGTAATTTAAATATAGCCAGAGGCACGTGGTCAGAAGACAAGCTTGGTAATCCACTTATAGAAAGTCATAGTCATGAAACCTTTATGGAATGCAGTTGTACTTTGACAAGCATGGGGTTGCCATTAGTTGGAATCAACTTCATGGTGTCTGTCTTGGTTATCAGGTGCTACTATAACAGAAATACCACAACTGGATGCCTTTAACAAACACAGATTTATTCTTTCACAGTTTAGGAGACTAGAGGTATAATTTAAAAGTGCCAACTCTATGGGAAACCTTTCTCTTTTTGTCATCTTTGGGAAAAGGTCTTTGTCTCCTTCCAACATCTGTAGTCTCATTATTCTTTAAAGATCTCCATGTGTCTTGGCAACAATATTCTACTGGATTTAGGAGCTTCACAGTGCAGAGACTCCATGGGGGTCCAAAGGACTCGCTCAACTCTGACTCTTCATTTTGCTGGTAGTAGATACCTCTGCTCTGCTTTCCTGTTTTAATTACTTTTATATCTCAAAAAAAGATCCAAGCAAATTCAAATTCTGTAGATAGCGTCTAGCCTCATTAACATCATTGAAGTGAGGGTTTTCAACACATAGGACAATTATATCAGATTAGGGCTGATCACATCAGATCATAGCATGGGAGTGAATGACTGATGTTATATCTCATCATGGAAAATTACTACCTCTTAATGGGCAATGAATAAGGAAGACCTTAGAAGAACTGATGCATTTGTGTGATGCTGTTGGAGAAGAATATTAAACACACCATAGATTTCCAGAAGAATAAACAAATCTGTGTTGGAAGAAATATAACCTGAATGCTCTTTAGAAGCCAGGATGGTCAGACTTTGTCTATCAGACTTTGTCTTTCATACTTTCGTCTCTAATACTTTTGTCTCTCATATTATCAGCAGAACTTGGAGAAGGACATCATGGCTGGTAAAATGGAGGTTCAATGATAAAGAGGGAGATCGCTAATGAGATGAATTGACACAGTGACCATAGTAATGGATTCAAGGGTAACAATGATTGTGAAGATGGCACAGGACAGGGCAGTGTTCCATTCTGTTGTACGCAGGGTCACCATCCATAGGAACTGACTCAACGGCACACCTAATAATCACAACATTCAACAATAACCCTTAAAAAAGAAATGCCAAGTATTTTCAGAGAATCCAAAAATCAGCACTTAAAACTGAATGAATAGTTTGCAATAGAAAGATTTTATTGTTCCATGCACTCATCAAGTTGTTTTCATATTTTATTTTCCACCATTTGGCTCAAAGTTTATTTGTTGATGACCAATTGTTTAAAACCTTTATAACATTATAATAATTTTCCAACTAATGTCAGGCTTATGCTTAAAATTCTAAGAGTATTAATGAATGACTGAAATGAACTTGTCTAGAAAGTGTCCTGAGCTTAACTGGCTCCTTATGTGTTAGAAAAACAAGTATATGCTTATGTAAACAAAATGAAAATGAAATAAAACAACCAAATATCAAGAAAGTTTGAGAGAACCACAAGCGTGCTCTAAAAGACTTCCATAAATAAAAGTGGCCATATTAAAAGAATAGTTTGAATAGTTCCAAAATTTTGATCTGTGAAAGAGATTTATAACTTGGATTTCAAATTAGAGCAATAAAAATTGAGATGACTCTATTTTTGCAACAGACTTTATTATCCCTTCCCCCACCCCACCCCACCACCGCAAAAAAAGGATAATAGTTGGTAACTGGTAGCGTAGTGGTTATGAATTGGGCTGTGAACTGCAAGATCATCAGTTCAAAACTACCAGCTGCTGTGCTGGAGAAAGATGAGGCTTTCTGCTCCTGTAAAGATTTCCAGCCTCGAAAACCCTGTTCAGGGTCGCTATGGGTTGGAACCAACTCAACGGCACTTAACAACAACATATGACCAAGAACCCACAATGTTGAAAGAAGTCCAAACTGCACTGCAGGCACTGGAAAAATAAAATCAAACAAGGCTCCAGGAATTGATGGAATACCAATTGAAATGTTTCCACAAACTAATGCAACACTGGAAATACTCACTAGTCCATGCCAAGAAATTTGAAAGACAGCTGCTTGGACAAGAGACTGGAAGAAATCCATATTTGTGGCCATTCAATAGAAAGTAAAACAATAAAAGAAGGCAATTATTGAACAATATCATTAATATTGCATGCAAGTAAAATTTTGTTGAAAATAATTAAAAACTAGTTGCTGCATGGAGCTGTCAGATATTCAAACTGGATTCGGAAGACCGCTTGGAAGGAGGGATATCATTGCTTACATCAGATGGATCTTGGTGGAAAGCAGAGGATACCAGAATGATGTTTACTTGTGCTTTATCGGCACAAACTATGGATAGCACTGTAGAGAATGGATTCCAGAACACTTAATTATGATCATGCAGAACCTGTATATAGACCAAGATGTCTATTGTATTATTCAAATACAATAAGTAGATACGGACTGGTTTAAAAGGAGAAAAGATAGCAAAGTTATATCCTTTCACCATACTTATTCAATCTGTATTGAATAATCTAAAAGCTGGACAATATGAAAAAGAATGTGACATCAGGATTGGAGGAAGGCTCATTAACAACCTGCCATATGCAGATAACACCACCTTGCTTGCTGAAAGTGAAGTAGAATTGAAGCACTTACAGATGAAAATAAAAGTAGACAGTCTTCAGTATGGGTTACACCTTAAAGATAATAAAAATCCTCACAACTGGGCCAATAAACAACATCATGATACATGAAGAAAGGATCAAAGTTTTCAATAGTTTCATTTTGCTTAGATTCAAACCAGAATTCATGGAAACTGTAGTCAAGAAATCAAACAGCATATTGCATTGGACAAATCTGCTGCAAAAGACCTATTTAAATTGTTAAAGAATAAAGATGTCACTTTGAGAATTTAGGTGCACTTGACCAAAGCCATGGTATTTGCAATTTTCTCATATGTATATGTAAGCTGAGCAATGAATAAGGAAAATTGAAGAATTGATGCATTTGTATCTTGGTAATGACAAAGAATAGTGAAGTTAACATGGACTGTCAGAAGAACAAACAAATCTACCTTGGATGAAGTATAGCCAGAATCTTCATCTCTCATATTTTGAGCATGCTAAGAGGAAGGACCAGTCCTTGAAAAAGGCACAATATCATGAGTTTTAAAGTAGAGAATCAGTAAAAAGAGGGAGACCCTCAATAACATGGATTGACACAGTGACTGCAACAATGGACTCAAACATAATGACAATCGTGAGGATGCCTCAGTACTGGGCAGAGTTTCCGACTGTTTTACCAAGGGTTGTTATGAGACAGAACTGACTGTATGACACCTAACAACAGCATTTCATGTGATTAAGGTACTGAAGAGTTGGCCTTATTATGGTGTGGAGTTAGCTAAAGACAGAAAAATAAACTAGAAATAATGAGACATCTGTTTGTTTGGAATTAATTGATTCTTACCAAAGCCATGGAATATTGGTTGCTATATATATTTTTTTCTTTAGTGTTGTCAGAAATTTCCATACCACATTGAATGCTAGGAAACAAGCATTTGTTATAATCATTCACTCTGCTTTCCTAAGTCTGCTTTTTAAAATATATATATAAGAAATAGGTTATCAGTACATGAAGGATGAAATGACAAATAATTCCTATGTTTTTGTTTTGAAGAATGAACTCCAACTGGAAAAATTCACTGAAATACCATTTTAATGTGAGTAAAATTTTGTCATGTTAAAAATGAGCATTTAAGGAGAGTGAAGCATTCAGCTGATAAAAAGAGAGGGCATATGCACAAGAACACCCACATTTGCAGATAGTACCCACTTGACCTGGCTTCAATGACTGGATGATCAGAGCTCAACCAGAAGAAGAAAGAAGAGGAAAAAAAAAAAAGTAATCTGATACAATTTGATGAACTTAACCTACACCTTTGTATGCAGTAGCTCAAAAGAGGGAACAAATCCTTACAGCTAGAATCGTTCCTACCCCCTCCACACACAGAGTAGACAGGGATGAGCAACTTGGATATTGGTTACCCAAAATGGGGGTGGGGGGGCCTAAAAAGGCAACAAGTGACTGGCCTACAAGCTTTCAAGACGGAACATAGAGCCAGGGGGCCTGGAGGAAGGCAGAATCTCCAGTGAGTAGTATCCAATCTGTCTAGGCGGAGCTGATGAAACGAAATGCAGATGGGTCTCTTGTGATACAATAGTGAATAATTGTTATCAGGACTGATTGTGAGGGTTGGAAATGTAAAGGTAGACATTTTATAGCAAGGAGGGGAGTGATTAACTTTCCAGTCTAGGAGTGGAGGTCCCTAGGACCATCAATGGAGAAGAGCCGAGCCAAGAGCAGGACACTACCCAGAGAAGCAGTGATGCCTGAGATGGAGGCAGAGACAATGATGTGGAGGGATGGAGCAGCTCGGGACTTTAGATCCAGAGAGGGAGAGTGACTGTGTGCTGAAGACTGGGGAGGGTGGGGGTAAGGGGGGTAATGCATGGAGGGGATTGTAGTGTAACCATGGCAATGAAAATGAATATAAAACTAATGTTCTCCCATGTAAACTATCATATAATTCACAATAAAACATTTTTAAAAATGAGCATTTAAAATAGACACCTTTCAAATTTTTCTCATTTTAAATGCTAAATGAAATAAAATATTAAAATTATCAACATCAGAATCTCTTTATGACACAAAGTATTAAGTGTTGTACTGATAACTTAAAGTTTGGTGGTTAAAATCTACTCAAAATCACCTTGGACGAAAGGTCTATTGATTTCCTTCTAAAAATTAGAGACTTTAAAATTCTCTAGAGCATGATTCTACTCTGCATATATGAAATCAATATTACCTGGAATCAAAATAATGACAACTTTTTATGATTATCATTGTTGCTAGTTGCTGTTCAGACAATTCTGACTCATGGGGATCCCATGTGTGCCGAATAAAATTGCTTCATATTTTTTAATACTGTCACCATTTGGAAGCAGATTGCCAGGTCTCTATTCAAAGGTACCTCTGGGTAGGTTTGACCTAGTAACCTTTCCACTAATGATTGAATGCTTAAATATTTGCACTATGCAGAGAGGCTGACTTATCATTAAAAACAAGCAAAACTATTTTCACAAGATATCATAAAATTCAGAATGGTATTCAAAGTCCATACATTTAGAATTTTAATGGTATATGTTCATGAATAAAACATGAGTTTATTAGATCATATTAAATGTATTTATTGTATGTCAACTAGTTATGAATATTCATGTGCAAATCTATTGGGGTATGCATTTTTGCAATTAGGTTGGAATACAACTAAGAGTAATATTTCTGAGTTATATATATTCAGCTCTAGCAGCTACTACCAAACAATTTTAACAAACTCGTTTTGTTAGTAAAAATATATTCAGCAAATACAGTGCCGCCTGGCCACCTTTAAGGAGTCTAGAATCTAGGAATGAAACAAACAAATATACAATTATTTTGAAGTATGTTGATAAGCACTGCAATAGTGGTTTATAACACAGTGCTTAGGTCTACACCATAGAATACAAGGCACACAGACACATATGCACATAAATACATGTTGAAACTTGTAAAATAATGACACGTTATTATTTCAAAATATTACTACTTTCGCATTGTAAAAGAACTAAACTCTGAAACTTATTTAAAACAATGGACTCCCTTGAGAAAAAAGTAAATAATTTGCTTTTATTTGGGAGTTCACAGAACAATGCCCTGAATACCATTTGCTTGAAGTCTAAAATAATAAAGTTCAGTTTAAGTTGATTCCAGATGTTAAGCCCTATTGAATTATTTTCAGTTTCCTTAAAATGCTAAGCTCTTTCTTGCCCCCCAGTCTAATTTAGATTCCAAGTCTCTGGGCATTTCTGATTATAGAAATGATCACACTCTACTTGTCAGAAGAACAAGCTGTATTAGGAATCAACATTGACAGATGAGGATTTCTTCTGATCCAGTTATCTGTCTGTCGTTAACAAATCTCAGGAGAAATAGCTTTGGGTATGAATACTGACATAATAGTACTTGGGACCTACACAACTTTGCTGTTGAATAATCCTTAATGAGATTTATATTGGAATAATCACCATAATCAAATTGCTATAAGACTCAAAGTCTGAGACAAATCAGCAAGACTTGGAAAAAATGAGCAGGGCACAGAGGACAGCAGACACTTGTGACAGTGGTTACAAACATTTTTTTTTTTTTTTTAATCACCTTGGCTGTCTGGATTTCAGCCAAGGACATCAAGCCACAGTTTTAGGACTGGTAACAAGGAATGACTGGATGCATCCCTGTCCTAGAAGAGGAGTTGTTCAGAGGTCAGCAGTTCCAAAGAGTTGTCTTGAGGGACAAGTCTGAGTCTCCACAGCAAGAAACAGTAAGCAAACCTGAGGATTACTGATTTAACATACAATGTAAGCAGTCTTGCCCTGAAAGGAGGAGCCATGTTTTCCTTGCCATCAGATTGCCAATACCTTTAAAAGAAGGATTCGTGTGTTTTATTTGACAGGTATTTGATGAAGAGTAGAGAGAATACATTTCCTAGTGATAGAAAACTAAACAGTTCGTGGAAGAGCAATATCACATTGAAAAAGTTACAGGGAGGGAAGTATATGTGAGTTGCTTGTGTGAGAATATGTGTTTTTT
>NW_006408528.1:28982274-29035847 GCF_000296735.1 Chrysochloris asiatica
ATCTTCATCAGTAAATGTTTTAAGTCCTCTTCACTTTCGGCAAGCAAAGTTGTATCATCTTCATATCACAGGTTGTTAATGAGTCTTCCTTCAATCTCGATACCACGCTTTTCCTCATATAACCCAGATTTTCGAATTATTTGCTCAGCATACAGGTTAAATAAGTATGGTGAAAGTATACAATCTTTTTGCATGCCTTTCTGAATTTTAAACCATTCAGGGTTCCCATGTTCTGTTCGAACAACTTCCTCTTGGTCCAGGTACCAATTCCTCATGAGCACAATTTAGTGTTCTGCAATACTCATTCTTTGCAATATTGTCCATACCTTTTCTTGATCCACACAATTGAAAGGATTTCCAAGAAGCAGCTGGTGGATTTGAACCACCGATCTTGCAGTTCATATTGTTTGCAGTCCAGCAAGTGTTCCTGTAGTGGACGCTGATTAGGGTCCCATGAGCCAGAACTCTTTTTTGTTGTTGTTAAGTGCCTTTGAGTCGATTCAGACCAATAGCAACCCTGTATAGGATTTCCAAGGAGCAGCTGGTGAGCTTGAACCACTGACCTTGCAGTTCAAATGACTTTGCAGTATGACGCATTAGCCCACAGCGCCACACCAGAACTCTTTAGGGTGCTGTAATGTTGTTGTTGGTAAGTGCCATCAATTCCTTTCCGACTCATAGGAGCCCTGTTTCTGAGGAGCAGCTGATGAGCTTGAACCATTGACCTTATGGTTCAAACTTACCTTGTAGTTCAACACATTAGCCCACATAAAACAGCAACCGGTAGTAGAGTATCTTTGGCAGACAAAATAGCTAACATGGTTTAAGGATCCTTTAGTAGTTCAAATTGTTTTAAGTTAATTACAATTGCCCATTGAAAAACAGAGTTTAAAATGTGTGGGTCTATTTATATGCATATTTCTTTTAAAAAGCTATGTGATGTTAGTCAGTTATGCTTATCCATGTGAGCAGTTGGCTTTTACAGTAAAAGGGAATCTCTCATGGTACTCATGTATTTTTTGTGGTACGATACTATAAACCTTGAAAACACCACGAGACTCATATGGAGTACCATTAGTGAGTCTGGAAGTATTCCCAGGTAGTAGAGAAAGTCATGTCCTTACAACAACAACAACACATCTGACTTGCTTGAGATATAATGTCGGTAGAGGTCTGTGGTGGAAGTTGCCTGCCATTTCAAGATAAATGAATCCAGTGTAAGGACCAAAAAGTGAAAATAGGAAATTTTATTTTACATGAAAATAAAAAGGATCTGGAATACTTGAAACAATTATAAACAAATCTTTGAGGAGTTACAATACTTGATTTTGAGACTTATGTATTATAAAGGCATAACCATCGAGACTATATAAAGAAGAAAAGAGACGGAAATTCTGATTCCGTCACTGTATGAAAACTACTATTTTACAAAATGCCTTTTTATTTTCTATTGAAAATGCATCTTTTATGTGGTGCTGTATATAACACACACAAAATACAAAATATGGGATAATTGAATGCTTATGTTTTTAGTAAGGCTCCCAGTCAAAAGTTAGCTATTAATAGTTTAGCTTAGGGAGTCAGTTATACATTTATTTTCATCAGGGCTTGGGTTCTGCACATCTAAGCCTCATGTTATTCAAGGGTCAACTGTAGTAATGATGTCTTCATGAAAGTACTTATTTCCCAGAAAGTTCTACAGCCATTACAAGAATCTCAAGTATGTTCATAAGGTTCAGTTTTTCATAAATTATTTGAAAATATAAATTTTATATCTCAAAACATTGCTAACTTATCATATTTTGATGGCATATATGTGGAGGCAGGTAGCCAGAACACTACATTTTATTGTTGTTGCTGTGAAGTACCATCGAGTCGGTTCCCAAATCGGGCTGCAAACCTTAAAGCCAGCAGTTCGAAACTACCAGCCGCTCCGCGGGAGAAAGATGAGGCGTTCTGCTCCCGTAAAGATTTACAGCCTCGGAAACCCTGGACAGGGTCGCTATGGGTCGGAACCGACTCGACGGCACTTAACAACAATAACAACAACAAAAGGATTTCCAAGAAGCGACGGGTAAACTTGTACCGCTGACCTTCCGGTTTAAAACGACTTTGCAGTCCTGCTCATTAACCCACAGTGACACACCAAAACTCTAGAACACTACATAAAACTAATAATTGTCCAGTGATAATAGTCATAATTGGTTTGTTTTATGAAGAACTCTATTGGACTGGAATAGGAAACAATTTTCAGTGTTATCATATAAAACAGTTTTTATAATTAACCTTTGATTATTTATTTTTGCTTCTGTAGAGACTACAGTTTAGGAAACCCTATGAGAAATTTCTAATCTGTCCTATAAAGTTGGGATCAGCTCAGCAACAATACGTTTGGTACTGTTTTTTTTTTTTTTTTTTTTTTTTTGAGTTTTGGTCATTTCTAATGTAAGTTCTTTCAAGTCCATCCAGCTAATGTGGCTCGGGGATTTACAAAATGAAATTCTAATGGTTATTTTTGCTAGCATAAAGCTTATAAAACTCTGGAAAAAATATTAAAATGGAATGAAATCAAATATGTGTTAATTGTAAAAATATTGGGAAGAGAGTTTCAAATAAGCAATAATACAACTTACCTTCTACAATGGTAAAGGATCCAATTCTTATGGATTTTAAAGTAGAGATAGAAGTCTATAGCATTATGCACTCATTGAATTAAATGAAATAATCTTATAAAATGTATTGCCACTGAGTCAATATTCCAACACATATTGACAATTGGTTGTTGTTTGTTGATTGCCTGGAGTCAGTTCCAACTCATAGCGTCCTATGTAGGGTTTCCAGGTGCAGCTGGTGGGTTTGGACTACTGATCTCAAGGCTAGCTGTTGTTGTTGTTGTTGTTATGTACTGTGGAGTTGGTTCCGACTCATAGTGACCCTGCAGTCCGGTGCTTATCCTACAGCACCATACCAGGACCCCATATTGACACTACAGGATGGAATGAAAGTTTCCAAGGCTGGCATCTTTCTGGAAGAAGACTTTCTTCACGTTTCTCACACAGAGAGGGTGTTAGGTTTGAATAATAGACCTTTTGTTTAGCAATTGAGTGCTTAACCAGTGTGACATCAGGGATTCTAATATGTATGCTATTCTTAGTTTAGCTGACTCCTGGTGTGGCACTGTACAATAAACACTGGATTACTAGCCACAAGGTTAGTGACTCCATGATACTTAACAACATTAGTTTATCTGTCCTTCAAAATGCTTTCTTTCTGCAGTACTTGTTGTTGGTAAGTTCTGTTGAGTCGATTCTGACCCATAGTGACCCTGTATAGGGTTTCCAAGGAGCTACTGTCGGGCTTGAACCATTGACCTTACAGTTCAAACCTATTTTGCAGTTCAGCACATTAATCCACAGCACCTCAGCAGGACTCCTGCAATACTAGTTGGGGATTAAATATGCCAATGATAAATTCAGTGCAATGAGTTACTTTTTTGTGGGGGTGGGAGGGGGTGGGGTGTCTGATGCACATTAGTCCTCAATGTGGCATCTTTGTTTTTTATTTATATTTTAAGTTTTTATTGTGAATTATGTGGGTTTACATGGGAGAACATCAGTTTTACATTCATCCAATCATATTACATTTCATTTCAATGATCACAATCCCCTCCATGCATCATCAAACAACCAAAGGGTACACCCCACAGGCCTGCTCCCCCTCCCTGAGCCCAGTGTCCCCAGCCACTCCATCTGTCCACATCATCATCTTAGCCTCCATCTCTGGTGTCACTGCTTCTCTGGGTAGGCTCCCGCACTCCACTCTTCTCACTTGATGGTCCCAGGGTCCTCTGTTCCTGGACTGCAAAATCAACCACTCCTCTCCTATTGTTACAAAGCATCTACCTTTACATTTCCAACCCTCACAGTCAGTCCTGATAGCAATTATTCACTATTGTATCACAAGAGTCTTATCCCCATCTCCTTTCATTAGCCCCGTCCCAACAGATTGGAAACCACTCAGTGGAGTTTCTACCTTCCCCCACACCCTCTGGAACTAGGTTCCACTTGAAAGCTTATAAGCCAGTCACTTTTTGCCTCTGCAGTCCCTCCATTTTGAGTATCCAATGTCTAAGTTGCCTATCCCTGTCAACCCTGTGTACTGAGGAGGTGGGAGTGATCCTCGCTGTAAAGATTTGTTACCTTTTTTGAGCTATTACATCCATAAATATAGGTAGAGTTCATCAAATTGTAGCAGGTTACTCTTTTTTTTCCCTCTTCTTTCTTCTTCTAGTTGAGTTCTGATCATCCAGCCATTGAAGGCAGGTCAAGTGGGTACTATCTGCAAGTATGGGCATTCTTGTTCATCTCCCCTCACTTCATATTAGCTGGATGCTTCACTCTCTGCTCTAGTCCTCTGTGGCCATGTCACTGCCTCTGGGGCCCAGGAGTCCCTGGGTCTTGCCATACTGCTGGCCATGCAGGTCTCCACCCAGGTTCACAGGAGTCTATTGAATGTGGTCGGACTTAGCTCCCAACTTCATTGCTGTATTCCCCTTCTTTCCCCTTATTGGTGACCAACGTGGTCACCAGCCAGACCACATGTCTGCTGGTGTATTCCCCTTGAGTCTTAGTCTTGGAAGGGGGTTTGCTCTGAGGTATCCCAAACACTTGCTTGATGGCTCCCAGGTGAACAGCTTGTTCTTGTAGTAGTCAATAAGACTGCCATTATTGTTTTTGGTTTTTCCTGCTTGCCTTTCTTTCACAAAGTATCTTCTTCTAGCCACTGCAGGCTGGTCTACTTATCCTTTCAAGTGGAAATTTCCCACCTCACATGATTCTGGATAGGGTTCTGGATTCCACCTATGGTCTTATGCAATGCAAAGCCTCCACAGGAAGCTTCTTTCACTGGGCAATTTCTAGCCCCCTTTAAGGTATTACAATCAGTTATAGACTGAGATGGACTTACAAGCTTTCTATTGTGATGTTTCTGGCTATTCCTTTCTCTCCCCCTCAAGTGTCTATTTTACAATGGTATGCAAAACCAATATTCAAAAGGCAATGAATTACTTTTATATTGCCTTTCTATCCACGATTTTGGAGTCCTGGTGTAGCACGGTGGGTTAATGTGCTGGACTGCAAAGTTGGTTTGAACCACCAAGTCGGTGGTTCAAGCTCACCAACTGCTCCTTGGAAATCCTGTGCAGGGCCACTATTGGTCAGAATTGACTCAATGGTATGACTCCCACAAAAAATACTGGACAGTTTACAAGTCATTAATGGGTTGGACAGTTTACTATGCAAAAAAATGTTCTTGCACCTTACCAAAGCAACTGGTCAAGGCAGTGCAGTGAATGATTTAATATGTCTCTTCTAGCCATGTCTTTGTGATTCATTCCCATCAAATGACTTTTTCACTGATGGGTCTGGGTAAGAGAAGGTGAGAAAAAAAGATGTTGATAGGATTATATGGTGCAGTTGTGAGTGATTGTTAAGAGTTAATTGTGATTGTAAAACCTTGGAAATCTAACAAGGAGTTTGGTCAGTTTTGCGATCCGCTAGGTATGAAATGAGCAATCTCAGCGATGTGAGCGGACTGTACACTCCTTTGCTTGTCTGACCAAACTCGCCTTAATCTGACCTTGGGTTCTGGGACTTGAGCCAGTGGCCTGACCTGATTTTCCAGCTTCCACAGCCATGTAAATCAACAACCTAATTCTGCTTGAGTGAGGAGCGTTCTCCAGACTGCTGCCTAAACTGCCTATTTAGAACTGCCTCCACAACTGTGTGAGCCATTTCCTAGATGGCTCTGGAGTTCTGAGCAACAATACAGCAAATCGCAGAACCCTTGGATGGTGTCGGGGGTAGGGGTGGAGAACATGGAGGAGAGCAGTAGACGTTGATAGCAGGGCTTTTGGATTGGTATAACACTTCATGAAAATCAGAAATTGGTGATGCTTTTAACTTCTACTTTGGAGGGAGAAACCATGCTGATCCTTTTGCCATACTGCTAAATTTGTAAAGGCAAACTCCAAAGACTCCTGGTGTGAGTCTGTAGGATAACCACTCCTCAAAAACCCATTACAGGGTTGCTATGAGACAGAACTGACTCAGTGACACTTAACATCAATAACAACCTTAGAGAGAGTGAGGGAATCTTCATCAAGAAGTAGTATACAGAGTAAGCATCTCCTTTGGACCAAGGACTTGTAGTCTCTGCAATGAGAACCTCTTAAAACCAGAAGAAAGTGTGGCTGCTAAAGACAGCAAGAGAGAGTAGTAGTGATCGAGCCAGGTCCATAGAGTGAGTGAATTGAACACATTCAGGCAAGAGACTCACCAGAGATGTAACACTTCCTTGTGTAGGGCAAAGGCCTGAATGTATACTCTACAGGAGATTCAGACCTTTTCACCCTGGACAACTGGGGTCCAGGTAGACTGGTGGCAAGAGAACATAGCAGGCCAGGTTGAGGTAGCAGGAACCAGAAACAGAGGCTTTGAGAGGCTAAGTAGCAGCATTAGCAAGGTGAGCCCCATCAGGACCCAACAGTGGAGCAGAAACAGTGACATGCACAGCAACTGATATGAACCACATTATACTAGGATAAGCACTGGACTGCTAACCACATAATTGGCAGTTGAAAACTACCAACTAGTACACAGGAGAAAGATGAGGCTTTCTGTTCCTGTAAGGATTCATAACCTCAAAATTCCTATACAGGGACGCTGTGAGTTGAAATTGACTCCATGGTATTTTATTTTATTTTATTTTTATGGGAAATTAATTAGTTTCCTGGGAGTCTATGTGTGGCACTGTAGTATAAGCTTTGAACTGCAAGGTTGGTTTGAATTGCAAAGCTGACAGTTCAAACTCACCAGTTGTTCCTTGGAAACCCTACACAGGGTCACTATGAGTCAGAACCAACTCAAAGGCTCATAAGAACAACAACAACATGATATGAGGACTGGAGGAAAACGCATTAACAACTTGAAATATGCAGATGACACAACCTTGCTTGTTGGAAGTGAATAGTACTTAAAATACTCTAAACATCAAAGACTGTAGTCTTTAGCTTGTAATGCACCTCAAGGTAAAGAAAATGAAAAGCTTCACAAGTGGACCAATAAATAACATCATGATAAATGGAGAAAGATTGATAAATTGTTAAAGACTTCATTTTTCTTGTATCCACAATCAACGTTCATGGAAGCAGCAGTCAAGTAATTAAACGGCATATTGCATTGGGCAAA
Organism: Chrysochloris asiatica; assembly: GCF_000296735.1. Taxonomy (NCBI): domain Eukaryota; kingdom Metazoa; phylum Chordata; class Mammalia; order Afrosoricida; family Chrysochloridae; genus Chrysochloris; species Chrysochloris asiatica. Next base: position 28,989,522 of record NW_006408528.1, read on the forward strand.
TGTGCTGCAAAAGAACCTCTTTAAAGTGGTAAACACCAAAGATGTTAGAGGACTAAGGTGTGGTTCACCCATGTCATCCAAACAATGAATAAGGAAGACTGTAGAAGAATCGATATATTTGGATTATTGTGTTGGAGAAGAATATTGAAAGTACCCCACAAACTGCAAGAAGAACAAACAAATCTGTGTTGGAAGAAATAGTCAGAATGCCCCTTAGAAACCAGAATGGTAAGACTTCATCTCTTGTACTTTACACATGTTATTAGGAGGGACCAGTTCCAGGAGAAGGACATCATGCTTGGTAAAGTAGAAAGTCAGCAAAAAAGAGGAAGAACCCAATGAGATGGATGGACACAGTGTCGGCAACAGTGGTGTGAAACATAACAAGAATGTTAACACTGCCACAGGACTGGACAGTGTTCTGCTCTGTTGTGGGGAGCATTGCTGAGTCCGAATAAACTGTAAGACACCTAACAACAACAAATTGTAGAAACATAAGAAGAATTATTTCTATCTTTTTTTTTTTTTTGACTCAGACCAATAGATATGCAGATGATACAACCTTGCTTGCTGAAAGTGAAGAGGACTTGAAATATTTACTGATGAAAATCAAAGAACACAGCCTTCGGTATGGATTGCATCTCAATATAAAGAAAACAAACATCCTCACCACTGGACCAAGAAACAACATTCTTATCAATGGAGAAAATATTAAAGTTGTCAAGGACTTCATTCTTCTTGGATCAACTATCAACGTTCATGGAAGCAGCAGTCAAGAGATCAGATGATGTATTGCATTAGGCAAATCTGCTGCACAGGAACTTTTTAAAGTGTTGAAGAGCAGAGATATCAGCTTGCGGATTAAGGTGCACCTGACCCAAGCCATAGTATTTTCAATAACCTCATATGGATGTGAAAGCTGGACAGTGAATAAGGAAGATCGTAGAAGAATTGATGCCTTTGAATTGTGGTGTTGGAGGAGAATACTAAAAGTGCCATGGACTGCCAAAAGAACCAATAGATCTGTTTTGGAAGAGGTGCAACCAGAGTGCTCCTTGGAGGTCAAGATGGCTAAGCTTCGTCTCTCATACTTTGGACATATTGTCAGTAGGGAACAGTCGCTAGAGAAGGATGTCGTGCTGGGTAAGGTGGAGGGTCAGAGAAAGAGAGGAAGACCTTCCATGAGATGGATCAGCCAGGTGACATCATTGATGGCATCAAGTGTGGCAGCAGTAGTGAGGTTGGTCCAGGATCAGGCATTGTTTCGTTCTGCTGTGCATGGGGTCACTATGAGTTGGTTCTGACTCAGTGGCACCTGACAACGACAACAACAATAGAATAATTAGTGGAACATCTGGTATAGACAAGGAGTAAAATTTTAGGTAAGAATTTTAGAAAACTAACAGCAATAAAGAATTATTAATGCAAAATCAATACCCCATGCACAAATATCTTCTTTCAAGTTCTTTTATACTTGTGGAATATATAAATATGTATATATACCACTCTGCCTCTCTTACCCACTTAGCCTATGTTTCAGTCCATGTATCTATGCACAGAATACTATTGTTCCAAGGCTGTGCATATATCACTAATAACCTCTATCCCCTTTAGCCCATACATACCTCCCTGTGTCTTCACCTGTCTTCATTATTCTTCTGTCAACCTTCCTCTTTTTATATATTGCCCTCCCCCTTCTTGTATATTACACTCCTAGTCACTCAAGCTAACATGTGTCACCCTCTAGCCAATGAATTAGTCTCATTTCTCAGCCATTGAAGAATTATTCTCTTAGTATGAAAACTTTTTTCTTAAGTTTTTTGCAATAATGATCTCATAGAATATTTGTCCTTTTATGATTGACTAATTTCACTCAGCATAATGTCCTCAAAGTTCATCTATGTTAAGAGGTATTTCAAAGATTCATAGTTACTCTTCAACTTTGCACAGTAGTCCATCATGAATATATACCAAATTTTGTTTATCCTGTCTTTCATTGATGGACATTTAGGATGGTTCCATCTTTTTGCTATTGTGAGTATTGCTGCGATGAATATTGGTGTGTATATATCTGCTTATGTTCTGGTTCATATTTCTTGTGAATATACACCAAGTAGAGGGATTTCTGGGTCATACAGTTTGGCTATTTCCAACTTTCTGATGAAGTACCATATTCTTTTCTACACTGGTTGTACTATTTTACAGTCCCACCAGCAATGTAGGAGGATCCCACATCCTCACCAGCATTTGTTGTTTTCTTTTTTTGTTCTGTTATTAATGCTAGGGTGATATTTCTTTGCTGTTTTGATTTGCATACCTTTAATGACTAATGATAGTGAACATTTCTTTATACATTTGTTGGTTGCCTGCATGTCTTCCTTGGTAAAGTGTTGGTTCATGTCCTGTGTGCATTGTTTATTCAGGTTGTTTGTCTTTTTCTTGTAGAGGTGTTGTTGTCTTCTATAGATTTTAGAGTTTAGTCCCTTTTCTGATATGTTGTTGCAAAAAAAAAAAAAAAAAAAATCCTCTTTCTCTGAGTTCCACTTTTATTCTTTTGGTGAAATCATTGATCCACATAAGTGTCTAATTTTGAGGAGGTTCCAGTTATTTATTTTTGTCTTTTATTGTTTGTATGTTTTTTGTAATGCTTGACAGTATATTTACTCCACGAATTAGAGCCCTTGAGTTTGTCTCTATTTTTTAATTGATGATCTTTATAGTTCTAAGGTTTACATTTAGGTCTTTAATCAATGTTAAAGTTTGTTTTTGTATATGGTCTTGTTTCATTCTCTGGAAGATGGATTTCCAGTTTTGCCAGCACCGTTTGTTGAACAGACGTACTGCATTACTTTTATCTGCTGTTCCATTCCCTTAATGTCCACTCCTTACTTGATTTTAAAAAATCATATTCTAGAATAGTCACTTTGCCATATGAGAACTCTTTTATTACAAATTCCAGATAATTCTTGTTCTTTTGATGGACTATTACTAAATATTTGAATTTTATATAGGGACCATTTATCTAATGCCTATATGCTATTATTCTTAAGTGCAGTTGAGTTTGTTCTGATGATAGTGACCCTTTGTATAGTTTCTGAGGAGCAGCTGGTGGGTTTGAACTGCCAGCCTGTGGACCACAGTCCTGTGCTTATCATATCAGGCCACACTAGGAGTTCAATGCATATATAGTATGCTGTTTTCCTCAAATGCATCCTGTTAAATTCTGCCACATGTTATTCATTATCCTAAAAATGTCTGTCTTTTTATATAGCCCTGTAGCTTTATGTTTCCTTGAGCATTGTATGTTACCTGACTTCCTTCTTTGTCTTCTCTACTCTTTGCTTTAAATGGAAGAGTAGTGTTATTCTTAACTTTTGGGATAAGACCAGTAGCTTCCAGATATCAAGCTGAAAATAGATCCCTTAATGTGACACCAATTAAACAGTTCTTCTTTCTATAGAAATTTGAAATTTTATTGTTCAACTTTCTGCATCACAGGTTGTAGTCAACATATTGAATTGGGCAAAAGAAAAAGAAACTGTGAAACTTGCTCCTGGCTTTAGATTAACAAAAGTGAATATAAGAAGTGATAAGTTAAAGAGCTAAAAAGCTGGTTTGAAAGGGCAACTCAAGAAGACCATTAAATATTAGAATGAACTCAGCGTTTCTCAAGCTAAAAGAACTGAAGAAAAAATTCAGACCTTAGGTTGCAATATTGAAGGATTCTGTGGACAAAGTATTGAATGAAGCAGGAAGTAGTAAAAGAAGATGGAAAATGCAGAGTAATTATACCAAAATACAATTGGTCGAGTTGCAACCATTTCAGGAGGTACCATATGATCAAGAACCAATGGTATTGAAGGAAGCAGTCCAAGTTGCACTGAAGGCCTTTGCAAAAAACAAGGTTTCAGTATTTGATGGAATACTAATTGAAATATTTCAATAAAAGGATGAGATGTTTTAAAAGCTCACTAATCTATGCCAGGTAATTTGGAAGACAGCTAACTTGCCAGCCAACTGGAAGAGAAGGATATTTGTGCCCACTCAAAAGATCCAAAAGAAAATGAAAATTATCAAACACTATCATTAAAAATCAGGAAATGTGTGTGCCAGGGTTGTATTCTTTTACCATATTTATTCAATCTGTAGGAGCTCCGGTGGTGTAGGGCATTATGAACTGGACTACTAGCCACAAGGTCAGTAGTTTGAGTCTCTACCATATGCTCCATGGGACAAAGATGAACCTTTCTGCTACTGTAAAGATTTACACTGCAGAAACCCTATATAGGATCTCTATGAGTCAACATGGATGAGGAGGTACACAACCACCACTACAATATGCCGAACGAATAATCCAAGAAGCTTGATTATATGAAGAAGAACATGATATCAAGATTGGGGGTAGACTTATTAACAATTTGTGATAGGCAGATGATACAACCTTGCTTGCTTTAAACGAAGAGGACAAAACACTTATTGATGAAATTCAAAGACCACAGCATTTGGTATAGGTTGCACCTTCATGTAAAAAAGAAAAGAAAAAAAAAATCCTTACCATTGGATCAATAAACAACAATTACATAAATGAAGAAAAGACTAAAATCATAAAAGAATTCATTTTGCTCAGATTTTATCTTAATAATCATTCCTACAGCTAAATACCTTTATCTTACATTCCAAGAATGTTGAATCCCTGAAATATATAAATTAGAGTATTTGCCATTTCTCTTATTTTCCTTTCATCTATAGATTCTCTTCCTTCACATGTGCTTCAGATCTCTTTTCTAGGATAAATAAAATTGTTCACCACCATCCAATCACCAGTTTACATTTAGTCTTATATTAAGTCTTTTATCAAGAACAGTATCATTTCTCCCTAGAGAGCTTTATGATTTTCAAAAATATTTATATGTGTATTTGGGAAACATTGACATTTCTAATGGTTTTGTTTATGAATAAGGAAACATTTCTGTCACTATAATTTTGACTCTGTCTAATGGCTCTTAACAACATCAAAGTAAACAATAACAATAACACCAACAACTCTTTTGGCACGTAATGACAACAAAACTACTTTGGGTTAGAAGGCCTGGTGTTAGCACTCAGAAACAAACTTAAAGATCAGCTGTTCAAACCTAACAGTCATTCTTTAGATAGAACATTACATCAGGCTGCTTCTGAAAAGGGGGACAGTTCTACTCTGTCTTTTTTTTTTTTTTCTTAAATGTTTTATTGTGAATTACGTGATAGTTTACATGGGAGAACATTAGTTTTACATTCATTCTATCGTATATCGTCTCATTGCCATGGTTACAATCTCCTCCATGCAATCCTTCCCCGTACCCCCCAGGTCTTCAGCACACAGTCACTCTCCCTCTCTGTCTTAAAAGATACCAATCTATTTGATAGCATAGAGTTTACCTATTTTGTAATTTTAAATAAAAATATAAGAGGCAATTCCTGATACACCCACGTTTGTGTTTATGCTATTGTTGTTGAAATTAGTAAAAACAGTAAAATGAAATATATATATAATAAGTAATGAAAAGTAGAATCAGAAGGTTACATCTTTCTTGATGTTTATTAATTAGTTACATACAGTGATAGAAGCTATCCTTTTTTAGCTCTGAATTCCTGCTAAACAGGATCTAGGATGATATGATAGTTAAGATTTTCTGTCAACTTGACTGGGCCAGGATTCTCAGTGGTTTGGAAGTTACAGTGTAGTAATCCCCATGATGAGATCTGATATGAGCAGACCATCAACCGAAAGGAAGTTTCCTCAGGGGTGTATATTGAACACATAGGCAAAGTTTGTTTGCTTGCTTTTCTACTGTCTCTGGATTCTACATCTAGCTCTTCACAAACCTCTGCTTCTTTGGACTTCAGTCTGCTGATCCTAGGATTCAATCACAGCCAACCATCTTACCTGCCTGCTTGCCGATTTTGGTTAATCAGTCCTGCAGCTATGTGAGCCAGAAGCCTCCAGCTTGACATCTGACCAATGAGCGGACTTGGGACTTGCCCACTTATACAACTCTGTGAGCCATTTCCTTGACATAAACCTTTGTTTTCAGCATACATATATAAGCGTCACTGGTTTTGCTTCTCTACAGGACCAGATTGAGACCAATGACTAAATTCTAATGATGACAAAGAAAAATTTAAAGCATTTTAATGTTACATTAACTATATCTTTTTTCTTTCATTATTCTATGATCTCTTCTGTTTCATCTTCTTTTCTGTGTTATGTTTATATTACTCACTAAACAAATATTAATCATAGGCTAGATACATTTGTACCCCAGGGATGAAATCCACTTTAAAATCATTTAATTAACATGATACACTACTTTGCTTGTTCCTTGTAAGTAGATAGCTGGCCTATATATATATATAGTACTCTCTGAATTTTAATTAAGAAATGCTTAATGTGCTAAACAGCTTGATTTCAATTAGTGTGTTACCAAGATAAATAAATAAATAAAGCATGTAAATGAGGACACTTGCAAACTTTTATGTATTGTTACACAGCATAAGAAATTTATTTTACAACGTGACTCAAAACTTATACTCATTCACATGCGTAAGTCTCAAGCACATATAATATTAACATATAAACATTTCACACACACCACGTATCTAACTATATATAAACTGAAATAAAAGTGTGATGATGTACTACTATTTGTCTTTCATGCTACATACTGCTCTGGGAGGAGGTTTAATTTGAAATAAGTAGAGAAATACTCATGTCTGTCATGCATAAATCCATCTTGTATTAAAAGGTAGTCATGGCAAGGCATACAAATAACAACTCAGCACAATCGTTTAAAACTAGATAATCAGAATTAGCAATTAAAATGTAGTGCAATAATTAGAAATACAAATTATAGAATTAATCATTTGAATTTACAATTTGAACACAACAAAAGAATAAAGAAAGCTCATTTGCTCATTTGCTGACTGAAGACTCTCTGGACGAGAAATAATTTTGTTTTTAAACCCCAATACGTAATGGTTCCTCTATATTTAAAAGTTTTTTAGTTTACTTTGCCTCTTTTCTATACTGTAAAGATGCAAGAAGATGACAGGATGGCATCTTCCCCAAAAAAGAAAACAGATTCTGGATCCTAATTACAATTGATTAAATACATTTTGTACTTCACTTTCTTTCTAATTATAAATACTAAATTTTATATCACTAAATTATAACAATTCTCTTTCTCCCCTTCCAATAACATTTTTCTAATTTATTTGTAAATCCTGATAGTCTCCTTGAAGGCCATTAGATTTTCAGTAATGGTCTCTTCAAGACCCTTGTAATTTCTGCCTGTCACTCAGTCCAGAAGTCACTCTCTTATTTTCAGGTTATTGTTACTTTACCACACTATTTTCAGTATAAAATTATACATTTGTCATTTATTGCTACATTAAAAAAATCACCCCTCATACTTAATATGACAATAACCACATACTTGTCTCATGATGTATGAGTCAAACATTTGGCAGCAAGGTAAGTGCAGGTGTGATTCTGGCTTGGAGTTTTCCAGGTAATTGAAGTCAGATGTCTGGTAGGTAACAATCATCTGAAAGTTCAACTGGAACTAGTGGATCCACTTCTAAGTTGGTTCATACACATGGCTCTCCATGTGGAAATTTCCATTGGATTGCTTAAGTTTCTTACAACATGGTGGCTAGCTTCCCTTGGAAGCTGCAAATCCTTTATGATCTAATATTGTATTACACAATGACACTTCTGTCACATTGGATTAGTCACACAGATGAGCCCTGAATCAATATGTTATGGGAATAGAGCTATCACAGGCCTTTTCTTTATCTAAACCTCAGACCAAATGCAATTTCTTCCAAGAAGATGTCATTGATAATGCTGTCTAAGATAGCACACTCTATTATTCACTATGCTCTTATCTGACTTTATTTTCAGAGCATTTTGACTTTGTAGGATAAGCACTGAACTGCTAACTACAAGGGCTGTTGTTCGAGCCTGCCAGCTGCTCTGTGGGAGAAAGGGGAGGCTTTCTGGTCCTGCAAAAATTTACAAGCCTAAGAAACTCTTTTCAAAGAGCAATTCAAGAAGACAAAGATGAAATGTGCAAGGACCTGACATTAGAAAACCAAAAAGGAAGAACAAGCTTAGCATTTCTCAAGCTGAGGAAACTGAAGAAAAAAATCTAACCTACACTCAAAATATTTAAAGATTATATGGGCAAAATAGTAAATGATGCAGAAAGCATCAAAAAAAGACGGAATAAATACACAGAGTCACTGTATCAAAAAGGAAAGGTCAATGTTCAACTATTTGAAGACGTGGCATATGATCAAGAGCCAATGATACTAAAAGAAGTCCAACAGGTATCAAAGGCCTTGGCAAAGAACAAGGCACCAGGAATTGATGGACTACAAATTGAAACCTTTCAACAAACTGATGCAGCACTGGAGTCACTCACTCATCTATGCCAAGAAATTTGGAAGGCAACTACGTGGCAAAATTATAGGAAGAGATCCATATTTGTGTCCATTCCAAAGTGAGGTGACCTAATAGAATATGGAAATCATCAGACAATATCATTAATATTGCATGCTAAAGATAATACAAAAACGACTGCAACCATACATTGGCAGAGAACATCCAGAAGTTCAAGCTGAATTCAGAAGAGGATATGGAATGAGAGTTATCACTGCTGACATCATATGGATCTTGGCTGAAAGCAGAAAATACCAGAAAGATGTTTACCTCTCTCTGCTTTATTGGCTATACAAAGACTTTAGATTGTGTGGATCATGACAAGCTATGGACAACATTGTGAAGTATGAATATTCCAGAACATTTAATTGTGCTCATGAGAAACCTGTACATAGACCAAGAGGCAGGTGTTTTAACAGAACATGGGAACACTGAATGGTTTAAAATTAAGAAAGTTGTGTGACAGAGTTGTATTCTTTCACCATACTTATTCAACCTGTATGCTAAGCAAAGAATCTGAGAAGCTGGGCTATATGAAGAAAAACGTGGCATGAGGATTGGAGAAAGACTCCTTAACAACCTGTGATATGCAGATGATACAACTTTGCTTGCTGAAAGTGAAGAGAACTTAAAATAATTACTAATTAAGACCAAATATCTCAGCTTTCAGTATTAGTTATATCTCAGTGTTAAGAAAACAACAATCCTCATCACTGGACCAATAAACAACATTCTTATCAATGGAGAAAAGATTGAAGTTGTAAAAGACTTAATTTGCTTGGATCAACCATCAACACTCATGGAAATTCCATTACACTTAACCGTTACTCATGTGAAACCTTGTACATAGACCATGAGGTAGTTATTCTAGTAGAATAAGGTGATACTGACTGACTTAAAATCAGGAAAGGTGTGTGTCAGGTTTGTATCATTCACCATACTTATTCAGTCTCTATGACAAACAAATTGATAAAGCTGGGATATATAAAGAAGAGTGTGGCATCAGGATTGGATGAAGATACATTAGCAACCTGTAAGATGCAGATGACATACCCTTGTTTGCTGGAAGCTAAAAAATCTTGAAATATTTACTGATGAAGATCCAATATACGTTCAAGAAGACGCATCTTGAAGTTCATAGAACAACTTCATTATCTTTCAATTCTGCTTTTCCATGAACTTTTTGAAGCTTCACTGGTTTTACTTTTGTAGAAAACCCAACTTTAGATTTTTATGAGACTTTGAATAGATATTTAATTTTCCTTCTTGGTGCTAACCTTGAATAATAGAAACAGCCATCTGGTTTTGAATGTTGAAGGCCTATATGACCTAGGAGCAGATGAAGATAGCATGAAGACAAAAGCAGACATGAGTGACAGAGAAAGGAAGAGAATGTATATGAAATCCAAGTCCATAGTTTCAGTCACAGAGATTCTTGTGGCTACTGCTGTTCATGTTGAGGTTTGTTGGTTTGGTGAGGTGTTGCAGTATTCTTCCAGTTAATCTCTTTCTTCGTTTAAAATTGTTCTAATTGTTCTAGTTGTCTTTCAGCCATTTCAGAGAAAAATGATGGTGGTATTGGTGATGGTGGTGGCTTGCCTTGGAGTCAGTTCTGCCTCATAGTGATCCTGCATAAAGTTTCTGGTGCTGTACATCTTTACAGGAGCAGAAACCCTCATCTTTCTCCTGCAGAATGGCTCATAGTTTTGAGCTGCTAATATTGAGGTTAGCAACCCAACTCGCAACCACTACACTACCTGAGATAAAAGGTAGAAAATTAAAATAAACATTAACATTTTAAATAAAATATATAGTCAAGAAAATTATTTCTAAAGCAAAAACTGTTAACAATCATTGCAAATTATTGTATACACAAAAACACATATAGCTGCTTGGTGATGTGGCAGATAAAAAATGTCTCCATTTTCATTCTACAAAATTGGCAATTGAGAAACAGCAAAGAAAAGTAACACTATAAACATTTTATATTTATGTTAGAAAATTCATCATTTCCCTGCTCCCTTTTTCATTCCAATGTCTAGCCAAATACCTGGAAAGCTTTCTTTTGTAGCCAAAAATATCAACGACTGGTTCTGGACAGATATTCTAATTCTGTTAAAATTATGTAATTCAAACTTTATATGAAAATCAGAATATACTATTTAAAATTTCAAATGTAAAACAAAATATAATGATGAGATGATTTCCCCCCCTAGGATTTAAAAATAGCTCTTAGAAGGAACATACATTGGTTAACATAATTTTCTACTGAACAACCAAAAGTAAGAAAGCTTTTGTATTTTGATTAAATAAAATAATGAATGGTATAAATGTATATTTTCCCCTAAAACAACAGAGTTTGTACTGTGCTAAAAAAGAACAAGAATGATGCACACATATGGTTATATTCTACTTTGTGAAACTTTCAGTGGAATATTTTAATAAACTATGAAATCAATATCCTTGAATTTCAGTATGAAATGAACTTCAGTATAAAGAGGAACTTGAATCTATTTAGTTCCAAAATATCAGAATAGATGGTCTGGGAACATTATGCTTTATTCTGACAAAACAAGTATACCACAAACCTCTAAACCCAAGAGAAAGTAAGAAACAGGAAATGAAGAGTAAATCAAGTCATATCAGTGTGTCTATTGTAAAAAGGTAAAGTCTGAAGGCACTATAGTGCAAGCTGATGGAATCAAGTTTTTCTGGGTGGTCCATGACCCATGGCCACTTTATAATGAGTCATAATAATTTATTCCATAAAAGTTTAACATACATAATCAGATATATTTTCCTTTTGGTTTCATTTGCCATTGTAAGTGATAATATGCCATTCATATTTCTATAACCTCATAAATACATAGAGATATGAAAATGTAGTCACTCAGATACATGTCTGTCCACAGACCACTTTATCACAGAACTCCTTTAGAAGCTGAATGGAGTACGGGTGAAGTGAGGAAAGACCTAACTCATTTGAGCTCAGCAGATTAATAGGAGGTGAAAGACAATATGTCTTTTTTCTACTTATGTAGTAGAACTTTAATAAACCTAAGAAGTGTATATGGCATGGAAAGATTTACACATAACTCTCTGCTTAGGACTAATTGTGAATATGAAACTGAGATAAACCTCATTATATAAATCCCCATTTTAGGTGAAGTAAACTTTCCTGTAACCTCTTTGAAACCTTCCACAGTGATTTAATCTCTAGTTACTATTACCAGTTCTATTTAACCCTAAAATATAAGGCTTGGTCTCAAATAAAAATCCTATTTCCTTTTTTTTATTGTTGTTAATATGTTGAGGTTAAAGAAAAGAAAGAAACATCTTAGCAAGATACACTGTTATACAGGCAGTAGCAATGAGCTCAAATGCTAAGATGGTGCAGGACTGGGCAGGGTTTCATTCTCTTGTGCAGAATGCTGTGAGTGAAACCTCTTCAAAAGCACCTGAACACAACATAGTATTTTTATCCTTGATATGATGCTGTAGGATAAGCACTGAACTGCTAACCAAAGGTCGGCTGTTCAAACCTTTCAACCGTTCACAGAAAATTTATACAGGGTCTACCTATAGTCTTTTTTCATCTAGAAAATGTCCTTGTTTGTCTTCTAACTTTAAGATATGAATATTCCAAGGTGGGGCTTGATGGTGGAATAGGAAGATAGGCCGTATAGACCCCCATCAGTGAAAGTATGGAAAGCTGGGTGAAATATTCAAAACACCTTCTGGAACTCTAAACTTCAGATAAAGTAATAAATAAGTGATTCAAGTGCTTACTGGGAGTAAGATTTGGAAGAGGAGCAAGAAAGGAGGTGGTTTTGATCTGGGGCAGCTGGAAAGTTCTACCACAGCAATTTGTAACAAGAGTGAGCAGAGAAAGGGACAAGAGAGTGCTTCCAGTGTAGAAAGCAGCCAGTGATCTGCAGAAACAGAGAAGCAAGTGTGTTTTGTTTTTTCCCATATCACACCTCTTATTTTACTGTGTCTACTCATCCTGTTGGTGACCAGAGGGAGACTTGCACGAGTAGACACCCCAAGAGAAGGTCCTATGTCATACACACATGGTTTTGTGATGCATGGAAAAATTAACACTGTTTTGCACTGCAGGGGGGAAGGTTCTGCATCAAACACAGGAGGAGACAGAATTCTGGAGTTTATTTCAAATTAATATGGCCAGCCCTGGACTGGTTCTCACTAAGAGAAACAGAAAAGGGACTTGTGTTTTGGGGGGAACAAAGGAAGGCCAAGGTCAGATCACATTAGCAAAGTGGGAATAGCATGGAATTTCTTAGTTGGTTTGAAGGCAACAGTCCATTAAGTGGTGCTAAAGAATTACTCATATATTTCCGCAATTTTTCTTTTTCTCTTTTTTTTGTTTTATTTTAGTTTTTCAGCTTTATGTGTATTTTTCCTGGGGCTTTATGACATTTGACATTGGTTATTAGACTTGTATTTTGACACTACTTATATCTTATAGGAAAGATTTCTCTTTTCATCTGAAAAGAGGCAGAAACTGTAGCCATGCAGTCAGTTACAATTACAACCTGTAAAACTCCACCAGCTACTATACACCAAAGCTGCTTCTACAACCAACAACTGCTAAAAACACTATGAAGTGAGCTGTAAGAATAGTGAACAGAGAATCCCATCTTCTGATAAGATCTACTTGGGTGAAATGAGAGTGTGCATAAGAATACACCATCATATATTCATCTCATTAATACACATAAAACACCAAAATGCCCAAAATGCAGCAGAAAAATTTTGCTCACGTGCAGAAGCAAGCAGACTAGCTCAAACAAATGTCCAAGAAGAAGACCTAGGAAGGGCATTGGAGGGTGAAGAGGCTTTGAAATTATATAAAAGGGAGTTTAGGAGACTGATATTGAGGTGCATCCAATTGTTCCATGGAAAGGTAAAAAAAAAAAAAAATAAGGAAGAAATCACAAAGGTACTAGAGGAACAATTAAACAAAATAGATATAGAATTGAAGATGATACAAGACTTGCAAAAAGAGGACCATATAATTAGTGCTAAAATATCAGAAATGGGCAATAAAATGAAAAGGGAAAAGAGTAGAATTGAAAAGATAGAAGCCACAATCATCACGCTTGGAAATAAATCACTTAATACTACTAAAATAGAAGAACAAGCACAAAAAAGAATGAAAAATCTGAAGAAAGCCTAAGATTCATATGGGACAACATGAAGAGGAATAACCTGAAGTTGACTGAAATTCCAGAACAAGAGGAGACAAAGAAAATCACAGAACTCACAAACTTGCAGATAGTACTCATTTACCTAGATTGAACGGCTTGCTGATCAGAACTTGGCCCGATGATCATAAAAAAGCTTGATACAGGGAGCAAGTGTAAATTGTTACAACCTGATGAATTGGATCTTTTCTTATGGAAGAAGTTGCCCCAAATTCCAACTGAAAGGGAAGGATTCTTCATATCAAGAATCAAGCTTGCCTCCTCAGTACACTGGGTTGAGAGTGGCCATGAACTTAGACTTTAGCTATCAAAATCAGGGGGTTTTAAAGTAGTGTTGTTGTTGTTGTTGTTAAGTGCCCTCGAGTCGGTTTCAACCCATAGCGACCCTGAATAGGGTTTCCGAGGCTCTAAATCTTTACGGGAGCAGATAGCCTCATCTTTCTCCCACGGAGCTGCTGGTAGTTTCAAACTGCTGACCTTCCCGTTCGCAGCTTGATTCGTAACCACTACACTACCAAAGCTCCTTAAAGTAGAGTAGTGGTAACAAATCGGGCAGTGAACTGCAAGGTCAGCAATTCAAAACTACCAGCTGTTTCGTGGAAGAAAGATGAGGCTTTCTGCTCCTGTAAAGATTTACAGCCTCAGAAACCCTGCACAGGGTCACTATGAGTTGGAACCGACTCCACAGCACATAACAACAAAAGCACGAAGTGGCTGGACTACAAGCTTTCAAATGGGTACTTAGTGTCAGTAATGAGAGGGGTAAGATAGAATACCCATTGAATAGTTTTCCTCTTGTCCAGATGTGTCTAGTGATAATAGAGAAAGGATTTTATGATTCAATTTGAGAAACTGTTTTCAGTTCTAATGGCTATTGGCACAACTGTAAATGCAAAATAGAGAAATATAGCAGCAGAGGACTATAGACAGATGGACTGAGAATGGTAGTGTGTCTCAGCGGGAGGCTGGCTGTAAAATGTGCCCATTGGACATTTAAATGAATATATAGTATCAGTGTCGTATGAGTACATCAAAAAAAAAATAATAATAATAAGGGTAATACTGTTGTAATCATTGCAGTGATTTGTTGAATTTAAAACTAACGATCTTCCCTGTAACCCTTCACTCAATTCACAGTAAAAGCTTTAAATAATGAAAGAAAAGAATATTCCCTTTCAACACATTAAAGTTGGGTTTTCATTTTTTCCAATTTCCTTGAGAATTGAGTGGAAACTTTGCATCTTCATATATAATGTATTCTTTTTTCCTCTGACTGCTTTTAAGTTTTGCTTTCTATTTGATTTTCTTAATTTTATTCTGATTTTCATTACTGTGGCTTTATTTGTGTTTATTTTTCTTTGAGTTTGTTGAGCTAATAGGATTTTGAGGATTATACTTTTCATCATATTAGGAAATATTTGATCAATTGGTTCTCAAATATTGTTTGCTATTCTACTTCTATCTCTTCTAGTACTTAAATTATACATTTATTCAACCACTTGGTGTTTTTCTTTATTTTCCTCATGTGTTTTTCTCTCTGGTGTATTTTGGAGATTTTTTTCCCCCTTCAGTTCATTGGTCTTTTCTTCTGGAATGTCTAGTCTGCTATCTTTTTTTCTTCTTCTTCTTCTTCTTTTTATGAAAAGGTACACTTTAGCAACTGAATTTTTGTTTTTCAGTAGTTTCCATTTCTCTTCTGAGATTTGTTCTTATTTACTTCTGTTGTTTTGTTTCAAACCTTTGAGCAGAACTCTATAACATATACACTTAGGTTTAAATAACTCTAAATACATATATTAATGTTTATTTATACCTACAAAGCTATTGTCTCTTATTCCTTCTTTTTTTTAAGTTGTAACTGTGAATTGAATGATAGTTTACATGGAAGATCATCAGTTTGTACTCATCTTTCCATTGCAATAATTATAATTTCCTCCATGTATCATCATTCAATAGTATTTGCTTCTATTCCCTCTGTTTTTTGGAGTTTTTGTTTTGGATATACACAAAAACACTCAGGAATATATACTCATTTGAACAAACAAAGGGCACATTCTGTAAGCCTGCCTCCTGGCTGCCAGCACACAGCCTTTCTCTTACCAAGAGTTTAGAGTCCTCAACTACTCTTATCTCTTCATGTCATCATCTCTGCCTCCATCAATGGTGTCACTGCTTCTCTGGATAGGGTCCCACATTCTGCTATTGCTCTTCTCCCTTGATGGTCCCTGGGTCCTCTGTTGCTGGAATGTTAGATAAACTTGTTAAGTTGTTGTTGTTAAGTGCCATTGAGTCAGTTCTGATCCATAGCAGACCTTGTATATCTGAACCTTGTATAGTGTTTCCAAGGAGCAGCTGGTAAGCTTGAACCACTGACCTTGCAGTTCAAATGACTTTGAAGTCTGACACATTAACCCACAGTTCCACACCAGAACTCCAATAGTTAGGTGAACTACTCTCCGCTTTATGTTACAAAACTACTACCTTTACAGTTGTGACCATCATAATTAGTCATTATAACAATTACTCAGTGTTGAATGATAAGAATCTTATCCCTATATCCTTTCATCGGACTCATCTAGACATGATGAAAACTATTCAATGGGGATTCTACCTACCCCTGCACACTCTGTAACTAAACTCCCTCACTTCATGCCTTTATAGCCTTTATAGCCACACACACCCCGTCATTTTAGATAGCCTGTGTCTAAGTTGCCCATCCCTACAACCCTGTGCACAGAGGGGATGGGAATGATCCTTGTTCTGAAGATTCCTTACCTCTAATTTGGTATTTTGAGTTACTTCTTCTATATGTTTACGTCAAGTTCATCAAATTGTTAGCAATTTACACTGGTTTCCTTAATCTTTTTTTTTTTTTTTAATCTACATCTAGTCGAGTTCTGATCACCCAGCTATCAAAGCTAGACCAAATGGGTACTATCTGAAAGTTTGAGCATTTATGTGCATCTCCCCTCACTTCATATCAGCTGAATTATTTACTCTCAGCTCTAGCCCTCCATGGCTATATCCTTGTCCATGGGCCCAGGAGTCCCCAGGTCTTACCATAAGGTTGGTCTAACCAACCCTTCCTCTTCTCTCTCTCATCTCCAGGTCGACAGAAGTCTATGGAATGTGGTTGAACTCAGCCCATATCTTCATTGTTGCTTTTCCCTCACTTCCACTCACCAGTAGACCAAGGTGGTTGCTAGCAAGCTTATATGCCTGCTTTTGTATTCCCTATGAGTTTCAGTCTTGAAAGGGGGTTTGTTCTGAAGGGACTCAATTGCTTGACTTGATGGCTCCCCGGTGAACATCTTGCTTGGTTCTTGTAGTAACCAGTCAGACTGTCATTTTTGTTTTGGATGTTTCCTGTTGGTCTTTCTTTTAAGAACTATCTTCTGTACCTCTGGCTGCTCTAGGCTGGTCTGCTTGTCCTTTCAAGTGGGAATGTCCCACCTCGGAAGGTTCTGGATGGGGATCAGGATTCCACATAAGGTCTTATACACTACAAAGGCTCTGCAAGAAGCCTCTGTCACTGGGCAAGTTCTAGCACCCCTTTTAGGTATTCCAACCAGTTATAGGCTGAAGACGGGCTTATAAGCTTTCTATAATAATGTTTCTAGATATTCTTTTCTATCTCACTCAAGTGTCTGTTTTACAATAGTGGGCAAATGAAATCAATATTCATAAGACATTCAAGCATCTTAATATTATTTCTCCTTTTTACCAATTCAGACTAAGTCTCATTCCTTGTTTCACAGAGCCCTGTTGTTCCAATGTTGAGCATACATCACTACTTACTCCTTTTTATCTTTTATTTCTGCTACTATTTGCTTGTTTATTTGTTTGTCGATTGTCCATGGTTAAGCATCACATTTTCCTGTTTCTTTGTATGTCCCAACAATTTTTTATAGCATGTGATTGACTATAGTTGTATGCTACACTATTGAATATTTCATTTTGTATGTAGTCTACTTAAGAGAATGCTAGATTTTGCTATGGAAGACAGTGAATCTAATTGTGAATTAACTTTTTTCCATTTGAGGGTTGTTTTTAAGCTGGGTTACAGTGAGTCTGGGTGTGGTGCTCTAGAATGAAGCGCTGGACCTTAAGGATGGTTTGAATGGCAAGGTCGGCCATTTAAAACCCACCAGCCACTCCTCAGAAACCCTATACAGGGTCTCTAAGAGTTGGAACTGAATTGACAATACTTAACAACAACATAGTGAGTCTTAGTGGCCTTAACTATTGTTGTTGTAAGTGCCGTCAAATTTCTACTTAACATTAAGAATTTTCAGTGAGCTCTTTCCAATCTGGCAGTTCAGTATTGAATATTTCCTAGTCTATGTGATCACAACTGGTGTTTGGTTTACATATCCATTCAGGTTTTAATTTTTGTTTTGTTTTTAACAATAGTTGTTTGCCTGTCCTTGTGAATTCTCTCCCCACAAATAAACTCTTAAATTCAGAAAAATATTCAAGGGGAGCTGTAGGTAGAATTTTGGAGTTCCATTTGTACACAGCTCCATTCTCTTTGTTATTCTGCCAAGGAAATTCCAGACAACTCAGCAGCAAGGATCTCCTTCTGACCTCTCAGTTCAGCAAGACCATTGTGCACTATTTGGCTTTCCTTTCTTTATGCTACAGTTCAAACTAATGTTCACAGGAATAATATGACTCAGCTCATATTTACTTTTTCTTGGGGATCAAAATTCTGCACTACCTGCTTTTCTTGTTCCTTCTCACCTTTATTTTTCCTAGGATCCAACTTAATTTCATAGAGGAGTTATGTTAACATATCGAAACACTTCATTAAGCAATACATTTGCCAGATTTTATAAAACAATTTCCACTTTACATTATTTTACTTGAAATTTAAAAAATTAATTATTAAATAAAAAGAGGCAATATTAACAATAACTTTTAATATTGTTTAGTGATATCATTTCAGTGCCAAAATATTAATAAAAATTCAGGGAACATAAAAATAAAGTTTATTGAGTAGTGGTTATATCTAAGGGGATTTCTTAAAATGGAACTTGAACACATAGCTTTTGACTGTATAGTAATGACTTATATTTTTCATATAGCTAATAAATATTCTTCTGTTTCCTTTCAATATTTAGTAAGATAAATTAAAAATGAGAATTTGAAATTACATATTACTCAGCTCTATTATTCACAATGTAATGAAAGAGCTCTAAACTAGGAGGAAAAGTTACTACTATCTAGAGCTAATATTTGATCCTAATTGTATGTAGTTAGGTGAGTCACACATATTAGAGGTATTTCTGATCTGTAAATAACAGAAGTCCAGTTCTGGTGGTGAGGGAAAGATGAACTTGACAATAAAAAGGGTCAATTAAAAATTTTCATTATTGTTAAGTGCTGTCAAATTTGTACTGACTCATAGAGACTCTGTATAGGGTTTCCAAGAAGTAGCTATTGGGTTTGAACCACTGACTTTGTGGTTAGCAGTCCACCACTTATCCTATCCTATGACACCAAATTATTTTATTATTGTGAAAAATAAAATATATGCATTACAATTTTAAGATTATATTATAGTAGAGTGCTTGTGCTTCTGTTACAGTTCTACTGTTTATTTTTTCAGTATTTTCATCCTTAACTTTAATATATTAGGATTTGTGCATTATTTATTTATTTCTATTTGTCTAATGGACAATTAGACAAATAGGACCAATAAACAACATCACAACAATAGAAGAAAAGATTGAAGTTGTCAAAGACTTCATTTTGGTCAGGTCAACCATCAACACTCATGGAAGCAGCAGTCAAGAAATCAAACGATGTATTGCATTAGGCAAATCTGCTGCACAAGACCTTTTTAAAGTGTTGAAGAGCAAAGATGTCAGTTTGAAGACTAAGGTCCACCTGACCCAAGCCATGTTCTTTTCAATGACCTCATATGTATGCAAAAGTTGGACAGTGAATAAGGAAGACCGTACAAGATTTGATGCATTTGAGTTATGGTGTTGGAGGAGAATATTGAAAGTGCCATGGGCTGCCCATAGAACCAATAGATCAGTTTTGGAAGAAGTGCAGCCAGAGTGATCCTTGGGGGCCAGGATAGCCAAACTTCATCTCCCATCCTTTGGACATATTGTCAAGAGGGACCAGTCGCAGAAGAAGGATATCATGTTTGGTAAGGTGGAGGATCAGAGAAAACTAGGAAGACCACCAATGAAATGGATTGGCTAAGTGGCATCAATGAGCTCAAGCTTGGCAACAATTGTGAGGTTGGTCCAGGACTGGGCAGTGTTTCATTCTGTTGTGCATAGGGTCGCTATGAGTCGGTACTGACTTGATGGCACCTAATAGCAACAACCTGCCTTGTTAACGCTAACTCAACATATAAGACTTTCCATATTTTTTTTCTACAAAAACCTTTTTAAGCAAGTTTATTTTTTGCTTTGTTGACCTGTGCATTTTTAGTTGTGGATGTGACACTTGGTGGGTGCTTCTGTAATGCAAAATATTTAATTTCCATCTTCTGAGACGTTGTTGTTAAGTGCTGTAGAGTCGGTTCCAACTCACAGCAACCCTGTATAGGGTTTCTGAAGAGCCTGTGTAGGGTTTCCGTATAGGGTTCTGTTGAACCACCGACATTGTGGTTTAAAATGACTTTGAGGTAGAATGCTTATCCTACAGCATTATACATTAGTGATGAATATAATAATTATTTTGTAAAATAGTATGTATCTTAGTTTAGGAGATAATGTTAGCTAATAGACATCAAATGAAACTTGGGTGGGAATTAGGTATTGATTTTATCAGCCTTCATACTGCACCCTAGAGTATCTGAGTGTTCTAGAGTTATCTCCAATCTATAATCTCTTAAAGTTACAATTCTGAAAAAAATCGGATTATACCAACTGCATGCATTATCACAAGATCTGAAATGAGGAAAATGTATCCACTGGCTTCTAAGAAGTATTCTGGCTGCACTCCCTCCAACACAGGTTTGTTTGTTCTTCAGGCAGTCCGTGGTATTTTCAATATGCTTCTCCAATATCACAAATCAAATGCATCAATTCTTCCACAGTTTGCCCTATTCATTGTCCAATTCTTCCATGCATGTAAAGCAAATGAAAATACCATGATGGGTCAGGTTTACCTTAGTCCTGACACTATATCTTTGCTCTTTAATACTTTAACACTTTCTCATGCAGCAGATTGGCTTAATGCAATATGATATTTGATTTCTTGACTGCTGCTTCCATGAGTGTTAATTGTGGGTTCAGGCAAAATAAAATCTTTGACAATGTCTATGTTTTCTCCATTTATCATGATGCTATTTATTGCTGCAGTTGTGAGGGGTTTTGTTTTCTTTACAATGAATTACAATCTCTATTGAAGGCTGTGTTCTTTGATCTTCATCAGTAAATATTTTAAGTTCTCTTAGTTTTTAGCAAGCAAGATTGTGTCATCTGCATATCAAAGATTGGTAGTGAGTCTTCCTTCAATCTTGATGCTACGTTCTTCTGTTCTTGTTCATATGATCCAGCTTTTCAGATTACTTGCTCAGCATATAGATTGAACAAATATGGTGAAAGGATACAATCCTGGTATACATCTTTCCTAATTTTAAACCATTCAGTTTCCCTTTGTTATGTCCTAACAACTGCCTGTTGGTCTATATACAGGTTCCTCATGAGTACAACTAAGTGTTCTAGAATAATCATTTTTTTGCAATGTTACTCAATGTGTCATGATGTACAATATCAATTGTCTTTGCATAGTCAATAAAGCACAAGTAAACATCTTTGTGATATGCTCTGCTTTGGTCCAAGATCCATCTGATTTCAGCAATAACATCCCTAGTTCCATGTCCTCTTCTGAATCTGGCTTAAATTTCTAGCAGTTTCCTGGTGATGTCCTGTGGCATTTGTTTTGGAGTTATCTTAAGCAAATTTTTACTTGCATGTGAGATATTAATGATGCTGTTTTATGATGGGTCATGTTGGGTCATGTCTCTTTGGAAAGGGTACAGATATGGATCTCTTCCTATCACTTGGTCAGGTAGCTATATTCGGAATTTCTAGGCATAAATGAGCTAGTGTCTCCAGTGCTACATCAGTTTATTTAATTACCTCAATTTTTATTCCATCAATTCCTGGAGTCTTGTTTTTCACTAATGTCTTCAGTATAGCTTGGGCTTCTTCCCCTGAGTACCATTGGTTCTTGATCATATGCTACTTCTTGTAATGGTTGAATTACCATTTTGTCTTTGTATAGTGACTCTGTATATTCCTTCTATCTTCTTTTGAAGCTCTCTGTATCATTCAATATTTGTTAATAGAATTATTAAATATTGCAAGTCAAAGCTTGAATTATTTTCTTCAGTTCCTTGAGCTTAAGAAATGTTGAATATGTTCTTTCCTTTTGGGTTTCTAACTCCACCTGTTTGCACATTTCATCATAATACTTGACTTTGTCTTCTTGAGCTGCCTTTAACATTTTCTGTTGAGCTTATTTACCTCTTTCTTTCATTTGCTTTTGCTTCTCTACACTCAATTGCAAGTTTCAGAGTTTGTTCTGAAATCTATATTGGTCTTTTCTTTCTTTTCTGTCTTTTTAATGAACTTTTGTTTTCTTCCTGTATGATGTTCTTCTTGTCATCCTACAACTCTTCTGGTTTTTCATCGTTCGTATCTGGTGCATCAAATCTGTTCTTGAGATGGTCTCTAAATTCAGGTAAGATATATTGAGTATATTCATTATCATATTTGGATGCTTAAAATCCTTTTCTCATTTTCTCCAACTTTAACCTGAACTTTCATGCAAGCATGTTATGGTTTCTTCCACAATCTATCCTGGCTTCGTTTCAGCTGATGACATGGAGCTTTGCCCCAATTTCTTCCCACAGATGTAATCAGTTTGATTCCTGTGTATTCCATCCAATGAGGTACATTTGTATAGTCAGGTTTTACGTTGTTTAACGTTGGTATTTGTAATGACTAAGTCATTTATCTTGCAAAATTCTATCATGAGATCTCCAGTATTATTTCTGTCACCAAGGCCTGTCAACTTACCTTGAGGAAGCAGTTCTTCCCCAGTCATATTTTCAGCTCCTTCCAACCTGAGGGGCTCATCTTCTGGCACTGTACTGACAATGTTTTGTTCATACTCATAATTCCTTCTTTCATTTTCTGCCACTATATCTGACAGTGTTCCCCTGCTATTCATAAGATTTTCAATGGATAACCATTCTGAAATTGTCTGTCACTCCTTCTTCTGAGTCTGTCTTAGTTTGGGAGTTCTGCTGAAACCTGTCCACCATAGGTGACCCTGCAGGTGATTCAAAAATCAGTGGCATGGCTACCATGGTATGACAGCTGGTGTTTCAAAAACTCATGGCACAGGCACCACAGTATGACAAACTGACAGATGAACAGTGTTTTTTGTTTTATGTTTTTTACTTCCCATATAAAATAACTTTAATGATTTATTCTAGAATGAGTCTGTTACCAGGTAAAATGATAATTCTATTCATCATATTTTCTTCTCAAGTATTAAGGCAGCAATTCACCAAAGCAATGGTTTTTAATTTTAGCAAGAATTATGGAGATTGTGTCATAAAAGGAGCTGGGTACATTGGGATCAGAATGTCACAATTATGCTGATAAGATTTTATCTTACTCCTCCAGTTATGATTTGCCAAATGAATACCATTAGAAAAAATGTGAGGAGGCTTCAAAATGTTAGATCGTTTCCATTATCTTTCAATTCCATTTTACACAAACCTTTAGAAGTTCTCTCATCTCTCTTCAAAGCAATAAACGATCAGTTTTAAAACTTGCTATGATACGATAGGAATCCTGGTGTGGCACTGTCGGCTAATGTGCCAGACTGCAAAGCCATTTGAACTGCAAGGTCAGTGGTTCAAGCTCACCAGCTGCTCCTTAGAAACCCTATACAGGTTTGCTATGGTTCAGAATCAACTCAACAGCACTTAACAACAACAACATGATACAATAAGCTTCGTATGTTGAGCACTGGACTGTGACCCACATGGTCTGCTGTTCAAGTCATCTAGTTGTTCTGAGTGAGCAAGATGAGGCTTTCTGCTGCCATGAAAAATTGAAAAGCCTCTGAAACCCTATAGAAAGTCACTGTGAGACAAAAGTGATTCAACGACACCTAACAACAACAGGGTTTAATCATAGTTTCTATTTAATGATATGGCACCGTGGGTTAATGCTTTGGACTGCAAAGTCGGTTTGAAGCACAAGGTTGGAGGTTCAAACACTCCAGCCACACTTTGGAAACCCCATATAGGGTCGCTAAGGGTAGGGACTGACTCGACGACATTGAACAACAACCATGTAATATCCCCTATTCCATACTGCCCAAATATTTTGCAAAAGATAAAAATTTAAAAGGGGAACACCTTACTAATATACATTAGTTGAAGGTGATGGAAAGGTTGCATGTGCTGGCATGATGAACAATTTAGAGGAGAGAAACTCTGGAACTTTCTTGGTCTCCCTGAAGATACATATCACATGATTTTTAAGAAAAATTTAACCTCCTGTAACTTTGCACTGATAAACTATTTTGTCAAAGACCTGTTTACTTATTTCCCATTTATTACTGCCAGCAAATACAACCTGGCAGTACGGCTGTTATTGTCAAGTGCTGTCAAGTCTATTCCAACTCATAGTGACTCTGTATAGATAGGGTTTCCAAGGGGTTGGTGGGTTTGAACTGCCGGCCTTGTGGTTAGCAGCTCAGCACTTATCCTATAAACCAAATCTGTTGACATTATGCCAAATTCTGATTCATAGTTACTCTACAGGACAAAGTCGAACTGTTCATAGGGTTTCCAAAGCCATAAATCTTTATAAACAGTGACTCCCACTTCTTTCTCCAGCAGAACAGCTGGCTTGTTCAAACTGCTTACCTTTAAGCTAGTAGCCAAGCACATGCCTAATCAGTGTTCATCTAGGACTCATTATAACCACAAAAAGATAATTTTATTTGTGCACTGAAAAAAAGGCTGTGATTTGTTCTTTATGGAAATCTCACACAGGAAGAGAACTAAAGTCTGCTCTAGTGTACAGGCTAACTGAGTATGATCCCGGTCAGGCAGTCATGGAAACATGCTTGTATACTGGTGGTGGTGGGTATGTGGCTTGGAGTCAGTTTTGACTCATAGCGGCCCTGGGTAGGGTTTCCGAGGCTGTTAATCTTTATGGGAGCAGAAAGCCTCATTTTTCTCCTGCAGAATAGCTTGTAGTTTTCAAATGCTGATACACTAGTAGCCTGCCAATCTTTGTCTATTACTTTGACTGTTAATGGTCAATCGCATCTTTTCAACTAAAATAACATTTAACGTCTAAATTAAAAATATTGTTCAATTAAAAACATTATATTAGAGTGTTCTACTTTAGAAAAGAGTTTAGATGGCCAACAAAAGAGAGAGAGAAAAATAATAGTCTTCTCTATGTAGGATATCCTTAGAGGACCCAAGTCTGGGATTTCTCTAGGCATCTATAATTACTACATAAATACTTACAGCAAATTAGAATCAGAAGTTCACATCATAACTGGCACTAACTTTCATAAATGAATAATTCTATGGGTAATGCCATCTTTTGACTAACTAGATTTAAGAGTTGTTGTTGTTAAGTGCCTTCAAGTCATTTCCAACCAATAGCGACCCTGTGTAGGGTTTCCAAGGAGATGCTGGTGAGCTTGAAACGCCAACCTTGCCGTTCAAACGGCTTTGCAGTCTGGCGCATTAACCCACAGCGCCACACCAGAGTAGGTGATTCCAAATCCTGCCTGAAATAATGCAAATTGCTGTTGAAATAACCTGCATGCTTATTTTTGCATAAAATGGAAACCACACTCAATGAAATTTTGACTAGTGGTGTCACTTAAAGACAGACAATATCACAACGGGAGTTGGTGGGAGGGGCTTCTACTGGAGATAGCTCCATTCATGAAATAACTTGATAAAGGGGGACGATTTAGCTAAACATCTTTAGCAGGTACTTTGGTTATAGTTTTCAAATACAAACAACAGAATTCAGTATAGCTACTTTTAGCAGAAAGAGGTTTACTATAGGATATTATATGGTTTACAGAATCCTGTAGGGTGGAAGGGGTTAAACACAACTAAAAGCAAACGTAGCCAAAGGCTATTCTAATGAAAACCCTCTGGACAGTGTCTTATGCCATTTGACATCAGGATGGCAGGAACCAGGTGCTAGAATCTTTGCCAGAGTTGTCTCAAAAGAACAAAATACCTCCTCCTATATGCCCATCTTATTCTGTAGCCTCAACTGTTTTCTTTTAATTTTCCACAGGAGTTTCTGCATATCAGGGTAGTATCTAGAACCCTGATTACCACAGGAGTTCATGAATTCACTTTTTAGTTTACCAAGTATGGCAGTACAGGAAATCATATGTTCAAAGGGTTAGATGGGTGTTAAATAATCCAATCCACCATATTTTACAGAGAAACTTTGTACCATGTCAATTACTTTGCTCACATAGAGTAGGCTAAAGAGAGAGAATATAGTCAAATTGGCCCAAATATTTAAATATCCCAAATATTCCCCAGTGGAAATAATAACACAACAAAATAAACTGATAAACTATTAAATCAGAAGGAGCCTTTTTGTGAATATTATAGATTAATACTTGATCTTATAAGGTAGGAGAACAGTTGTATAAATCAAATTATGTCAAAATGTAATTACTTTCTAAATTGGGATAAAAATTGAGGTTATTAAACATAAAATTGATTGAAAACACAAACTAAATCTTAGTAAAAAAACAAGATATTTGGATTATTTTAAATCATTTTTTCCAAGTTATAAATCTTTGAAGAGATTATTTAAATTCACATATACTTTCCCTTCCATTTATAATTTTAAATCTTTGGCTATGTGTAAATTTGGAAACTATTAAATAAAATAACTAAAAGATCAAGAGCCCCAAACTCCAAGTTATGCATTTAATAATATTCCTATGATATGAAGGAATATTGAAGAAATGCAAAGAATGTAATTCTATCCTAGAAGATTACTTAATACTATGTAACAATATGCTTTGGTTATATATAGAACATGCCATTGTTACCATGTAATATCCCATATTCCATACTGTTCAAATGTTTTACTAAAGATAGAATAATTAAGACAAAACTTCAAAATTACTAATATACATCAGCTGAGGTCAGGGAAAGGTTGTATGTGTTGGGACTTTGCATTGATAAGCTATCTTGTCACACACCTGCTTACTTATTTCTCATTGACTGCTACCAGCAAACATAGCCTGGCTATGTTGGAATTCTGGTATGCTGCTGGAGGATCAGCACTGGACTTTGAAGGACAAAGTCAGCAGTTCAAACCCACCAGCTGCTTCTCGGAAACACTATACAGAGTTGTTATGAGTTGGAACCTACTTGAAGGTGTTTAACAACAACATTGTTCCTGTTGTTATGAAGTACATTCAAGTCAGTTCACACTCTTAGTGACCCAGCAATAGGCAGAGTTTCCGAGGAGCAGCAGTTTTTTCTTAGTAATGGTTAACTTTTCTCTTGCTATATTGTTATAGTATGAATCTACTAAAAAATAGTTTATTACTATGTTGTACCTCTGAATAATTCATATTTATTGTTGTTAAGTTGGTTCTGACTTAAAGTGACCCTGCATAGGATTTACGAGGAGCAGCTGGTGGGTTTGAACTGCTGACCTTGTGGTTCGTAGTCCAGTGCTAATTCACAGTACCCCACTAGAAGCTCAATTCGTATTTAGTTTTGCACAAATGTTAATAATTTCCTCAGGTATTGGGCTATAATGAATTCCAGAATATGTTCAATATATTTGTATAATATACAATAACCAAGATATAAATGGTATGGTATATTACTTTAATATTTCTATGTAACCTGCTTTTAATGGAGCATATTTATTAGTGAAGCATTAAAATAATTTTCTTTCATCCCCTAAATTATTATTTTAAAATTTTTAATTTCTTGAAATTTTTCTTCCAAAATATTGTTTCTTTCAAAAGAAATGCATAAATTTGTCCATGTAAGATAAAGATTTTTATCTCTAAAAATGAATTCCAAACTAACCATAATTTATGGACATAAAACTTTAACTCTAATTTATCATTTTATTATCTCTCAATTTTAATACTAAATATTCAGATAGTTTTATTAAAAATTATTTGGATTTGATACAAAGTTCTCCTTTTAACTCTACAGTCTATGAGTCAGGTCAGGATATGATTTTTCATTATTGTTTCCTATATAAATGGACAAGAATGTACTAGAATTTCAAGATTCCTCAGATGTGAAGTTGCTGGATAGAGAAGATCCCAGAAGAAACTCCTAGAGACACTTAGAACACAACGTGATGACACTCAGAACACCACTCAAAGGAAGTTGGCTGAATTCAGGGTACTAGCCTGGCAAGTGAGCTTCAGATAATAAGTTCAGGACTAAGTTGATTTTCAGTATTAGGAAGGCCTAATGTAAAGAACTCTATTACACATCTGTTAGTTTGTCATACTGTGGTGGCTTCTGAGTTGCTGTGATTCTGAAAGCTATGCCACCAGTATTTTAAACAGCAGCAGGGTCACCCATGGTGGACAGGTTTCAGATGACCTTACAGATGAAGACAGACTAGGAAGAAGGAGTGACCAACTACTTCCAAAATATTTAGTCACTGAAAACCTTATGAATAGCAGAGAAACACTGTCAGATATTGTGCCAGAAAATGAGCCCCTCAGGTTGGAAGGCACTCAAAACGCGACTGGGGAAGAGCTGTCTCCTCAAAGTAGAGATGACAGTGATGACGGGAATGGAGAAAAGTCCGTGGGAGTAAAGCCCTTGGGGCCTTCATTTGCTGATGGGGAACAACTCAAAATGAAGAGAAACAGCTGTAAACGTCCATTAATAATTGGAAAATGGGATGTATAAAGTATTAATCTAGAAAAATTGGAAATTGTCAAAAATGAGATGGAACACATAAACATCAATATCTTAGGCATTAGTGAGCTGAAATGGACTGGTATTGGCCATTTTGAATCTGACAACCATATGGTTTACTATACTGGGAATGACAAATTGAAGAGGAATGGTGTTGCATTGATTGTCAAAAAGAGCATATCCAGATCAGTCATGAGGTACAACGCTGTCTGTGATAGGATAATATCCATGTGCCTACATGGAAGACTACTTAATACCACTATTATTTAAATTTACGCACCAACCACTAAAGTCATGTGAGGATGAAATAGAAGAATTCTATCAACTTCTTCAATCTGAAACTGATCAAACATGCAATCAAGATGTATTGATCATTACTGGTGATTGGAATGCAAAGGTTGGGAGTAAAGAGTATGGCCTTCATGATAGAAATGATGCTGCAGAATGCATGATAGAATTCTGCAAAACCCATGATTTTTTCATTTCAAATACCTTCTTTATACAACATAAGAGATGACTATCACATGGACCTTGCCAGATGGAATACATAGAAATCAAATTGACTACATCTGCCGAAAGAGACTTTGGAAAAGCTCCATATCATCAGTCAAAACAAGGTAAGGGGCAGATTGTGGAACAGACTATCAATTGCTCATGTAAAAATTCAAACTGAAGCTGAAGAAAATGAAAACAAGTCCACAAGAGCCAAAATATGACCTTGAATATATCCCACACAACTTTAGAGATCATCTGAGAACAGATTTGATACATTGAACACTAAAGACTGAAGACCAGAAGAGTTGTGGGATGACATTAAGAGCATCATACCGGTAGAAAGCAAAAAATTATTAAGAAGACAAGAAAGAAGAAAGTGGTCAAAATGGATATCAAAAGAGACACTGAAACTTGCTTTCCAGCATAGAGATGCCAAAGCAAATAGAAGAAACGAGGAGGTACAAGAGCTGAACAGAAAACTTCAAAGATCAGATTGAAAAGATAAAGTCAAATATTACAAAAAAATGTGCAAAGATCTGGAGTCAGAAAACCAAAAAGGAAGAACACACTCAGCATTACTGAAGCTAGGGAAACTGAAGAAAAATTCAAGTCTCAACTTTAATTATTGAAGGATTCTCTGGTCAAATTATTGAATGATGCAGAAAGCATCAAGAGAAAATGGAATGAATACACAGAGCCACTGTACCAAAAGGAAATGGTTGACGTTCAACCTTTTCAAGAGGTAGCATATGATCAAGAGCCAATGATACTGAAGGAGGAAGTCCAAGGTGCATTGAAGGAATTGGCTAAGAACAAGGCACCAGGAATTGATGGAATAAAATTTGAAATCTTTCAAGAAAGTTAAACGGCACAGCAGGCACTCACTCATCTATGCCAAGAAATTTGGAAAACAACTATCTAGCCAACTGATTGGAAGAGATCCATATTTGTGCACATTCCAAAGAGTG
The DNA here is from genome assembly GCF_000296735.1 of Chrysochloris asiatica. NCBI lineage: Eukaryota > Metazoa > Chordata > Mammalia > Afrosoricida > Chrysochloridae > Chrysochloris > Chrysochloris asiatica. The sequence continues at coordinate 29,019,672 of NW_006408528.1, forward strand.
GTGGCCCAAAGGAATGAGGAAATCATCGGACTATATCTTTGATATGTCATGCGAGTAAAGTTTTACTGAAAGTATTACAGAAATGGCTACAAGCATACATTGACAGAGAACTTCCAGAGATTCAAGCCAGATTCAGAAGAGAATGTGGAACGAGGTATATAAATTGCTGATGTCTGATGTATCTTGGTTAAAAGCAGAGAATATCAGAAAGATGTTTACTTGTGGTTTATTGACTATGAAAAGGCTTTCGATTGTGTGGATCATGACAAGCTATGGACAACATTGCGAAGAAGGAGTATTCCAGAACACTTAATTGTACTCTTGAGAAATCTCTACATGGACCAAGAGGCAGTTGTTCAAACAGAACATGGACACACTTAATGGTTTAAAATTAAGAAAGGTGTGCAACAGGCTTGTATTCTTTCTCCAAATTTAGTCAACCTGTATGCCGAGCAAATAATCTGAGAAGCTGGATGTTATGAAGAAAAATGTGGCATCAGGATTGGCCGAAGACTCATTAACAACCTGAGATATGCAGATGATACAACTTTGTTTGCTGAAAGTGAAGAAGACTTACAATATTTACTGATGACGATCAAAGAGCACAGCCTTTGATATGAATTGCATATCAATCTAAAGAAAACAAAAATCCTCACCACTGGACCAATAAACGACATTCTTATCAATGGAGAAAAGATTGAAGTTGTCAAGGACTTCATTCTTCTTGGATCAACTATCAATACTCATGGAAGGAGCGAGCAGTCAAGTGATCAAAGGACATATTGCATTAGGCAAATCTGCTGCACAAGACCTTTTGAAAGTGTTTAAGAGCAAAGATGTCAGCTTCAAGACTAAGCTGTACCTGACCCAAGCCATGGTATTTTCAATAACCTCATATTCGTGCAAAAGCTGAACAGTGAATAAGGAAGACTGTAGAAAAATTGATGCATTTGAGTTATGGTGTTGGAGGAGAATATTGAAAACGCCACGAGCTGCCAAAAGAACCAATAGATCCATGTTGGAAGAAGTGAAGCCACAGTGCTCCTTGGAGACCAAGATGGCCAAACTTTGTCTCTTATACTTTGGACATATTGTCAGGAGGGACCAGTCACTGGAGAAGGATATCATGTTTGGTAAGGTAGAGGGTCAGAGAGAGAGAGGAAGACCTCCGGCGTGATGGATTGGCAAAGTGGCAGCATCAACGGGCTGAAGCATGTCAACGATAGTGAGGTTTGTCCAGGATTCATCAATGTTTCATTCTGTTGTGCATAGTGTCACTATGAGTCAGTACTGACTCAATGGTACCTAACAACAACAACAACGATAGGGATGGACTCCTGGTGTGGTGCTGTAGGATCAGCACTGGAATGCAAAACTCAAGGTTTTCAGTTCAAACCCACCAGCTGCTCCTCGTAAACACTATACAGGGTTACTATGAGTCAGAACCAACTAAACAGCACTTAACAGCAACAGTGGTAGTGGGGACACATTCAGTACATTAAAATACAGTATTCTCACTTAAAGTTTCACTTATATTTAAGTATAAGTATGTTCCATGCTGCATTTAGATACACTTAATAAAATAGTTTACTTAAATTACCTATTTAAATTTGAATTTCAGAGAACAATGATGTCTCTTTAGCGTAAGTATGTACTATACAAAGGGCTGGTAGCTCATTAAGATAAGCAGTGGACTGTTAACCAGACGGCAGTAATTAAACTCACCAGCTGTTCCATAAGAGAAAGACAAGGCTTTCTACTCTAGTAAAGGTTAACAACCTAGAAATGCTATGCAGGGTCATTGTGGGTTGGAACAGACTTGAAAGCACTTAAGAACAACAGCATGTAGTATATATATGAGTGAAAAAAAAGTCCATTATTTTTTTATTCGGTTTTCCATAAACTTTCTGAAGCTCCCTCATATATATACTCATGTCTATAAATGTACATATGTACATAAGTATAAATGACATCTAACCTGGCAGTTGGTAACATTAACTAAGCTGTAAGGACCAAATTCAGATTCAATATTCCCATCTTTAAAGAAAACAATGCAGGGCTGCAGTTTTGTAGAAAATTAAATACTCAGAATTTCTAGCTTGAGCCAAATTTTTTGAACCGAGTCTGAAAATGGACTTGTGTTCTTAAGTAAGCCAGTTAAGAGACTATTTACTGTCTGTTTCTGAAGTTACCAGGGGAAGAGAGTGAAACTGGCCTAACATTAAACCTTAAAAAGCCTTAGTTACAAAACCACCTTCGAAGCCTGGGGTTGTTCTAAAACTACATGTGAAGATCAAAGTGGGCTTGTGGTGAAGCTTGAACACCAAAAGAGAGCAGGGAGTCAAGCAAGTTATTACATTCAACGTTGCTGAATCTTGACTACCTACTTGAGTTGTATCTATTATCCTTTATTAGACTCTGGTTTCTGCACGTACACTGGGTACTAACTCTTTCCTTGACTATTTCTTATTGGCTATTTAGCTTGCTGACGTTTTACCTTTCTTAGTTACTGTTCTGATGACATTAAGATGGAACTGAGAAATCAAAATACTTTATTTTGTAAGTATTGTTGTTAAGTTTCATGGAGTCGCTGCCCACTCAAAGTATAGAATGAACATTTTCCCCCTAATTACACTATTTCTGTCATTTTCTATCCAAAATCTCATTCACTATGTTTTATCTCACTTACATCTCATACACAAAGATTTGAAAGATCCTGAGTAAATAGCTATCAAACTGCTTTTGAGAACATATAACAGCACTAAGATCTCATTTTGCACTCCATCGGATGCACTGTTTATAAGATTTTCAAATGAAACATTGACCCATAAGGTTATAGCTACTGTAGTCCTTGGGTGTTCTTATTGGTCTCCATTCTGTTCGGACTCAAATCACTTAAAATAGCATGAATGTGGAAAATTGAAAAAAAAAAAATCAAAATCTTTTGAAAGTCTAACTATATTTCCTCTTCATACATAATTATTTTCTTTTTCAATAAAAATAAAGTCTGTTAAACAAATGAGAGTGGATTTTAAAAAAATGTAATATTGTAATATCCATGAAGTTATAATTTTTTTGCCTTTTTTGTAGTAGACTGAAATTTTGTGCCTTTTGTATGATTGACTAAACTTGACAGGTATATGTGGCATTAAAAGTCAGAGCTGTTTTAAAATATTAAATTAATCTCCTAATTACTTCCAAATATATACTTACACCTTTCTTCTGAATTCTAGATTCATACACAAAGCTATAGATATCGCCTTTTAGATTTTAATATAAATCTCAAATTTATTATATCCAAAATTGAGTTCTTGATATCTACTTCACATTTTTTTTTTTTTTCAAGTTGTCCAAGACTCACATCTTGGTGTGACACTATAGGATAAACACTTGATTGACCTCAAGATTGATTTGAACCACAAATTAATTGTTCAAACCTACCAGCCGCTCCTCAGAAACCCTATGCAGGGTTTCTATGAGTAGAAACAGACTCAACAGCACTTAACAACAACAAGATTGAAGGATAAACACACTTTCCTTTCCTCCAACCCTATTCATAACTAAATACCTTTACTGCTTCGTTTTTCAAAGAACCATGCTTTTCTGCCCACAACTTTCTATTTCCATGACCCCAGCTTAAATCATACTCTACCTTTCTCTCACCAATCCACTAATTTTTTCATCATCTACAGGAATCTTTTATTAATCCAATAAGTTCATGACAAAGTGAAATAATTTATAGATGTCAATCAATAGCCAATTATGTGGCTTCTTATCCTGTTTATATATATATATGTAGTCCTGGTGTGGGTCTGTAGAGTAAGCACTAGACAGCTAACTGTGAATTCAGCACTTCAAACCCATTAACTGCTCCTCAGAAACCCTATGTAGGGTCACTATGAGGTGGAACCAACTCGACAGTACACAGCCACCAACCACCAGTCTTTTGGAAGCCCAACTGTCAAAATGACATTTACATATGTGCAACAATATATCTTTAGTAGAACAATACAAATAATGTTAATGTTTTTTTAAAAAAGAGGGACCATTGACGGTTGTTGTTAAGTGCAGCTGTATAGGGTTTCCAGGGAGCGGCTAGTGAGTTTGAACCACAGTGCTCATCTTAGCAAAGAGATTATAGTTTTAGAAACAATGAAATAATGTCTGGTCATTTTATTCAAGAACCAATTAAGTGGCTTTCAGTCTTTTAAAGCCCTAACAGATCACTTTATTCCCATCGGTAGCAGTTACTCTTTAGGAGAATGTGTCTTCATTGGATGGAAGAAGGAAAAACTAAAGTACATGAAATAGTAGTTGGATCATTTGAGCAACAAATAAAATTAGAAACACTACCCAAGTGATTCTGAACTCTTCATCTCAGGGCATTTTCTTTCATCTGCCTTCATTGAGTAGGATAGTGTTAGTAGTGAGGCCCTATCATGTCAGAATTGAGACTATGATATGCCTTAAAAGTGGGTTCAAATACAGTAATTTGCATAGGAACTTGAATCCTCTTGAGAATTAATTGAGGTTTCAGAGGTAGGAAGAACTAGAAAGCAAATGTTAAGATGAAGCTATCCTAGGGTGAGGAATATCCAGTAACAATGAACTCCCTTGCAAATCACCATTGGAAAAAGAGAGACTTAGTCTATTTGGTTACTCTGTGTAAGAGTCTAAAATTTAATGTAAAAACTGTTTTCAAGTTCAGTGTGAGAAGTTCCCCAGCCCCCATTGCTCTTTTTTTCTTTCTTTTTTCTTTTTTTAAAGCTTGTATTGTGAATTGAGTGATAGTTTATATGGAAAAGCACCAGTTTTTCAAACCTGTTTCGACTCAAAGTGACCCTGTATAGGATTTCCGAGGACCAGTTGATGAACTTGATCCACCAATTTTGTGGTTCCAACAACTTTGCAGTCCATTGTTTTAGCCTACAGAGCCACACCAGGACTCCTCTTATTGTTGTTGCTGTTAAGTGCCGTTGAGTCGGTTCCAACCCATAGTGATCCTTTATAGGGTTTCTGAGGAGCAGCTGGTGAGCTTGAACTGCCAACCTTGTAGTTCAAATGGCTTTTCAGTCTGGCACATAAACCCATTTACCACACCAGGACTCCTAGCATACCCCTAAAACAGCAAGAAACAAAATGAAGTGACAATTAAAAACAAACATTTATTGTCACACATTTCTGAGGGCTGTTGTTGAGTGCCATTGAGTTCATTCTGACTCATAGTAACCCTATAGGACACAGTAGAAATCACTGGGTTTCCTAAGCTAAAATCTTTACCGGAGCAGTTGGCCAGGCCAGGCAGACCTTGTCACCCACAGAATAGCTAGAGGATTTGAACCATCGATCTTTTATTCAGCAGTCAGAAGTTTCACCAGAGAGTTTGAATCAAGTGTGTTTGCGTTTGCAGGGAGCCTTCCTTTTTGCTTCCAGTTTCTGGTAACCTCAGACATTCCTTGGCTTATCTGTTGTTGTTAAGTGTCATCACGTTTGTTCAGAATCATAGCAACCTTGTATAGCATTTCCGAAGAGTGTCTGATGAGATTTAACCGCCAACAAACCGACTTTGAAGTCCAGCGCATTAACCTGCAGTGCCATACCTTTGTTTGTAAACACATCTTAATTAGGTAACATTCATAGGTCCAGGGGTTAAGACTTCCAAGAGAGATATTTGCTGGTTGCAATTCAATCTATAACAGGCGTGTTCCATAATATATAGCATATGTAACATCCTAAAAACTACAAACAAATAAAATAAAATAAATTGGATTTTAATATACATTTGTCCCAAAGCATAAAGATTTAAGAGACTTTGGATCTGTACTTGAAGTGCTACAGAAAATCAGAATTAAGTAAATGAAGGCTTGGGTAATAGAACTTGACAAATGAGTTATTAGCTAGAATAGCCAGTTTGCCTTCTTTCCTCTTTCTCATATTTAGAAAAGGAAATCTCCCCTAAATAGTTACTAAAGATGGCACTAGTAACACTAGAAATAGAGCTAGATGATTGACATGTAACTATAAACAATATAGCAAAATTTCATATCTTAGTGGGCCTTAAGATATAGTACGTGGTATAGACATTTATAAGGTAATTCCCACACAATTTAAGTATCACATAGAAAATATGCAATGTGCTATGAGAACATATAAAAGAGCCACATAACCTAGAGGTAGGAATCTGGGTATTTTAATTGCTTTGTATAAAAGAGTGAGAAGAAATTTTCATTCCTAGGAAAAATTGAAAAAAATATAGAAGTGGGAAACAGTAATAGTAGTTAATACTAGCACTTACGAATCAGACACAGCTCACAGCTCCCCTATAGAATAGGTATTTTCTAATTTTACAAACAATTGAGGGCATAAAAATAAATGATAAGACAAAACTCATACAATAAATCACACACAAATCTATTCTGTGTACTCTTGCAAATCAGAAGAGCCTCAAGTAAACAAACATTAACCATCAGAGGCAGTGTCACCTAATTAAGCTGTGTCTACAAGCCAAGGAGTCCTGGTGTGGCGTTGCGAGTACTAGTGTGATGCTGTGGGTTAATGCAGTGGATGGCAAAGACATTTAAACCACAAGGTAAGTGACTCAAGCTCACCAGCTTCTCCTCAGAAACCCTATACAGGATCGCTATGGGTCAGAACCAACTCGACGGCACTTAACAATAAGAAGAAGTGCATTACATTAGATTCAAAATACAACCTAATCCTGTAATTTCACCTGGCTTCATTAACATCATAAAATTGAGAATTTACCCCACATAAGATAATTACGTTACATCAGGGCTTATCATGTCAGATCACATCATGGGGAGGGATGAAATATCATATTATATCTCATTATGGAAGTTATTACTGCATCTTAACTGATAAGCCACTGAGAATAATGACCCAGCCAACAAAACCTTTACTATCCTACTCACTATCTGAGATTTCAGATTCACAAAGTAGTAAATAATCTACTGTCTATTTTGTGCATTATCACTAAGGTGCAATTAACACTGCTTCTGATGATTAAGGCTATGTTAATTTGGTTGGGCTGTGATTCTGAATAAAGAAATGATTCTTTTCACATGTATAATACATAACATTGTTGATGATAGTTATCATCAAGTAGATTCCATGTAATGGAGACCCTGAGTGTATCATAGGACAACTACTCCACAGGATTTTTAAGACTGTGATATTTTCAAGCAAATCACCAGGTCTATTTTCTAAGACACCTTTGTTGTTGTTATGTGTCATCAAGTTGGTTCTGATTCTTAGTGACCCTGCATAGGGTTTCCAAGGAGCAGCTGGTGGGTTGAACCACCAAGCTTATGGTTTGCAGTTCAGTGCTTATCTTGCATGGCCACATCAGGACACCTCTGGTAGGTTCAAACCACCAAACTTCTGGCCAGAAGTTTAGCACTTTGTTATTTGCACCACTCAGGAGCTCCTGTAGATGATTTCACTGAGAGTCAAATAAAGGATCTAGTGTATCCAAATATTATATTTGATAGTTCTCTTACAAACTTTTTTTTTTGGGGGGGGCGATGAGGTGGGAGGAGATAGTACAAAACCAAGGCATATTTAAAAATATCATCTACATATTTTGAAGAAAACTACTTTTTAATTAATTATTCAAATATTATATCTAGAAACTTGACACGTTCATTTTATATGTCAACCAGAAAGGACAGTTAATATGCAAAAAATGAAATGGAATATTTCTTTTGAATAAAATGTTTTTTGATAAAAAAGCATTTTTTTGTTTTTTTTTTTAATGAAAAACTTGGCTGCTTTTTTCCTTAAATCTATGACATTATATCATAGTTAGGTGTGGTTCAGAGAAATCATTGATTCTGTAGCCAACTTGTTGATTTTTAAAATACAATCCCAAGCGAACCATTATCCTTGGGATGAGAGAAATACCATATGGTTGTAATGTATGTTGTCATTATTTCTTTTTGTGAAGCAAGGGATGCTGACAAAATGTAATCTGGCATTAGAAAACAAAGCAAAGAAATAGATTTCAGTGAATGTATTTTTCATGACATATAGCAAAATTATAAGGATTAGTATATATGAAATAGATTTTAAGATTCAGTTTTCATGATGGTTTGCTAATGACTTTTAGGATAAATTTATGGTACGCTCCTAAAGGCTCTTTTTTTCTCATTTTAGTTTAAAACAACAATAAAGGGAAATTATTAGAAATTACTGGAAATTATTAAAAACATAGCTTCATTGACCCCAGTTTGAACTGCCTGCAAACATAGTTAATTAATGCTTCTTTTGTGCTACCTGACTCATTTACATATTTGTTGTTGTGTTGACAAAATAGAGATTGCAATTCATTTGTCTGTTTGTGAGTCCTATCTATTAAACTGTATATTCCTTGAGTATGGGGAATATGTAATTTTACTTATATCTAGCACTATGCCTAATGTATCGAAAACATTAAAAATATATTTGTTAAGTTTACCTAAATTTAAATCTTTGTTTAATAATTGAAAATTTGTTCTGCTGGCAGCAAAATAGAATTTTTTCTTTGTATCTTACAGTTGTTAACCCATCAGTTCCTTCTACCTCCTTAACACCTTCTACCTCCTTAACTCTGGAGTCTCTCTCTTCTCAAGCTATCTAAAATCTGACTTAATTCTTGTCTTTGTCATTTCCTCATTAGTTTAGGACAAAATATTTCTGAACAGTCTTTCTTGTCTCAGGTCTGATAAATTGCAAAACCATTCAGATGACCAGAGTAAGGTTCATCTTTCTGAAGTTCAAATGTAACACTCTGCTTAAAACCTTGACATCACATTCAATAAAATATAAAATTGTATTGAATGGCAGACACAACTTCTCTTTACATAACCCTTGGATGAAGGCCCAGACTTATTCTATCTTCAAACATATGCTTTATGCTCGTCATAACTAAAGGAAGTTTTGACTTAGAATACGCTCTTCCTTCTTCTACCCTCCCTTCATTTAGACTCAGTACAAACATCTCTGAAATATCTTCTCCAAGCTTACATTTTCCTTCTCACATTTGCTGTTACAGAACTTTATGCTTGTTATTGTACTTATCATTTCACTAAGGTTTGTTTTGTCTATTGGTCTTCTCACTAGAGTGAGCCATTTAAGGACAATGAATGAAATACACTTTGTGTATCTCCAGTATATAGCAGAGTGCCTGGCACTACTTAGGCAAATACTGACTATCAATGACTTCAAAATCCATGTTGATAACTCATTTACTTTCCTTAACATGTAAAAGTCTCACTCTTCTTTTTATTTCCTCTATATTTCCACTATCTCTAACAGTTTAATATAATATCTAACAACAAAATGCCTAACTTCTTAATATATGGCATCACCAAACTAAAAACACAATTGATCATATCTGTGAATGCATACAAGAGGACTTCAAAAAGGTCATGGAAAAATTTCATTATCTTTTAATTTAATTTTCCATGAACTTTTTCAAGCCCCCTCTTATATTATAGTATAACACTCATATATATAGTCATCAACCAAGCACACTAACTTAAAATGTTTGTTTGTGTTACTCTCCTTATATTTTATTTTTCCTACTTAAATGTTTCAAGCACATCCTACGTTTTTTGCCTTTTTTGGATCCTATACAGTGAAGGTGACCATGCAAGTCAGTTTGCCTTAAAAAACAAAAAAAATCCCAGATTACTTCTAATGTCTGAAGTAGTCTTCAATATTTTCACCCCATTTGTTGTTGTTGTTAAGTGCCGTCGAGTCGGTTTCACCCCATATCTCTCATAAATGATCAGCTTTGGACAATAAATAATTGAATAACACAAAATAAAACCTATTTCATGGATATGCACTTAGGTGTGTACATTTTGAATGTGCATATTTGTAAAATGAGTTAAGAAATAATTTAGCTGATTGCCCTAGGTTGACTCAAACTACAATTATCAAGAGAGAAAAGAAATTCAGGAAAAATTAGCAGCATTAGGTAGGTTAAGGTAGGAAATACCATAACAAAAGCCTGCAATGTTGAAGACTCAAATCTTGATAATTTTTCTGGTTTTAAGTGGCAAAAAAGATGCTTATAATAAGATGCAAAAATGTTTTTTATCTACTAAAATTGCCTGATTTTAATGAAAATCTAACAGTACTAACAGTATAGAAATAATGGTTGTAAATAAAGAAAATAAAATGCAACATTGGTATGTGATATTAGATTGTGTCTGGGTTGTGTGGAAATCCATTTACTACATTTGAGTCTTACCTTCTTTTCCACACTATTTGGATTTTGACATAATAACTTGGAATAAAGAACGTAAGTAGCATAAATTTAATATTGAGCAAAAGCAAATTATCAGAATTATGTAAAAATATTTGTATGAAAGGTGTAAAGGTACTGTTTAAACTTATTGCCTTCACTATTGGTTTTCATATTGCTAGAAAAATATTTTGAGACTTTTGATTGAAGTACCTCTATAGATCAGAGCTTTATATAAGCCAGAACCCGCTGATTCATCAGAAAAAAATATGCTAACCACAAGACGGATATTTATTTTTAAATATACTATTTTCTATGGATCTAAGCCATAAAATCATGAAGAATTATGGCTCTGAAGGTAACTCCCTTTCAGGAACGCCTGGTAGACTGAAGTCAGAAGAAATATTTTACTGATTTTCTTGAAGTATTTTCAATTAAAATTTTCTTCTCACTTAGAGAATTAAAAAAAAAAAAAAAACAGAAGTAGAACTTTAAAATAATGATCTTTATCTTGACATAGACTGTTTAGAACTGTATCTTAATTTTCCACCCTTTTCCCACTATTACACTCACATACATATCTTCCAGTGTCTGCAAAGCACACTTGACAAGACCCAAAGTATAAAAATCAACATTAATACTCAGGAAATTTTCCCTTAAAGGCATAGGATCTGTATAACTTCTTTTGTTCTCAAGTCCAGGAGTAGAAAGTGCTTTGTATTTTTACACAGAGGAGTTGCTATTTCTTCTCCTGCCATCTGTAGCTTTTTCATGGTCATGAGCTCTGATGGCTACAGATACAGTCACAAAACCTAGAAAGACTGAAATTATTCTTACTTTGCAATACAGAAGTATTGGTCAGACTCTGTTTCATCTAAATAGCATCTTCCCACCTTTCAACCCCATCCTCAGAATCCCATTCTCTGCAGGTGATATAAACATGCATCTAGTACCCCTCTACCCCAAACCAAAGCCTACATGTGGGCAGAGGAACAAAGAAGGAAAAGGAGGGGAGAAATAAAGTCATTGGAGCATTTTTCTTCATCTTTATTTCTAATTTAAAATATACATACTAAGTGAAGCAGAAAGGCTGCACATTGGTATCTTGAAATAATAAATGCAAGTATCAAAGTTTTTTATGAATATTAACAATTTGTTGTTTAGGAATTTTTAAAAATTCACATATTGCTTAAAAACTTCAGGATCACAAACCAATCACAAAGAGACTAGTCAGCTCTAGTTCTGTGGACATATGAAGATGTTAATTTTACGTAGAACAAACTCCAGATTCTGATGAATGTGGCGCCTGCCATATGATTATCACTGGACTGTGAACCACAAGCTCAGCAGTTCAAACCCACCAGCTGCTCCTCAGAAACTCTATACAGGGTTGCTACGAATTGGAACCAACTCAAGGGTGCTTAACAATAACAACAACATATCACTTGCTAGGTAGTACAAAGGTTGGTGGCTAGAATCTACCCAAAGGTGCTTTCAGAAGACCCCAAAACCCCACTGTCCTCAAGTTGATATTGACTCATAGAGATGCCTATATAGGGTTTCCAAAAACGTCATTCTTTACAGGAGCAGACAGCCTCATGTTTCTTCTGCAGATTGATTAGTAGTCTAATACAGAACCCACAGTCACCAGGGCTCCTTTCTTCAGAAGTCAGTCCCGGTAACTTGTCTCCAAAAAGTCAGGCACTGACAACTCCATGGGGTAGTTCTACTCTGCACACAGGGGTCACAAAGAGTTGGAATTGACTCAACCACAACTGACCATCACCTCTGAGATCTCCCTGAGGGTGGGTGCACTTCTTGGCTCATACTTTTCTTACAGCCCCTCGTCCCTTCCGCAATCTACTTTGGGGAAAGATAAATTTGGATTCAGGTTGTTTTAAAAAAATCATTATGTAAGACTGTCTCAGATTTATTTTTAATATTTAATGTGCATTTAATCTTTAGTATTTAATATTTAAAACAAAATCATTTATTACTATCATTCACTCTTCTACTTAAGATCTAGTTTGATTAAGTGAAAATCAGTCATAGGAAAACTAGAAACAGGTTCTGAGCATCACTAGTAACCAAAGCATTAAAATCTTTATAAATTTAAATGTATTTAATAAAAGTCATCGATATAAATGTGTTACTATATATCTTTTATGTGGAGTGATGAATGAGTTCAGATCAATTGCTTGCCAGAAAAAAAAATGTGCATGTTTTTCACTAATATTTGGTGGTATGATATTTAATGCACCTTATGAGGTTCCTGTTCTGTATGAAAATGGAGTCCCCTTCTTTTTTACTAAAGAAAAATTGGTCTATTTCCAGATTTTATAAAAATACAAGAAAATTAACTACAATTGAACCTGTGTCAATCCCACACAGTATGTTTGCTGTCTTTGCTAAGTGTCCTTCAGCTATTTCCAACTCATAGCGACCCTATAGAGGGTTTCTGAGGAGCAGCTGGTCACTTTGAACCACCGACCTTGGACTCAATTATTAAATTGGTATCATGAATACAAAGCTAAGACTCTTGGTACTGAATTATTATTAGAGTAAATCAAGTATTGCTTTATATTATTTTATAATGTACTTGTGCCCACTGTAAGATTAAGTGTTGTGAATCATTTATTCAATCTGAAGAAAGCCCTAATACAGAGGTATCACTGATATTAGACCAAGATGGCTTATCGAAATTTAATTATAGTGGAAATAGTCCATATATCTATAAAATCTGCAAATTATTTCCAAGCAAATCCAGGTAACATAAATAATTACAAGACCAAGGAATCTCTTGCTTTAAGAAGCTACTATTCTTCAAAATCCTTACCATTTATTCTTCTTTCCTTATTGACAGCCCAATTTTAGTATTAACTGGAATTAATAGCTCATCATATCAAATATCAAGTTCATGAACCCTTAAAATGAAAAAGAAATTCACTATCCTTTAAAGTGGAGAATTCCACAGAAGTTAACTGACTATGTGAAATTCAATTTCATTCACTCTCTTTGATATTGTGTACTGTTGTTGTTGTTATGTGCTGTAGAGTCAGTGCTGACCCATAGCAACCCCGTATAGGGTTTCCAAGGAGCATCTGGTGAGCTTAAACCACTGATCTTGGGTTCAAACTTACTTTGAAGTCCAGCGCATTAGCCCACAGCGCCACACCAGGACTCCTATTATGTTCTCCTGTTGTTGTTGTTGTTGTTAAGTGCCATTGAGTCGGTTCCGACCCATAGTGACCTTGTATAGGGTTTCCAAGGGGTGGCTGTTGAGCTTGAACCACTGACCTCGCAGTTCAAAAGGCTTTGCAGTCTGGCACATTAACCCATACCAAGACTCCTATTATGTCCTAGCGACTGTGAAATTGCTTAGTCTTAAAATGACATTCTGTTTCCAACTTTTCCAATAAGCATTCTAATTAAACGTGTTATTATGATGGTGTAAGAAATAAGAAAGAAAAAGGAGAGAACTTGGCTTCAACATTAGGCAGGGTTATTGAAATAAACCTGGGAAAGGGGGACTCAAAGCCAAGAGAGACAGAAAGCCCACCTGTCCCTTACAGTCTGGTGTATTTAAGGTGTGGTCCCTGGTAGAGTAATGGGAAGATCTGGGAGGGGGTTTTGGTGACGTTATGGAGATGTTCCAGAAACCAGAAACTACTGGGGGGGGAGGGCCTCTTGGTGTAACAAAGACTTAAGCTTTCAGGAGACCAAAGCGTAAGCAGGGCTTTCTTCGGCACCATTTTCGGCGCAGCTGCAATGCCGTTTTGTTTATCAGGAGCAGGGTCCTTCAGAAAGCAACATTGTTTCTAATTGGAATTTGTTGTTGTTGTTAAGTTGGTCCCGACTCACAGAAACCCTGTGTACTATAGAGTGTCTGAGGAGTAGCTGGTGGGTTTGAACCACCACAATGTTGATCCACACAGAAGCACACCAGAGCTGTCATTTGTTTATTGACATTTAGTTATGTGCCAGTTTCTGTACTATACTTTACAAGTACATTAGTTTATTAAATAATCATAGCAATCTTGTCATTTTTATTAAATAAAATATGAGTCTCAGAGAAGTTAAAAATCTAGTATGAGTCATACAACTACTTTGTGTCAGAGTCAACAGTTGGCCTTAGGCCTTTCCAACTTGAAGTAGGAAGATCTTTGTATAGTGGTAAATATAAACTTCTGTCTAAGAATTAAAATTGATGACAGATTACTGACTACTTACATTTACTTAATTAACATTTAGATTTATTTCATAAACATAAGATTTGACCCTAAATCAAAAATTATGATGATGATGAATTTGATTTCTAATGCAGTTTCTTTCTATTAAAACAAAACAAAAACATAATCCTTTAGGAATCTCTCAATTTCTCCATCTCTCGCTCTCTCTCTCTCCTGCTCTCTCTCTCTCTCTCTCTCTGTGTCTGTGTGTGTCTGTGTATATGAAGACAGGAATCAATGTGATTTTTTCTTCTATGATACCCTTTGGGTTTATCAATCACTCAGTACCTGGTAAACAAAACCATCCCCCTCTTCACAATTACTAGAATGATTATGCAACTAAAGCATAAATCATATTTACATTTTTACCAATTTTTAATCTATCATCAGATCCTTAGTGATGTGACATATACTTGTATGGCATTAGGAAAGAAAGAATTCAATCAAAAGCAGATATGTTGAATAGCTAATTTACAATGAAAATAGCCAAATCATAAAAACGTGTGCTCATTTTGGTGGGGTTTTGAGCCTTATGATACTAATAGACAGAAAGTGATGCCAGCAGGTTTGTCCTTAATTATTTCACTCTTATGGTTTCAATTTGTTATCATAAAACATTTTTCTAATGAATAAGAAACATGAGTTTTCTGTGTTAGAATATGACTGAGATCAGCTTAGAATGCATGAGTCAGTCTGTATATCTGACCAAGATTAATTTTTTGTCTTGATGTTCCATAGCCAAATGGAATACTCCCTCCACATGAGGTTTTGGCCTGTCTCCACAAACAATAATTCTAAGAATTAAAAGAAAAATTCTGAGCTTTCAGATATATTTCCCAATATTACGAGAATTTTATTTTAGCTAAATAGACTACTTATCTTTACTGAGAATTTTTTCATTGTTTGTTGCTAGAGTTTACACATATATAAAAAAGTTAAAAAGTTCATTACGTATATCTTTCTAAAGCTCTTTTGTTGTTGCTGTTGTTTAGTGTCATGGAGTCAGTACTGACTCATAGTGACCTTGTAAAGGGTTTCGGAGGAGCCGACCTTGTTGTTAAAGCCAACTTGCAGTCCAGTGCATTAACCCACAGCAACATACCAGGACTCCTTTACTACTTAACTGAAGTAGGGCATTATTGAAGGCTGGAATTCTTGTAGACTGGCACATTTTAAAATAAATTTGGAAAAAGCTAAACAACAAGTGTATTGCACTCTAGAGAATTGTAAATTAATCTCTCTTTAAATAACAAAGGAAGATTGTAGAAAAATTTGATGCATTTGACTTGTACTGTTGGAGAAGAATATTAAAGGTACCACGAACTGCCAAAAGAGCAAAGAGATTGTGAAGAAGTATTGTCAGAGTGCCCTTAGAAGGCAGAATGGTAAGACTTAAATGGCACCTATCAGCAACAACACCAAATAACTAACTGATTCTTGAAAGTGAACACCAGTAAAAAGTTATCAGAGGGATCTAATATTTTGCAAAGAAAGACTGTCAATTATAGATTCTTTAGAGTAGCGTACAGATAACATATTCCAAAATACAGACATGAAGACCACACATACAGATTCAGCAGTAATCCAAATAATGCATTCATATTCATAGTCTAGGAAATAAGATTATTGTTATTGTTTTTAGGTTCCATCGAGTCAGTACCGAATCAAAGTGCCCCTATGCACAACAAAATGAAA
>NW_006408528.1:29037032-29038077 GCF_000296735.1 Chrysochloris asiatica
GACATCAGCAATGATATCCCTCATTCCACATCGTCTTCTGAATCCAGCTTGAATCTCTGAAAGTTCTCTGTCAATATATGCTTACAGCCATTTCTGTATTACCTTACATAAAACGTTACTAACATCGGATATCAAAGATATCATTCGATGATTTCCGGATTCTGTTTGGGTCACCTCTCTTTGGAAATGGCACAAATATGGATCTCTTCAAATCAGTTGGCCAGATAATTGTCTTCCATATTTCTTGGCATAGATTACTGAGTGCCTGCTGTGCCACCTCACTTTCTTGAAAGATTTCAAATTTTATTCCGTCAATTCCTGGTGCCTTGTTCTTGGCCAATCCCTTCAATGCACCTTGGACTTCTTCCTTCAGTATCATTGGCCCTTGATCATATGCTAACTCTTGAAATGGCTGAACATCAACCATTTCCTTTTGGTACAGTGACTCTGTGTATTGATTCCATTATCTTTTGATGCTTTCTGCATCATTCAATAATTTGCCCAGAGAATCTTTCAATAACAAAAATCAAGGCTTGAATTTTTTCTTCAGTTCTCCGAGCTTGAGAAATGCTGAGCATGTTCTTCCATTTTGGTTTTCTGTCTCCAGATTTTTGCACATTTTGTTGTAATGTTTGGCTTTGTCTTCATGAGCTGATCTTTGAAATTTCTGTTCAGCTCTTGGACCTCCTAATTTCTTCCATTTGCTTTAGCATCTCTACGCTGGAGAGCAAGTTTCACTCTCTCTTCTGACATCCATTTTGATCTTTTCCTTCTTTCTTGTCTTCTCAATGACTTTTTGCTTTCTTCATGAATGATGTTCTTGATATCTTTAGTCTTTAGTGTTTAATGTATCAAATATGTTCTTCAGATGATCTCTAAATTTAGTTGGGATATATTCAAGGTCAAATTTTGACTCTCATGGACTTGTTTTCATTTTCTTTAGCTTCAATTTGAATTTGCATATGAGCAATTGATGGTCTGTTCCACAGTCTGACCCCGGTCTTGTTTTGACTAATAATATGGAGCTTTTTCCATCGTCTCTTTC
>NW_006408528.1:29038754-29040940 GCF_000296735.1 Chrysochloris asiatica
CATCTCATTTTTGACAATTTCCAATTTTCCTAGATTCATACTTTGTACATTCCATGTTCCAATTATTAATGGATGCTCACAGCTTGTTTCTCTTCATTTTGAGTCGTGCCCCATCTGAAAATGAAGGTCCCGCAGGCTTTCTCCCATGGGCTTTACTCCATTAACAGCATCACGATCAACTCTATTTTGAGGAGGCAGCTCTACCCCAGTTGCATTTTGAGTGCCTTCCAACCTGAAGGGCTCATTTTCCTGCACTATATCTGACAGTATTTCTCTACCAGGTATAGTGTCATAAGGTTTTCAATGACTCAATATTCGGAATGAGTTTGTCACTCTTTCTTCCTAGCCTGTCTTTGTCTGGAAGCTCATTTTTAATCTCTCCACCATGGATGACCCTGCTGGTGTTTAAAATACCCTGACATAGCTTCCAGAATCACAGCAACTAACAAGTCTCCACAGTACAACAAACTGACTGATGAGTGGTGGAGGAAATAAGATACATGAGTATAAATATAAAAACTAGCATATGTGCTAATTTTCAACAGTAGTCTGGGAGAAAATACAACAGTTGTTGATACATTTGCATTTGTAGTATGTTTATAAGAGAGAGATGGGACGAAAGGAAGTTTTTAATATTCCCCATCAATTAGCTGGAATTAATCCAATTATTTTGAACAAGCACTGAATAAAGACTTGAAACTGTGTTCTGAGTTGCCACCTTGAAGTTTTATGTGTTTGAGCAAATCATTTACTTTTCCTAAAACTCTGTTATTCCATTTGTAAAATACGTAAATTGAAAGAAATTGTGTGTGAGATTCTTTCCTCTTCTAAAATGCCAACTGCATTAGTTTTATTTTCTTTTTTTGTTCTTTTCTTCTGGTCTTTCTTGAATGTACTATTAAGTAGGAAATAAAATTTGTGTGGACTTGAAGTAAGAGATTTATAAAAAAAAAAAAAAGATCAAATCAAGATAAATTATACACAAAATGGATTCAAGATAGCTACAAAACTATGGCAAATGAATGTACAAATAAGGCTATCTTGTCACTTACAAAATACCACTACTTCTTGTAAAACAAAATCATTTATTACTCTTTCACTACTCTACTTAAGATCTATTTTGATTTTTTCATGAAACTCAATCATGAAAAACTAGAAACAGAAGTCTGAGCATTATTAATAATCAAAGTATTAAAACATATTTAGACATTAATAATTCATTTATGTAGTGCAATTTATCTAACATATTCATATAGCATTATCTATATAAACGCATTTTATATATCTTTTAGATAGAGTGATGAGTGAATTCAGATCAGTTGCTGGCTAGAAAAATATGTATGCTTTTCTCTAATATTGAGTTTCTGTGATATAGGATGAACTCTGGACTACTAACCAGAAGGTTGGAAGTGGAAACCCAACAGCCATTCTCTTGAAACCCTCTACAGGGTCTCTCTGAGTCAGAACTGATTCAGTGGCACTTTACAATAACACAGAGGTTTCCATCAGGCTAGTAATACTTCTCTGTTAACTGGCTCTGTGGTAGGAAACGGAAGGAGTATTGAACAGTGGTCTAGATTGTGATCTCAGCCAACTTGACCTAAGTATCATTATCATTTTTGTGAGTTAGTTTTCTAGTTTTTCCTTTCTCCACAGCCATTTGCCAATCCTTCCCTTCTCCTTAGTTTCATCCCATAAACTGGCTTAAAATGAAATGAAAATAGAATTGTTAATTCTATTATTACTTTGATGATTCTTAAATCCACTCCAATTAGATCCCACCCTTTTCCTAACTATTTAATGATATAACTAGTGCAGGTGTCTCCTCTTTCTTCTGAAATATCTATTTTTCTCTATACTGGATCATTCCCATTATCATATAAATATGATGTAGTATTTCCCATCATAAGTTCAAAACAGAAAATGAAACAAACCAAAAACAAAATGTGGGTCAAAAATGTGCACATGAAATAGCCA
This sequence comes from Chrysochloris asiatica, assembly GCF_000296735.1. Lineage (NCBI taxonomy): Eukaryota > Metazoa > Chordata > Mammalia > Afrosoricida > Chrysochloridae > Chrysochloris > Chrysochloris asiatica. Next base: position 29,040,732 of record NW_006408528.1, read on the forward strand.
GAAGTCAATTGAATATTTCATTTTCATAGACAATTAGTTTAACTGAGCTCTTCAAATACTAAAAGACATCAGTTCCAGGAAAATTAAAAAAAAAACTACCACACTGTGAAAATTATTCATAACCCATTTTATCCCATGAACATGTGTTTTACATTGCATTCATGTACTAGTAAAAATTTTATAGAAACTAGTAGTGAATAAGGAGGATC
>NW_006408528.1:29041040-29053661 GCF_000296735.1 Chrysochloris asiatica
CTCACTAATGCCTAAGATATCGATGTTTATGTGTTCCATTTCATTTTTGACAACTTCCAATTTTCCCAGATTCATACTTCATACATTCCATGTTCAGATTTTCAATGGATGTTTACAGCTGTTTCTCTTCATTTTGAGTTGTGGCCCATCAGCAAATGAAGGTACTGTGGGCTTTTCTCCCATGAGCTTAACTCCATTCACGTCATCATGGTCAACTCTGCTTTGAGGAGGCATCTCTTCCCCAGTCACATTTCTAGTGCCTTCCAACCTGAGGGGCTCATTTTCCAGCCCTGTATCTAACAATGTTTCTCTGCTATTCATAAGGTTTCCAGTGACTAGCAATTTGGAAGTAGTTTGTCACTCTTTCTTCCTAGTCTGTCTTTGTCAGGAAGCTCATCTGAAACCTGGCCACCGTGAGTGACCCTGCTGGTTATTTAAAATACCAGTGGCAGAGCTCTCAGAATCACAGCAATTTAAGCTACAACAGACCCTAGAACCTGTACATACATACAATTAAAACCTTGTCTTTTATCTTCTTCTTACTTGTTTATTATTTTGTTCAATTATAGATTTCTTTCTTTGTCAAGAATAGTTAAAAGGAAGATAAACATATTTGGAAATAATGAAATTTTATTCTTGCTAGAATACTAATAATCGAATTTGGCTTGTCCAAATTTTCTAAAAAGATATTTGGATTTTAAAGAATGTGGGAAGTTCATTTATATAAAACTCCTGGGTTATAAGTGAGATCTGATCCTAAGTGAGTCTTTAAGTCATATTTGTATAAGTAAATCAGAACAGGTGTATATTGTCCTAATTTACTCTTACTTTAGTGCAAGAAAAGGTTCAATGCCTTCTCAATTATTTAGAAGCTGCATATGCAGCAAGTGAATGTGGTTGTGGTAAGAACTTATTGTGTTTAGGGGATAATTCCATCTTCAAAATGATGGCAAATTTATATAACATTAAAGGGCAAATAGGAGTTGTCCACAAGACAGACATTTATAACTCTTGTGTACTGATATTTCCTTTGTACAGGAATATCAAGACTGTGTACAGTCTTCTCCTTGGCTTCAGCATCTGTTTAGTACATAGAATATGTCAGTATATGCAAAATAATGTCACTTTGTTTGAGGCACAGGTAATTATTAAATGTACAAAAGAACTTGCTTTTGAAACATCAATTCATCCATTCATAAGAGGGAGGATAAAAAAATTAATGGAAAAATAGAATTAAAAGATAATGGCGTTTTTCCATGAATTCTTTGAAAACTCCTTGTATAATTGTCTTAATGCCACATAAGTTATTTAGGCTAGAAGGTTGTGTATCTCTTCATGAAGATTTAATGACTGAGTCTCTCGTGGCATTTTGCTACTGTTGTTGCTGCTGAGTACCTTTGAGTTGGTTCTGACTCATAGCAACTCAGTCTAGGGTTTGAGCTACCATCTTTGTGATTCAAATCGACTTTTGGTCCAATGCATTATGCCACAGTGCCATACCAAGACTCATGATTTTGTTGTTGTTTTTGTTGTTGTTAAATGCCATCGAATCGATTCCGATCCATAGTGACCTGGATAGGGTTTCTGAGGAGCAGCTGGTAAGCCTGAACTTCTGACATTGTGGTTGAAATTGACTCTGCAGTCCAGTGCTTTAACCCATAGCAGCATACCAGGATTGGTTCTGACTCAGAGGAACCCTACGTACAACAGATAAAACACTGCCTGGTCCTGCTCAGTCTTCTAAATAGTTATAATATTTAAGTCCATTGTTGCAGTCACTGTGACAATTTTGTTATTTTGTTGTTGTTAGGTGCCATGGAGTATGTTCCAAAACATAACAACCCTACGTAAAACTGAAAAAATCTCCGCCAAGTCCTAACCATCTTCACAATTGCTGCTGAGCCATTGTTGAGCCATTGTTCCTGCCCCTGTGCCAAATCATCTCATTGAGTTCTGCCCCTGCACTTTACCAAGCGTGAAATCCTTATCCAAGGACTGTTCCCTCCTCATAATATGTTGAAAGTATGAGAAACAAAGTCTGGCCATCTTAGCTTCTAAGGAGCATTCTGGTTTTACTTATTCCACTATAGCTTTATTTGCTCTTCTAGCAGTCCACAGTACCTTTGATATTCTTCTCTAACACCGTAACTCAAATGCATCATTTCTTGTATGGTCTTCCTTCCTTGTCCAGCTTTCACATCCAAATGAGACTACTGAAAATACAATGGTTTGGGTCAGACGTATTTCAGTCCTCAAACTGACATCTTTACTTTTCAACACTTTAAAGAAATCTTGCACAACAGATTCACCTAATGCAGTACATCGTTTGATTCTTTGACTGCTGCTTCAATGAGTGTTGATAGTAGGTCCAAGTAAAGTGAAGCCTTTGACAACTTCAATCTTTTCTCCATCTATGATGATGTTATTTATTGCTCCACTGGTGAGAATTATTGTTTTCTTTTCATTGAGGTGCAACCCATACCAAAGGCTGGGTCTTTGATCTTCAGCAGTAAGTATTTTAAATCCTCTTCACTTTCATCAAGCAAGGTTGTGTCATCTGCATATTGCAGGCTGTTAATGAGCCTTCTTCCAATCCTGAAGCCAAATTCTTCTTCACATAATCCAGTTTCTCAGATTATTTGCTCAGCATAAGATTGCATAAGTATGGTGAAACAATGCAACCCTCACTTTAAACCATTCATTGTCCCCTTGTTCTATACAAATGACTGTATCTTGGCACATGAGCACAATTAAATGTTTCAGAATACTCTTTCTCTGCAATGTTGTCCTTCACTTGTCATGATCTATACAGTTGAAGATCTTTGCATAGTCAATAAAGTACAGGTATTGTCTGCTTTCAGCCAAGATCCATATGAGAAATCCTAAATGCAGCTTGAACTTCTGGTGGCTCCCTGTTGCAGCAATTTTTAAATTATCTTTACCAAAAATTTACTTGCATGTAATATTAATGATATTATCTGATGATTTCTGTATTCTGTTGAGTCACCTCTCATTAGAATGGGTACAAATATGGATCTCTTCTAATCTGTTGGCCAGGTACAATCAGTTTGTTGAAAGATTTCAACTTGTATTCATTCCATCAGTTCCCGGAGTCTTGTTCTTTGCAGTGTCTACCATGCACCTTGGACTCCTTTCTTCAGTACAATTGGCTCTTGATCATATGTTATCTCTTGATATGGGTGAACATCAATCACTTCTTTTTGGCACAGTGACTCTATGTATTTCTTCCATCTTTTTTAGATGCTTTCTGCATCATTCAACATTTTGCTCAAATAATTCTTCAGTATTGGAAAGTTGAGGTTTGAATTTTTTCCTCATTTTTTTTTTCAGCTTGAGAAAAGGTTAGTGTGTTCTTCCTTTTTGGTTTTCTAATTCCAGATCTTTGCATATAGAATTATCCATTATATTTAAATATAACAACTTAGTAGGAGCCTTGGTGATGTAATGATTAAGTGCTTAGCTGTTAACTGAAGAATTGAGTTCCCCATTTGCTCTGCTACACAGGAAAAAGATGTGACAGGCTGCTTTTTGTTAGATTTACAGTCTTGGAAACCATATTGGACAATTTTACTCTATCTGTGGTATGACGCTCTAAGCATTGAATTACTAACCACAGGCTTGTTGGTTCAAACACACCAACCACTTCTCAAAAACCTATTCAGGATCACTATGAATCAGAAGCAATTCAATTGCATTTAACAATATAAGGTAACTAAGAGTTAGAATTGGCTGGATGACAATGAATTTTTGTTTACAGAAATTTTTAGTCCTTTGCACACTACTCTAGGGAAGAAGAGTATTTACTAAGGAATAAAAAAAAAACAAAAAACATTTTTTTATCATTACATTTTGTGTTATCTTCCTATATACAAAACCATACAGTGATTTTAGGACCATTTTATGCACACATACACACAAGCACATTTTCAAAAAGTTCATGGAAAAGGTGTATTATGAAAAAAAAATTATGCCTGGTATTCAAAGTTTTTTCACTACTGGATAGCTTTGTATTAACTTACTATGATATGTCTGAATAGGATCTAGTTTGAAACACTAAGAGGAATAAGACATCAATTTGAAAGAGTCACTCTCAGGGCAACATGAATTCTGATGACCATTTAATTTATTGTGGAGTTTGGAAGGAAGAATGGTGAAATCATTGATGCTTAATGAAAAGTTCATGGAAATAATACCCCAAAGAAATCTGCAGTTTACAAATGGACAACTAATTTAATAAGGGATGAAACAATGTTGAAGTTGAAGCCTGCAGCAGCAGACCATGTGCATTGATTTGTGCAGAAACAATTCACTTGTTCCTGCTCTAATTGAAAAGGACCAATGATTAGCACCAGAAATAGCCCAAACCATAAGCATCTCAATTGATTCTGCTTTCAAATTTATGACTGAAAAATTAAGGTTGAGCAAACTTTATTTTTGATGGATGTCAAAACTCTTGCACTTTGAACAGCTGCAGACAGGAGCAGAGCTATCCGTGGAAAAATTCTGAACTTGGGATTTAAATACTGAAGCATTTCTTGGAAGAACTGTAACAGGGGCTGAAACATGAAGACAGTATAGGACTGACTAGTGTTTCAATTAGTACGTAGGATCACAATGAGTTAGAAATGACATGACAGTATCTAATAAAATGACAATGATATGTTTTATTTCTCCTCACATCTACAATATCTGTCAAATATTAGGACATTGTAGGGCAATGTTATAGGATAAGCACTGAACCACAAAGTTTGTTTGAACCACAAGGTTGGTGGTTCAAACTCACCAGCCACTCCTCAGAAATCCAATACAGAGTCCCTATGAGTTGGAACTGACTCAACAGTACTTAACAACAAACATTGCATAATTATTTAGAAATGGATTGATTAATATGTGCTTTGATTAATATAATCTATAATATACAGTATTCCAAATGTGGTTTTAGTTTTCATGCCATTTAATATCGTAATCCTAATATTTTTAATATTGTTCAAAATTCTTTTTAATTAAAAAATATATTTTAAAGTGAAGACCCTGGTTTATGGTGATATGAATCTCTTAGTTATTAAAAGATATAGATAATTATTTGTATCAATCTGAGAACAGATCTTAATTGTAAGAAAGATAAATTACTTCAACTATTGTCACTGTTGGACAAACTATACAAGCAAACTGGATCTAAATGCAACCTATATGTCTTGAGTCCAACACCAAACAAAAAAAAAAATTCAGAAAATGTTTCATAGATAGTTTCATGGTACTTATTACCCCTTGATAGTCAGCTATGATACTCATAATGTTTTGACATGGTTTATCAGATAAAGGAAGTCATTAAATGATACAAAACAGTATCTGAAAGATCTTGAATTTAATATGTGTGTTTGTGTGTGTGTGATTTCACCTAAATGTTGTTCAGTCAGTTCCAACTTACAGCAACTTATAGTATAGGGTTTCTGAGGAATGGTTGGTGGACTTGAACCACCATCTTTTTAGTTAGCAGTCTAGTGCTTATCCTTCAGCACCATACCAGGGATCCTGAATTTCATGGTAGTTATTGGAGCTCTGGTAGCGTAGTGGTTACTAATCAGGCTGTGAACCACAAGGTCAGCAGTTCAAAACTGCCTGCTGTTCTGTGGGAGAAAGATGAAGCTTTTTACTTCAATAAGGATTTACAGCCTCGGAAACCCTGGACAGGATTACTATGAGTCGGAACCAACTCCATGGCACATAACAACAACAACAATAGTGAGTTATCTATCAGAATATTCCTTAAAAAGATATAATTATCATCAATTATTATTCAGTAGTTAATTAAATCATGAATCTAAAATAATCATTCTTTGGTAAATCAGGAGAAAGAAGCATAAAAGAAAATTCCTTTCCAAATATGTTGCTGTTGCAGTTAAGTTTCATTGAGTTGGATCTCATTCATAGCTACCCTGTATAGAGTTTCCGAGGAGCTGCTGGTGAGTTTGAATGACCAACCTTGTAGTTCAAACTGACCTTGTGGTACAGTGCTTATCCTACAGTGCCCAACACCCAAGGCACTCACTTTCCTCTGCTAGTTTTCCTTATGTGTCTTTGATAGGGGTTTTATTTAGTAACTTTTCATTGTTGATTTTACCAAAACCATGAAAACGTCAGCCCTTACTATTGTATCTATTTATTTGAGATGCTTCACTGTCTTAGCCTATTTCTTAGGCAGGTCTTCTAGAGAAACAAAACCAATGAAACTTGTTTATATATAAATTTTATGTATGTAAATATATTTATATATAAAGAAAAGTTTATATCAAGGAAATGGTTCATAATTATAGTTTCAGGTCCTCAGAGGAAAAAAGCTTCTCCTGTATGTCCCTTATATTAGAGCAGTCCACACCCACAACCAATTAAAATATCTCTTTAATGGATTGACTGCTGAAAGCCAATATCATAGAGTTGTTGCTCCTGGTGTCATGTGCCTTTGAGTCATTAACTATGCTTATATTAGATTTCACCATGGGAATAAGCACATCTCAACTGCCAAATCACTGGGAATCCTAGCCCAGTCAAATTGACACAAAACCCTAACTTATCTCGAAATAAGGAAAATTATAAAGCCATACCTAACATAATATAACAGATACAACCAAAAACACACTGGTCACATTTACATATTATATTTCACAAATGAACAAAGCAAAAATACTTGATGTACACATATTCTGGCCAAATTCTAACTTTCCTTTTAGCAAATCCAATCAAGTGTGCTGAAGGTGGGCTTACAAACTCTCTGTCATCATAATTCCCAATATTAATTTTCATAACACATATATGTGTATTTTAGTAGACATGGACCCAATATCCATAAACCTTTTATGAATATTCAAGTTTAATCTTATATTCACCCTTGGACTAACCCAATTCATATGCATATGGTCTTGGGCTTCTGGCAGGATGGATCCAGTATGCTCTGAACCCCTGAGAATCCTGACCTGGTCGCACAGCTATCAGACTGCCATGGTGGTGGTGTTAGTCTGGCACTGACTTGGTTCCAACTCATGATACCACTGTGTAATATTTCTGAAGCTGTAAATCTTTATGGGAGCAGAAAGCCCTATCTTTCTCCCATTGAGCAACTGGGGGATTAAAACTGCTGATCTTGAAATTAGCAGTTCAGCTCGTAATCCACTACATTAACTGGGATCCTTTCACATTGCTTTATACCTATGTATTTCACTGACTTACATTTTTTTATGTTTTAAAAACAAGTTGTAGTCTCCCAGAACACAGGAAACAATGCTTCTGTCATCATTAAGTCAGTTTCAGAATGGAACCAAGAAATGTTTGATGTTAATCAGCATTTGGATGGATTAAAATTCTCTATATTGCTTAGGCTGTTGATTCTGAAGGCAGATTCAATAATGTGTAAGACAAGGGAAAGCAAAAATTAGGTTGAAATGAGACTCAGATTTTTATTCCAAAGAGAAAACAGAGTCAATTTCATCATTTATTATATTATTAAAATATAGTTGTGTTTTGGACCACTAAATTTAGTTAAAGTCAACCTGAAGTTAAGTAAGTTGGATAATTCAACTATAACTATCTATCCTGTAGGTGTTACTATGAAGCTAACCTTTAAAATCAATGGACTTTAAGTAAAGGAAATTATCCTCCATAATCTTGGTGGTCCTCATCCAAGAAGTTAGAAGGATTTTAAAATACAACTTAGACTTTCCTGAGGAAGACAAAATTCTGACTATGGACTTCTGAGTCAGTGGGGGGATTTCTAAGCTGCCCTTCTCAACAACTTGCCCAACAAAGTTTGGACTTCTCTAATCAGTCCCCCAAAATCACGTTAACCAATTTTTACAATCAGTTTTTCTCTCATGCTATTAATTGCCATTGAAACAACTCCAACTCATAGCAACCTTATGAATTACAGAATGAAAGCATGCCGAGTCTTACACCATATTCATTGTTTTTGTTATATTTGAGTCCATTTTTTAAGCTATTGTATCAATCCATTCTATTGAGGGTTCTCTCATTTTCACTGACCCTCTACTTGACCTTACTGCCTGTATATATTATGGTGTTTCTACAATATAATGTCCAAATCACTTCATGATACTTAACAGAATGTATCGTGGAGTTTAATTGATACATCCCTATACAATATGTATTTTATACACATTGCTGTTGTTATTGCTAAGCGCTGTCGAGTCGGTCCCAACTCACATTGACCCTGTATAGGGTTTCCAAGGAGTGGCTGGTGAGTTTGAACTGCTAACCTTATGGTTCAAATCAACCTTGTGGCCGGGTACTTATCCTTATCCAGGCCATTGTACTGGATCACAGGGTCAGTTTGAACCACAAGGTTGGCAGTTCAAACTCACCAGTCACTCCTTTGAAACTTTATAAAGGGTTGCTATGAATAATATCAAACTCAATTCCATACAACCAGCACCACCGCTATCCTAATATTACTGTTTCTTCTTTGCCTGCTACACCAACCTTGACTGAGCATTGCTACTTAATTATGAGTCACCTGGATGGGAATAGATTTTGCTTCTTTACATAAGGTGCTAGTTCTGATATTAGCACAATTAACACCTGTCCTGCCTCACCCACTAATCATAATTGGCAAATTTCTAGAGGCATTACAACTCATCAAACTTACAGCAGCATTTTACCTGATAAATCTCTTTTAAAAAAGAAAATGTCTTCCAACTTCATAATTAGAGACTGTAATACTGTAAGAGGCAGAAAAAAAAAATATCAGGCAAACATAAATTTTAAACCATTAAAAACTGGTATAGTAAAATGATGGTACAAATATTATGATAATTATGGAAATGTTTTTGAAATATGAGAGATAAAGTCATCCTAGCTTTTAAGGCACATTCTGGCTGCACTTCTTCCAACACAATTTTTTTGTTCTTCTGGCAGTCCATGGTACTTTCAATATTCTTCTCCAACACCATAATTCTAATGCATCTATTCTTCTATGGTCTTCTTTATTCATTGTACAAATTTCATTGCACATGAGGTGATTATTAGCATGCCAGTGGTTTGAAATATAAAACACACTATTTCTGGTATCATTCTTACTGCATGCGAACATTCTCTTCATATTCATGCCAGAGTTTTTATTAAAATATATGTTTCAGGATTACAGCTATTGTCCCTTCTTTTAAACTATGTACAACTTAGTATTACCCTTTCAGTTTTGAATAATTGGCCATATTTTCTAGTATTTCCTATCATATTGATCTCATGCTGTGTATAAGTAAAATTTATATTTCTGTACTCACAAACTAACTGTATAACTGGTTATTTATTCTAAAAAGCAAGAAAGAGGAAGCATAGAAAATGTGTCATCCTTATGGCAAGTACTATTTTAGGATTTAAGTATTTGGAGTAAGTGATTTTATATTGTGGCCATCTTACTCCACTGACGTGCTACTTACCTATGCAGATGTAGAGTTCTGGTGTGGTGCTAAAGGATACACACTGGACTGCTAACTGCAAGGTTGACAGTTAAAACCCACCAGCCACTCCATGAAAATCTTATACAAGGTCACTATGAATTGGAACTGTTTCCACAGCATACAACAGCAACAAAAATGCCTGAATGAAGATCTAATATTTAATCTTTATTGTGTTGCCTGAAATTTATTCATGTGTCAAACATTCATCCAATCAACCATTGTTTATGTTGGCAGATGCTCAGCCAGTTCTGAGGACTTCAAAACTGAATCAGGGATGAAGTAAAAGATAATGTCAAAGCAATAAATTTCAAATTCTGTCCCTCCTTATAAACAATAATGACAAAACATGGAAAAGAACTGTCAAAATCAACTGTTTTGAAACTCTAGAAATTAACTAAAGGCTTACAGCAACCTAGAGATGCTTATTTAAAAACAAACAAAAAAACCCCGGCTAATTCTTGGTACACACAGTGAACTTTGTGTCATTCAATTTACCCCAATCCCATGCCTTATTAGCTCAAATAAGCGGGTTCAAAAAAATTGCAGGATACAAGATTGACATACAAAACTTAGCTGAGCTCTTTCCTCAGCTGCCACTAAGGTGCTCAGCCCTTCTGAGGATGCTAAGGCCGCGTTGGGGTGAAGTCCTCACGTCATTGTCATCCGAACACTAACACCTCGTCTGGCAGCGGCCAGACCAGCACTCCTGCACCATGGCCTCCTTCTCTGAGCTCACCTGCATCTACTTGGCCGTCATTTTGCACGATTATGAGGTGACCATCACAGAGGACAAGATCAATGCCCTCATTACGGCAGCTGGTGTCGGTGTTGAGCCTTTCTGGCCCAGCTTGTTCGCAAAGGCCCTGGCCAACGCCAGCACCGGGAGTCTCCTCTGCAATGTCGGGGCTGGTGGACCTGCACCAGCAGGCGGACCTGTCCCTTCACCACTGCTCCCCCAGCTGCAGAGAAGAAAATAGAAGCAAAGAAAGAAGAAACATTTTGAAGAGTCCGATGATGACATGGGCTTTGGTCTTTTTTACTAAATCCCTCTTGTAAACTGTTCAATAAAAAGCTAAACTCTTAACAAAACAAAACAAAAAAAACTTTGTTGAATTGCTATATATCAGCCATGAACATTTAAAAAAAAAAATCCATTTACAATAACATCAAATAGTAAATATCTTGAAAAACTTTAGCATTGTGGCCTAATGTTTCTGATTGCAAAGTCGTTTGAACTGCAAGGTTGGTGGTTCAAGTTCACCAGTTTTTCCTTGAAAACCTTATACAGGGTCACTATGGGTCAGAATCGACTCGATGGCACTCTAACAACAACAACAACAACAAAGAAGTATAAGGCTATGTATTACGGATTACAAAATCATTGTAAGATTAAAGAAGACTTGAACAAATGTAAATATACCTCTACGGATTTAAAGGCTTAAAATTACGAGAACAGAAATACTCCCAACGTTGACCTATAGATTCAATGACGTTTCTACCAAAATTCCAACTGTTTGGGGCGGAGGTGGTGGGAGGTGGAGTGGGGGGAGGATGAAGTAATGAACAAGCTGATCCAAAACTTCATATGGGTTTTCAAGGTGCACAGAATTGTCAAATCAATATTGAATAAGGAAAACAAAGTTTAATTAACATTTCTTTATTTCAAAGCTTACTATAAAATTCCAATAATTCAGATACTGTTATACTGGCATAAGTATATAACTCTAGACCAACATAATAGAACCAGTAAGTTCAGAAAGAAACATGTTTGTGGTCAGTTGCTTTTTGACTGGGTGCCAACATCATGCAACAGGAAAGATAGACTTTTCATCTGATGTATTTGAAAAGTTGGATATGCATATGCAAAGAAGGAATATTTACTTTACATAACATATGAAAAATTTATTTAAATGTGTTAAAACCCTAAATAAATGAAACAAGACTATAAAATTCTTAGAAGAAACCATGTGTGAAAATCTGCATGTTCTTATGTTAGGCAATTAATTTTTAGATATGACACCAAATGAATAAGCAATCAATCTAAAAAATAGATAAAACTGACCACCAAATTAAAAAATATTTGTGCATCTAATGACATCATCAGGAAAGTTAAAAGACAATCCACAAAATTGAAGAGAATATTTGTAAGGCATACACCTTGTAAAGATTTCACTTTCAGAAGGTATAAAAATATCTTACAACTCAACAATAAAAAGATGGCCGAATTTTTTAAGTGGAAAAAATATTTGAGTAGATATTTCTCTAAAGTATAAAAATGACCAATGAACGCATGAAAAGATATTCAGCACCATTAGTCTTTAAGTAAATAAAATCAACATGATAAGGAGATATCACTTCATACTGATTAGGATTCTATAACAAAGGAGCAAATAACAAATTGACAATAACAAGTGTTGACAAGAAAGAGTACATTGAAACATGTAAAATGGTGCTGGTGGTGGTGATGTGGAGCTGATTCTGACTCAGGGTTTCTGAGGCTGTAAATCTTTATGGGAGCAGAAAACTTCATGTTTCTCCTGCTGAAAGCCTGGTAGATTTGAATGGCTGACCTTGAGATTAGCAGCCTGACTCATAACCACTATGCTAAACATTTGATTGTTCCTCAAAAGGTTTAACATAAAATTACCATATGACTGAGCAATTAAGTATCCTGGTGGAAAAGAGGATTACTTGTTAGGCTTCTAACCTAAAGGTAAGAGATTTGAATCCACCAATTGTTTCAGGAGAGAAAGGAGATTTTCTGATTCCATAGAGATTTACAGACTCAGAAACCCTATAGGGCCACTGGGAGTCAGAATTGACTCAACGGCAATGGGTTTGGGCCCAGAAATCACTCTACCAGGTAAATATTCAAGATAATTGAAAACATAGGAGCTCTGGTAGTGTAGTGGTTACAGATTGGGCTGCGAACCTCGGGGTCAGGAGTTTGAAACTACCAGCTGTTCCACTAGTACAGGGTCACTATGAGTCAGATCCGACCCCAAGGCACATAACAGCAGCAGCAACAGCAGGGTCACACATACACACAAACAAAACAACAACAACAAAAACTCTCTATAAATGTACAGCAGTATTATAAGCAATCCATGACTCATCTTTTAGTTTTCATACT
>NW_006408528.1:29055048-29064808 GCF_000296735.1 Chrysochloris asiatica
TACACCAACCACTAAACCAGCAATAATGAAATTGAAGAACTATATCAACTTCCTCAGTCTGAAATTGATCAAACGTGCAATTAAGATGCATTGATAATTTGGATGTGAACACTGCAAATAAAAGGGGGATTGTGGTAGTTGGTAGCTTTAATGACAGAAACAGTGCTGGAGACTGCATGATAGAATTTTGAAAGACCAATGACATTCATAGCAGATACCATTTTTCAATAATATAAATGGTGACTATACCCATGACTCACACTATATGGAATTCACAGGAATCTAATTGACACATCTGTTGGCAGAGATGATGGAGAAGTTCAATACCATAAGACAAAGCAAGGCCAGGCACCGACTGTGAATAGATAATCAATTGCTCATGCAAGTTAAAGCTGAAGCTGAAGAAAATTTGAAAAAGTCCGTAAGAGCCAAAATATGATCTTGAATATATCCCATCTGAATTTAGAGACCATTTCAAGAATAGACTTTATGTATTATACACTAATGACTGAATATCAGAAAAGTTGTAGTAGGACATCAAGAAGATAATAAAGGAATAAAGCAAAAAGGTCATTTAAAAAATAAGAAAAAAGAAAAGCCCAAAATGAATATCAGAAGAGACTCTGAAAGTTTATTTCCAGTGAAGAGATGCTAAAGTGAATGGAAGAATTGTGGAAGCAGAAGACCTCAACACAAAATTTCAAAGGGCAGCTTGAGAAGATAAAGTATTATAATACTTGCAATATTGAAGGATTCTATGAGAAAAATATTGTATGACACATGAAGTATTGAAAGAGGATGGAAGAAATACACACAATCACTGTACAACAACAACAACAAAAAAAGGCCAATGTTCAATCATTACAAGATGTACTGTATCAGACAATATTCCATTGCTATTCAAAAGTTTTTCAGTCCTGGTACGATGGTATAGGATAAGCCGTGGACTGTTAACCACAAGGTTTGTGGTTCAAACCCACTAGCTTCTCCTCAGAAACCCTATACAGGGTTGCTATGAAACAGAATTGACTTAGTGGAACCTAACTACAACAAAAATGGTCTCACAAGTATGGAGTAAAAATATTATTTAGGAAATGACCAGACTTTGTCTATCATGCTTTGGACATATTATCAGGAGAAATCAGTAGCTGGTAAAGTGGAGGGTCAGTGAGAAAGAGAAAAACCTCCAATGAGATAGGTTGGCACAGTGGCAGCAGCAATGGGCTCAATCATAACAATGATTGTGAGGTTGGCTCAGGACTGGGCAATGTTTTGTTCTGTTGTGCAGAGGTTTACTATGAGTCAGGACCAACTTGATGGTACCTAACAACAGTAAACATCTTTCTGGTATTCTCTCTTTTGAGCCAAGATCCATTTGACATCAGCAATGATATCTCTAGTTTCAAGTTTTGTCTGAATCAGCCTTAAACCTCTGACAGTTTCCTTTCGATGTACTGTTGCAGTCATTTTTAAATTATCTTTAGCAAAATTTTACTTGCATGTTGCATTAATGATATCTTCCGATAATTTCCACATTCCATTGGATCACCTCTCTTTGGAATTGGCACATATGTGGATCCCTTCAGATCATTTGGCCAGATAACTGTCTTCCAAATTTCTTGGCATAGGTGAGTGAGGGCCTCCAATTCTGCATCAGTTTGTTGAAAGAGTTAAATTTGTATTCCATCAATTCTCAGAACTTTGTTCTTTGCCAATGCCTTGAGTGCATGTTGTGTTTCTTCCTTTAGTATTACTGGCTTATTACCATAAGCTATCTCTTGAAATGGTTGAATATCCATTTCTCTCTTTTTTTAAATTATTGTTTAACTTTTCATAGTGAATTGAGTGAAGGTAAACAGACACAACTATCAGCTTTACTTTCAACCAAACATACATTTCGTTTCACCTCAATGATTCCACTCCCCTCTCTGTAACAACAGTTATCCTGTTGCTTCCTATATATATATATACACAAATGAATAAAGCAAGGATGTTTGATGTACACATACAAAACAAAAAATATATATTCATTTAAATGCCCAAAGTGCACATTTTGTAAGTCAGCCTCCTGCCTACAGGCACGCAGCCTTTCTCAGTCCATGAACCTAGAGCCCTCAGCTTCTCTATGCCATTGTCTCTGGTGCCTCCACTTTACTGGATATGTCCATTTCTTTTTGGTACAGTGACTCTAAATTCCTTCCATTTTCTTTTGATGCTTTCAGCATCATTCAATAGTTTCCCCATGTTGTTGTTGTTAAGTACCGTGGAGTTGGTTCTGACTCAGTGACCCTGCACAGAGTTTCCAAGGCTGCAAATCTTTATGGGAGCAGAAAGCCTCATCTTTCTCCCACGCAACAGCTGGTAGTTTCAAACTGCCGACCTTGAGGTTACCAGCCTGATTTGTAACCACTACACTACCAGAGCTAGAGTCCTTCAATATTACAAGTTGAAATCTAATTTTTTTCTACAGTTCTTTCAGCTTGATTAATGTCAAGCATGTTCTTCCTTTTTTGTTTTCTAACTCAAGGTCTTTTCACATTTCATTATAATACCTGCCTTTGTCTTTTTTAAAATTTTGTTTTCAGCTTGTTTTGTTTTGTTTTGTTATAAGTTTTAATGTGAATTGAGTGATAGTTTACATGGGAGAGCATCAGGTTTACATTCATTCTGTCATATTTCATTTCATTGCAATGATTTCAGTCCCATCAATGAGCATCATCATTCAACAGCATTTGCTTCCAATTCCTGTTTTTGGGTTTTGTTTTTTGATGTACACCAAAGCACTCAGGAATATATATCCATTCAAATAACCAAAGGATATACCCTGCACACCAGTTCCCAGCCATCAGCACACAGCCCCTCTCTCTCCTTGAGTATAGATACCCAGCATCTCCATGTCTCCACGTCATTGTCTCTGCCTCCATCTTTGGCATCACTGTTTGTTTTCAGCTCTTTCACCTTCTCATTTCTTCCATTGGCTTTAGCTTCTCTACGTTCGAGAGCAAATTTCAGAGTCTCTCTGACTTACTATCACATATTAAACTCTATGACCTAACTTACTCTTAGGAATTCAGTTATTGCAATTTCTCCAGATTTCTTTATGTGTTAATATTTCACTCCTTTGCAAAATCCATTCATTTACTCTGGTTGTTTATTTAACTGTGTGAATTTTGCATTTCATTTGTGGTGGGTGGAAGATCTGTCAGAATCCATTCTGGCTCAATTATAAGCATTTCTCCACATACTGAAGCATGCTTTCTCATGCTTCACTATTTTGCAAATTATCACTTGGCAGGTTTATGTAATCCTTATCTCACATGATCTTTCACTCCTTCATTAATTGTGTTAATTTACCCTGGTTGTTTACTTAACCATATGGATTTCACATCTCATTTGTGGAGAGTAGAAGATCTTATAAAATTCATCATAGTTCAGTTATGAGAATATCTTCACACACAGAGGCATGCTTCCTCATCCTTCAGAAATGTGCAAATTATTATTTTCGGAATTTATGTTATCCTTACCTCACTTGATATTTATTCTTAAAATTTTAATAATATGTGCATGGTAATATGAAGAATTATAGGTTATGTCCCATGTGTTGAATATTTATCAGTCATTTTTCTCCTTAAATGTTTTTCACAGGTAATGATTTACACTGCATGTTATAGTCATTCTTTTCTATAGTCTCAGTGGTAACCTTATCCTAGACTTTTCCATTCTTTTTGGCGACCATGCTTTAGAACACATTTTTTAAACTTAAAAAAATAAATAAATAAACTGGGAATGAAATATCAGTGATGATTTAGCATCATCATATCACATTTTTCTTTTGTGAATCGGCATGATATCACGTTATGAATAAAAATACTTATTGAGAAAAAAAGATTGACAATTTAAAAAATGATACAATATAGACATTTTTAATAAACTCTTCAAAGGAAGATAAATCTGTGTATTCTTTTTAGCAAACAATTTGGCAGTATCTCTCAAAGTTATAATGCATATTCATTGTGACACCATTTATAAGAATTTAACTGACTGAAGTATGTATTTAAATATTTATGTTCCAGTGTTTTAATTTCAACTTTTAAAAATGATTAATGATAATAATGATATAAATGTTAATTTTAAAGTGAATAATTAAATAGATTATAGTATAAATATTTATGTATTTTAAAGAAAAAAAAATAATTCCAATGAAACAGAGTAAAATATGATGATATAAAAGACCTCTGAAACCAATTTTTACAGGAAAAGGTTATAAAATGAATAATAGAACCATACTTATGAAGAACACTTTTTGAATTTATTAGTATCAAAAGAGTATTTAAGCAATAAGATAAATATTCTATAGTTAACAAGAATTATCTTTAGTGAAGAGTATAGGCTGTAGTCAGGTAAAGGGGAGCGGGTCTTCAGTATTTAATACTCTGTACTTCTATCTGGTTTTCTATAATTTAGTTTTATATCTATTAATTTGTTATTTTAGTATCTTGTACATCTAAGCTATTTGAATAATTTTATAATATTTGAAAATTTGTATTTCTGAAATTAAACCAATCATAAAATGTTTTTTTAAAATAAATGTGCTTAGAGGTAACTTATTAAATTATTCTATAGAAATATTTTATAGGTAAACATACATAAAACATTCCATTTTTTTGGCTAAAACTTCAACTGTCAATCAGCACCCTATCTGTCAAAATCCAGAACAAATGGCTGATTCAGGTACTCTATAAAGCCTAGTCAATCTGTGTGACATCATGCAGCTATGCTAACAGACTATGACTTTTCAAATAGGCATTTGGTTGTAGTGCCAAGGAAACTTTTTTCCACATTCCCAATTAATGATCCATATAATTCAGATCCAGATCCAGGCTGAGTTTCTGAAAGCACAATGAGTCTAGCTGTCTCATTTCCACAGGTTACACAAATGAACTTTCTAAAGCAATGGCAGAAAAAAACCCAAAAAATCTAGAGACTAGAACATCAAAAGAGTCAAGATTCCTCTTGATGTTGTTATTAAGTGCCTTCTGTTCCACCTCACAGCTACCCAGTGTAGGGTTTCTGAGAAGTGGCTGGTGGGTTTGAACTGCTAACCTTGTGATTCAGTATGTAAAGGGCTTTTACCTCCATTAGTATTAACTATCACGAGAAACCAGTGTCCCCTCACACTCAGGCCTCACCAGAGTAGGAAGGGATAGAAAGTGTAGGAAAATAGAGACAAAGAAAGCATAAAAAGTCACTTAGGAAATGAGATGCCAAATATGAAACAAAATGAAAGAGGGCGCAACAAAACTAGCACAATTGTAGACAAGTGTAAGATACAAGGGAAGACCCACAAAAATTTGAATGGTGGTTGTTGGTAACAAGAGTACAACATCAACATTTTCTCCCAAAGGTGGGAAAGTTAGGACCATATTTCAGCTTCCCAACCTAAGTTTTTGGCAAAAAGAATATGAGAAATCAGATAGATCTTGGACTGACTTTCTTAGAAGACAGGATCCTCTTGAGATTCAAAGATCCAGGTTGGAATGGGTAAAGCTAAAAAAGAATATCCCACTCTGACAGGTCTCAAGCTCTCAAAGGTTTGATAATCCTTTACAGAATTTAACAACCAGTTGTTATAAGTCAATATGAATCAGTTCAAGCAAAGGACTGTTGTTGAGTGATCTCAAGTTGGTTTCAACTCATAGACACCATATAAAGGGTTTATAAGGAGTGGGGTGGTGGGTTTGAACGATGAACCTTGCAGCTAGCAGACAAGTGCCCACCCTACAGTGCCACACCAGGACTTCCAATCACAGAATAAGGAGTAGGTATTTAAAAATCCTATATACTTTAGTAATCAAGTAGGAGGTACTTCTAAAGTCTTCTGTCCTCTCAGGAATATGCAAGAGGCTGCTGCCTATTAAAAAAGTTATGTGAACAAAAAGCAATTCCACATTCAAGCAGAAAAGGAATGTGATATGCCAAAAAAATTTTTTTTCTGTTAATTTCTTTAACATTCCAGGGGAGAGTGTAGGGAGGCTGATAAACACTAAGTGTTAAGTGCAAATATCTCTGGTGGTGCTCTGATTGCAGCAAAGGCTAAGAACCACAGAATAGATATGGGTCAGAAAAGCATGCTACAAAATAATGGATACTTCTGTACTTTGCAAATACCATTTAAATTGGAAGCAAATTTAAAATTTAGCCTGTTGCTATCAATATTGTTCTTGTTCTTGTTGTTAAGTGTCCTATCAGCATTTGTTGTTGTTAAGTGCCGTCGAGTCGATTCTGACCCATAGTGACCCTATATAAGATTTCCAAGGAGCGACTAGTGAGCTTGAACCACTGACCTTGTGATTCAAACAACTTTGCAGTGTGTCACATTGACCCACAGCACCACACCAGGACTCCACCTTTCAGCATGTTGTTGTTGTTAAGTGCCATTGAGTTGGTTCCAACCCATAGCAACCCTGAACAGGGTTTCCGAGGCTGTAAATCTTCATGGGAGCAGAAAGCCTCATCTTTCTCCTGCAGAGCAACTGGTAGTTTCGAACTGCTGACCTTGCAGTTCATAGCCCGATTCGTAACCACTATGCTACCAGAGCTCCTTTCTATCAGCATAGTATACATTTAATTTAAATTAAACATGTAATGTGAATATTTAAGATATATATAATCCCTAAAGGAGCTCTGGTAGCGTAGTGGTTACGAATTGGGCTGCGAACCTTAAGGTCAGTGGTTTGAAACTACCAGCTGCTCCGCGGGAGAAAGATGAGGCTTTCTACTCCCATAAAGATTTACACCCTCGGAAACCCTGTACAGGGTCGCTATGGGTCGGAACCGACTCGAAGGCACTTAACAACAACAACAACATAATCCCTAGGGTGTTCTTGTGTGGCTTTGTAGGATAAGTACTGGACTGCTAACCACCAGATTGGTAATTCAAAACCCTCCAATGGGCAGTTCAAACCCATGCAGGGTCACTATGAGTCGGAACCGACACGATAGCACTTAACAACAACAACAATATAATCCCTAGATCAGTTGACAATTTACTAAATTAGTTTAGCCCCTTTAGCACCAAGGCAGAGATGTCAGCATGTCTCTATTTTGATATTTTGAATAAACCTTTTCATCTAAAGATACAATAAACAGTCCTGACTAGACCCCTTTCCCAATTCTCACTTGACTCTGTTACAACATTTACTTCCAACTCCTTTTCTTACTGGCTTTCCTGACATCTGAGGTCATTAGATTTCCTATTCTAATGGTCTGGCCACTATCCATTTGCAATAACGTAGGCTAAGAGTTTCCTAAGGTAATTGCTTTTATGTCCCTTGTCAATAGTCTCTCTGGATTTTGTATTAAACAATTTTTATTGAAGAGGAATAAATTCGGGTAAGAGAAATGGTCAGGCATGTATAATTAAAACAGCAGCAACACTGATGATGTAATTTCCTGAGTTGGAAAGAAAAGAGTAAAGTTACATGGAGTTCAGTAAAAACATGAACACAACTTTATCTTTTTAACAGGCTAAATTCCATGAAAGAGAGGAGAGTTTAGAGACAACAGAATACATTATTATAGTATATATCCCCAGTTAAACATATATGCTAGCTGAATTAAGACTCTGTCTAATTTATGGTACATGTGAAAAAAATTCAAGTTAAAAATGTTGTTGTTGTTAGGTCTGGCTGAATTTGTTCCAAATCAGTGACTCTATATATAAGGGAACAAAGCACTGTGTAATTCCATGCCATCCTCACAATGATTTCTTTGTTGTTGCAGTAAATGTGTCAATCCATCTTGTTGAGGGACTTTCTCTTTCCAACAACACTCCTTTACACAGCCCTTCTCCAAGGACTGGTCCCTCCTGTTAATATGTCCAGAGTAGATAAGATGAAGTTTCCCCATCTTCACTTTTAAGGAGAGCATTCTTGTACTTCTCAAATGACCGATTTGTTTGTTTTTATAGCCGTTTATGGTATATTCAATACTCTTCAGTAACACCACGATTCAAATACATCAATTCTTCTTCAGTCTTCCTTATTTATTGTCCAGCTTTACCATACATATTTGTTGTTGTTGTTAAGTGCCATTGAGTTAGTTCCAATTTATAGTGACCCTCTATAGGATTTTCGAGGAGCAACTAGTGGGTTTGAACTGCCGATCTTGTGGTTTGCAGTTCAGTGCTGATCCTACAGTACCACACCAGGAGTCCACCATACATATTGTTGCTGTTAAGTGCCTTAGAGTTGGTTACGAATCATAGCAACCGTGTGTTGGGTTTCTGAGGAGGGGCTGGTGAGTTTGAACCATACATTTTAGGTGATAGAAAATACCATAGTTAGGCACACCTTTATCTTCAAACTTACATCTTTGTCTTTTAGCACTTTAACAAGATATTGGACAGCATATTGAACCAACACACTAAGCCTTTTGATTTCTTGACTGCTGCATCCATGAGCATTGATTGTGGGTTCAAGTAAAATGAAACAGACAACAACTTCAGTATTTTATCAACCTATCATGTTGCTGTCGATTTGTCATGTTATGAGAAATTTTGTTTTCTTTATGATGAGGACCAATCCATACTGAAGGTTATAGACTTTGATCTTCACTGGTATGTATTTCACGACTTCTTTACTTTAAGCAAACATGACATGTCATTTGTTTATCAAAACCAAAACCAAACCACCTAGTAGATTCTAATTCGCACAACTGTACATAGCTTTCTGAGATTGTAAATGTTTATGGGAGCAAATAGTCTCATCTTTCTTCCATGTAAAAGCTGGTGGGTTGGTTTGAACTACTGACAGTGATGCTAACAGCTCAGTGTTTATCCTAGAGTGCCATAAGGAGTCTCCTTCAATATGGATGCCACATTCTTCTTCATACAGTCCAGCTTCTTGGATTATTTCCTCAGCATACAGATAGAAAAGTGCAGACAAACCTCATTTGTGGGTTTGGTTCCAAACCCCCACAATAAAGGGGAATTTGCAATAAAAGAATAACATTTTTTGTTTTCCAGGGTCATAAAATTTATTCTTACATTACAGCCTTTTAAGTATGCCTTGGACTCCTGGTGTGGAGCTGTAGGATCAGCACTGGACTGAGAAGTTCAAACCACCAGCTGCTGCTTGGAAACCCTGTACAGGGTCACTATGAGTTGGAACTGACTTGATGTAACTTAAAAACAATGGCAACAATTGTGCATTAACATTAAGAACAAGTCTGCAATATTTTGAAAGTTGCCAGATTGTTACAAAGGATACACATGAAGTGAGCACATGCTTTTAGAAAAATAATGTTAATTGACTTGCTCAATGCCAGGTTACCGCGATCTTTCAGTTCGCAAAAATGCAATTTATTTGAAGTGTAATGGAACAAAATGTTATAAAGTGAAGTAAGCCTGCACTGTGAAAGGATACAACCATGGTGAATACTTTTCCTGATCTTAAAGCTTGCAATAGCCCTGTCTTTTTTTTTTTTTTTTTTTGAGTTGGTTCTGACTCCACGGCACATAACCACCACCACCATTGTGAATTATATGATAGTTTACATGGGAGAACATTAGTTTTACATTCATCCTATCGTATATAGTTTTATTGCCATGTTACAATCCACTCCATGCATCAATCAAAGGGTATACCCTGCCAGCCTGCCCCCGGTCGTCAGCATACCCTCTCCCTCTCTTGGTCTAAGGTCACCAGCCGCTCCATCTCTCCACGTCATCGTCTCAGCCTCCATTTCTGGCATCACTGCA
>NW_006408528.1:29089536-29099840 GCF_000296735.1 Chrysochloris asiatica
GTGCACCTGACCCAAGCCATGGTATTTTCAATAACCTCATATGCATGTGAAAGCTGGACAGTGAATAAGGAAGACCATAGATGAATTGAAGCTTTTGAGTTATGGTGTTGGAGGAGAATACTGAAAGTGCCATAGGCTGCCAAAAACACCAACAGACCTGTGTTGCAAGAAGTGCACCCAGAGTGCACCTTGGAGGTCAGGATGAACAAACTTTGTCTCCCATACTTCAGGTATATTGTCAGGAGGGACCTGTTGCTAGAGAAGGATATCATGTTTGGTAAGGTGGAGGGCCAGAAAAAAAGAGGAAGACCCCCAGTGAGATGGATTTGCGAAGTGGCAGCATCAGTGGGCTCAAGCATGGCAACCATTGTGAAGTTGGCCAATGACTGGGCAGTGTTTCATTCTGTTGTACATAGATAGGGTCGCTATGAGTCCGTACCAACTTGATGGCACCAAACAACAACAACAACCATTCAGATGTAGTATTCCTCTCCTTATTCCTACCATGTTTAGGTTTGGAATCTCTGCTGAAGCCTGTTTATCATGGGTGACCCTGTTGTTATTTAAAATACCAATGGCATAGCTGCCAACGTCACAGCACCACACAAGCTACCACAATGCAACAAACAGGCAGATGAGTGGTGGCTTGAATTCTTTTCTGGTTTTCCCTTTTTTTTGGGTATGTGTATGTGTGTGTTTCTTTTTTGCAAAAATAAACAATATTAATTTTTATGTAATTAAAACTATCATTTTCCTTAATGTTTTCCACATGTGTAGTGTTCTTGGAAAAATCTTTTCCATTATGTATGTATTTTATATGAGGGGGGCCTTCAAAAAAACCATGGAAAAATTCCATTATCTTTTCATTTTGGTTTCTACAAAGTTTTTGACACTCCCTTATATATAGTTATAAATACTTGTAGTGCTGGTGTGATGCTGTTGGATAAGCACTGTACTCCTAACCATAAGGTCGGTGGTACAATCCGATCAGCCCCTCCTCAGAAACCCTCTAAAGGGTCACTATTAGTCTGAACTAACTTGACAGCACTTAACAGTATATGTATATATATGAACATAAGTAGAAAATAGTCCTACAATATATCATAAAAACCTTTATGAAATTAAAATATCAAACTTTGAAATTATTGTTCTTTCTATATCCCCCATTTAGGTCAATATGCTTCTGAAGGCAATGTTTCCTTCTCTCTAAGCTTTTCCTGAAGAGTCCTGGTTGGTGATGCAGGATCATTGCTGGACTGTTAAGCACCGGTTGATGGTTCAAACTAATCAGCTGCTTCTCAGAAACCCTATGTAACTTTGCAAGAGTTGGAATCAACTCTATAGCACTTAACAATAACAACAATGATAAAACATCCCTGCAGGACAAAATGATGAAAACTTCTTAGACATTACCAAACACCTTGAGGCAATGAGTTGATGGGTCTGGGATCCAAGACCATAGTCTTAGTAGTCAAGCACCATGGTCAATAGCCATAATATGGTCCACAAAGACAATGTTCTATATCTTACTTTGATGAGTAATGAGAAACTGGGCTGTTAAAAACTCATGAGTGGCAATCTTAGGCACAACTATTGGCCTCTCCATGTGCAGAAGAAAGAGAAATGATGAACACTGAAGATGCTTGGAATCAGTTAGTCCCATGGACTAAAAGAACATGTGAACATCAGTCTTCATGACTCTGCAACTCAAAGAAATAGATGGGGTCCAGCTGTCAATATCAACTGCTCTGAAAGGGATCACATTAGACGGCCGCAGATTAAATGGGAGATTGTTGTTGTTGTTGTTATGTGCCATGGAGTCTATTCCAACTCATAGCGACCCTGTACAGGGTTTCCGAGGCTGTAAATCTTTATGGGAGCAGAATGCCTCATCTTTCTCCAGCACAACAGCTGGTAGTTTCGAACTGCTGACCTTGAGGTTTGCAGCCCGATTCGTAACCACTACGCTAGTGCGGACTAAAACCCAAAATTATAAAGAAAACTGGATGTACTGGTCAGAAATGGACTGGAGAAACCCAAGACTATGGCCGTAGGTCACCCTTTGGGTCTGGAAAAGAAACTCACCCTCATGGGTCAATTTTCATCAAGCAGTAGATAGATATATAGGGAGGACAGCAACACTAGTAAGGTGTGACCACCATGGAATGGTCAGACATTCAAAATCAAAAGGGCAACAGTTACCTAAGGACAAAGTTCCGACTGTTGGCAAGGACAGTGGAATGGAAACAAGATCCAGAGGGAGGAAGTGGGATAACTGTTGTTACATGGAGGGGTTTGCAATCATTGAGAAGAAACTAAATGTTTGTTTTATTGAATGTATAGTCGATGATCTGCTCTGCAAAACTGCATGAATCATTCAATTCATAATTAAAAGTTTCAAATAAAAACAATAACTTCTTTCAAGATTTTTAGGTTATTTTATTTATTCCACATCAAAACAGCAGTTTTGGTATCCCTGAGGGGTACAAATCATGTACCTTTTAATGTTCTTTATGTTTGAGGAACTCAAGCAAGTCTGAACGGACAAGATGAGGGCATCACAGTGCTTGGGCTAAGGTTACCCTACGAAATTATCTTGATATTTCTCTTTCTATTCTTGGAAAATGAGTAGGTGTATACGAATCGGGCTGTGAACCAGAAGGTCAGCAGTTCGACACTACCAGCATTTCCGCGGGAGAAAGATGAGGCGTTCTGCTCTAGTAAAGATTTACAGCCTTGGAAACCCTGTGCAGGGTCGCTATGAGTCGGAACCAACTCCACGGCACTTAACAACTACAACAACAACAACATTGTTGTTATGGAAAAATCTTTCTCAGCACAAATTTCCTAGACTTTTTCTCACCAACACAGTTTTTTAATTTCTTAAAATTTATTCTTTATTAGCCCACATGATCATCCTGTGTTCTTTGAGAAAATCTACCAAGATTATTCCTTTGTTGTTGTTGCTGTTCAATGCCATCTAATCGATTCTGACTGATAATGACTCTGTATAGGGTTTCCAAGGAGCAGCTGGTGAGCTTGAACTGCTGATCTTGCAGTTCAAGGTTACTTTGCAGCCCAGTGCAGTAACCCACAGCGCCACACCAGGACTTCCATTTAGAATCCAAAAAACCCTGAGTTGAATTCTCTGTACTGAATGTAATTTGCTCAGTAGAACCTCTGAGAAGCCATGGGTCTGTTGGACCTTGCTCTCTGGGTGTTATTGATAAATACAAAATTAGCCCCCATTATGACAAAATAATCTTCATTAACTATGATTTTGCTTAAAAGAATGATGAAAAGAGCATTGCTTTGAGCTAACTAATCTTTGTGTAATATTGAGCCAAAAGCTTTTTAAGGCCAAAGTGTTTGCTTAAAATTAAAAATGCAGAACCATTTGGGACTCTAATTTCTGTACCTATCATATCAATGAAAATTCCATGGTCTTCTTTCACCAGTTTCTTGATATCATGCACAGTTTCTTCATTAGCCAAGGTCTTTCCTTTTAGCCTGTCATGGCTCGTCTTTGAGGTCTACCTGATGTTCCTTATAATGCTTGAGCCATCTAAAAACTTTTTTAGATGTGTTCCTGTAAACTTGTTGCAAACATTCAGTGGTTTTGATAGAGTCCGGTTGAATTTGGTTTAAAAATTTATAGTCTTGACTTAAAAAAAAAAAAAGTATTTTTTTTCTCCATGGCACAAAACATTCCCTTTTCTGAAGGCACCCTAATGAAACTAATACAAGTGTATCACCAAGAGAACGTGTTTCCAGCTATCAACTGATTGCAGAGACATGTTTAAACATATTTTGTTTGGAGTAAACCTAGTAGCAGTAAGTTTTGACTTATCCTCATATATGTTAATAAAATTTTAGTTCTTTTCTGTTTTTATTTTCTCATTTAAATATTTAGTTCCCTTTTATTTACTTAATGTAACATATAATTTATTGAATCTTCTTCCATACAGTAAGTCAATTGTCACTTTATATTTATTTATCAGTACCTTCTTCAATTATTTGCCTTCTTTAAGTTTCATTAAAATTTTTCATACATTGTTTTAGTATTATTTTAATTGTTGACTTACTTCTTATGCACTCATGTTAAATATTTAGAATAATCCTGTGATACATCTTATTTATAGAGTACTTTACTTTGAACAAGCTTCAAAATACTCTAATTCAATGACACATCATCATTACCTATAAATAACTATCAGAAAAATTCTATTTCAAAGATGAGGAAATGTAGAATTAGATTGAATAATCAAAACAGTTAAGTTAAATTAAATTTTTATCCCATGTCTATTTAATCATACTTTTTTTGTATAATGGCATACTGACATTCAAGCTACTTTAGCCATTTAATTTTTTAAGCCTATTAAATGTATGAATAAATGAGATAATTTTAATGATATGCACTGTTTCACTGGTGTAAGCCATTGTAGTTTTATAGTCTAGCACTTTTATCCTGCTTACCAAGCACAATGCATTGCCTTCAATGTCATAACTCAAAAGGTCTAGACTGATTTTTAAATATTTGTCAAGTAAGTCCCACCAACGGTAATTTATTGCATTTAAAACAATATTCCCTATTGTATGATAATTTATTATCTGTACATCTCATTAATCAAATGCACCATAAAAGTTGGCAAGCAGAATTTGTAAACTTCATATACATTGAGTTGATGAGAAAACAAGATTTTCAAACCAGCGAACAACTAACTTTTAGGATTCACCTAGAAGAAATTGTTCTGGGAAAGCCAAATTTAATTTTGGCAGTCTGCCTGCAAGGGTCAAAGGTCATTTTATATTAATACATTTTAAAATGAAGTATTTCTACTACCTCTGCAAAATACCAGAAGATCACTTGTTTATTAGAGGTTATTGACTAAATTTCTTCTTCTTTTGTACTTGCAAAGTTCCATTTTAACCCCTTTTAAAACTGATATGATGCACTTATCCACTTGCAGTTATATACAATAACATGAGGCAGATGGAACTAGCCCCCACAGGAATTTGCTTTGAGAATAAGTGACTTCTGTTATCTTTCTTGACAACTGTACAGTGTGAATGTCTGAATGCAGGACTTTAAGCTTATAAATGAAAGAAACTAAGTAAATAACTTTTAACAGTCACAGAAATATTGTGACTGAAAAACATATATTTGTGCTAGCTTTGCTTTATTGACGTTTTTAGTAAATGACTTCAAATTTGTGGCATATTATGTCAATAGCTGATTCTGAAGATTAGTGGCAAAAGGATAGCCAAGAGAAATAATGAGATAATGTGCAAGGATTGAGCAGGTCAGAATGAAACAGAGTCAACAGAGGTGAGATGAGTGTTGACAGATTTCAGCACAGTGGTGTCAAGAGATGATAAAATAGCAAATGCTCTAGTCAAGTGATGTTAGTGGATAGCTTAATATCTGTCTCACCTGTATCAAAAACCCAGTCATCCAGTCTAATAAAGTCTCTAGTTCTTAGCAAGTAATATATATTTTTTATTTCCATAGGCTGAGGATAGTGTACTTTCATCCATTCAACAAATATTCATTCAGCACCAGTTATGCCACGTCCTTTCCTTAATCATAAAGATATCGTATTCTATCAGAGCAAGTGAGTGCTTAATTTCACAGAATTTTAATTTATTAGTATTAAAGAACTAATATGCCTTGATAATTGAATAAGTGCACTGTGTTGTTAACATGCATTATGTTATTGGACTCCTGCTGTGGTGCTGTAGGATCGGCACTGGTAGGATTACCCACAAGGTCAGCAGTTCAAACTCACCAACTGCACCTCGGAAACCGTATACACCAGGGTTGTTACGAGTCAGAATCAACTTGATGGCATTTAACAACATGTACTTTCAGAATTGCCTGGTGCCCAAAGCTTGCCTGCCTCTTTTAAAATCATGTGTCCTTTGCTTATTCTCTTTGCAACTGGAGCAAATTAACTACTCTGTGTCTTGTTGTTATTTGTAAAATTGAAGTAACAACAGTACCAATTTCACAGGTTTATTAGCAGAAAACTAAAGGAGTCCTGGCATGGCACTGTAGAATAAGCACTTGAGCACAAGGTAGGTTTGAACCCCAGCGCCAGTGGTTCAAACTCACCAACTGCTCCTTGGAAAAGGGTAGCTATGAGTCAGAATCAACTCAACGGCACTTAACAATAATAACAAAAAAAACCAAAAAACATTATGTTTGTAAAATGCTCAGAGCAGGTCAAATAATATTTAATTTTGATCATGATTTATCCTATAAATACTAAAAGAAGATACATATTTATTGTTAGCATCTGTGCTGGTCTCTACAATATGAAGTTGGGGGTTCAAAAAAGCTGTAGAATGTGAAGCAAAAGATAGGAAAATTTGCACTAATAAATTGTTTCTGGGGCAATTATGCTGTTTTCCTAATTAATGGCCATTTCTTGAGACTACAATATTCATTCAAATATAATTATGATAGAAGATAGCAGATAAGAGAAAGAGCGCAAGGAGATCTAAAGGTTTGTAAGTTGGTAAGTATTTTCCTTTTAAGCTCTTTGCCATGTGAAGCTTTTTAGTTCTAGGTTTTAAAGAAATTAAAAATACTTTTTTTGTAAGTAATATGTAAGATACATGCTTTCTGACGTATTTTTTTACCTTCTAAAATATGTCCTTTTGTATTGCAGAAAAATTATTTGCCTTGCATGGTTTACAATAATAAAAAGAGTCTAGAGATTATCTTCTAACACAGTTTCACATGTAAAGTCTGATAATAGAACAAGAAGAGAAAAACAAAATTATAACTTTTGAGATGAAGAAATTCAGAAGGAGCAAGACTGTGGGTTTGAACCACCGACCTTATAATTCACAGTTCAGTGCTTATGCTACAGCATTACACAAGAAGTCCAGGGAATGACTATTGTGGTTAAGGGTCATTGAGTTGGTTCTGATTCATAATGACCCTGCATAGTGTTTCAGAAGAACGGTTGGTGGGTTTGATCTACTGACCTTGCAATTCAAATCAACCTTGCTGTCCAGTGCTTATCCTAAAGCGCCACACTAGGATTGTTGTTAGATGCCATCAAGTAGTTTCTGACTCATAGCGATACTGTATAGGGTTTCCAAGAAGAGGCTGGTAAATTTGAACCACTGACCTTGCGATTCAAACCGACCTTGAGGTCCAGTGTTTTACCCAACAGTGCCACACCAAGCATGATAAGGACAGAGAAATACTCACCTGATTTGTCAAGATTAGTCTTTTCAATCAAATCAGTTTTGATAATGTGCTACAGGATGAGAGCCTAATTAGAATGGACTCAGGAAATAATGGGAGGAAAGAAGTTGAGATAGCCAGTGTACAGACTTCTTTGAAAAGGTTTTGATGTTAGAAGAACAGAAACCATGATCTTCAGACACCTGTTCAGTAAGCCTCCCTCATCTGCTTTCAAGCTTTAGTTACTCTGGCATTTCTCCAGGCTATATAGGAGGAAGTAGGCACTGTTTTTTCTCATTCTTTTGTTTTCTACTCCATCACTGCCAACACTGACACCCCACTGTCTTTAAATTCCCCCGGAAATAAACATTATAGTAGAATTTGAATTCTGAAACAAAAAAAAATCTTAAGCAGCAAACTTTAGAAAGCATTTGTTCCAAACAAGTGATTCTCAATTTTTTTTTCATGAAAACGTACACATATAGATGAAATAATTGTTAAAATATATTTTAATGCCATTCCGAAGAACAAAGATAAAATTTGCTAAATTATTTGCAATGTAACAATTGATGAGTGACAAATATGTTGTTGCTCTTATTTTTTGTTGGCTCTGACTCAAAGTGACCTGAGAGGTGAGAGATTGCAAACTTGCCCAAGCTGTGCCATCTTCATAACCATTGGCACGTTTGAGTCCTTTATTGGGGCTTCAACATCAATCCATCTTATTGAGGCTCTTCCCTCATTTTCACTGACCCTCTTCCTTAGTAGTATCATTTTGGTAATAAACAACTATCTTCTTATTTTGTAGCTTATCATCATGCACTAAGTAGGTGTTGAAACAATTTGAGAATTGTTGTGTAGTGAATCCATTTTTAGGTTAGGAACATTCAATCTAAGGAATAAAGCAATCTCCTTGAAGTCTTCCAACTTGCTAATGGAATAGCTTGGCCTAGGACCCAGTTGTCTTTAAGCCAGACTGAGTTAACAGAAGTTGCAGGTAGGTAAATTTGAAAGGAAATGAGCCTGGGAGTTATTTCCTGGCTGGAAATTCATTTTCTCAAGAGGCAGTTGGGAACTTAAACTCACTAAGGCAAAAAAGACATTTCTGTGATGTTTAACCCTTATAAAGTAGTAAGCAGAGAACTGCTGTGCCTGCTGACTAAAGTTGTAGGCTGCAAGGTGGTAGAAGATGGAGCTATCATAAGCTTCATACAATTTTGTACTCTCAAGGGAGGTTTCACTGTGAAATATAATACTATTTTGCAGTTTAATGATAAAGTTTCCTAACTTGCCAAAGACATTCACATACACAATCTTATTTGATCCCATGACAAACCTGGGAAACAGGCAAAGTATCGTTTCCTCTATTTACTAATGTGAAAATGAAATTCAGAAAAGAAATGTACAATGTTGGCCAAAATCACAACGCTAAGAAACTTATAGAAGTAGGATTAAGCCCAGGCTCTCTGATTCTAAGCTTAACAGTGTTTTCCTTAATGAAGTTTTAAGTAATGTCTGAGAAATGTAAGGCTCAAAGATTATGATTTATTTCTAATTGGTAAAAATTATCTAGGGATACTATTTATGTCTAAAATTTAATGATGTTAAAGTTGTATTCATTCATTTTACAAAAAATAAATGCGTGAACTAAACAAGCTTACAATATTTATTACTTGAATTTCTGTGTTTTCCACTTTGAAAGACAGACTGTGTCCAGTTAAGTAGTTAACAGAACACTGTAAGTTTTAAAGTTTTGTGTGTTCAGAGCACAAACTTAAAAGATCTCCTTGTAACTGCTTTTCATCTCATTTTATAATTTAATATATGCATAGTTTGGGATATTTTAACTCATCTGACTCAACAATAAGGACTAAATAATAATGATTTATGTTGAAAATAAGCACCACATTTGATATAAATGCTGATCAATACTGTGTTTCAATGCAGAATCCCAGTCTCCACAAGATGGCTATACTAGGTTAGCCCTAAATCGCATTCTTTTAAACCTCTGCCCTCATTTAGGCAGTTATGCAAATACTGAACAAATTATAAAAATTATAAAATAATAGTAAATAGTATAGGATGCTGAAATTTTTAAATGGAGAAATGGAAAAAATAATGTAGAAGGAAAAAATTCAAAGCAGGAAAGATAAAAAAGGTACACCAACTATCTCCAACCTTATTAAAATCCCTTGAGGAAAAAGATGGAATCTTACATAAGTCATTTCATTTTATAATCATTTTTCTCTAATACCTTCATTCAGAATTTCCAGAGATTCCATGAGATGATAAATATATTTAGAGAACTAGACATAAATTTTATTTTACTCATGCTTTATTGTTGTTAATGGAGTCGACTCAATTCCAGCTCATGGTGATTCTGTATAGGTTTTCCAAGGCCTATCTCCTGTGAAGTAGATGGTGGGCTTAGTCCACTAATCTTATGGTTTGCAGTCCAGTGCTTATCATAAATATCGAAAATAATAAACATTGGCCATCGTAAACACAGATACTTTATTTAAAATGCAAATATAGACTTATGATCATAATCTAAAACTGGTTTGTAGTTGTGGAGATATTAGCCAAGAGTCCTTCTTTTTGCCCTTCTTCATGATTTATAGAGATTAACTAACCAGATAAACACATTTTTTGTTTTGTTTTATTTTAGTAAAGAACTAAAGGCCTCATCATCCTTATTCCTCTCTCTTTTCCCTACAACTTCCTTTTAATTGTCAACAAATGTGTACTGTGATGTCTACTTTCTATGGACTTCTGTAATAGGACCACAACCAGATCCACTATTAACATCCTTGTCCAAGCCACCATTCTTCCTCAGTATCCATCTATGTGGGTTTTCTGTTATCAACTCTACTCTGTTATAGTCATCTATTTAGGGTTGAGTCCTGTGTGGGACTGTGGTTAATGCTCTGGACTACAAAATCAATTTGAAGCACAAGGCTGGTAGTTCAAGCTCACCAGCGGCTCCTTGGAAACCCTATGCTGTTGTTGTTGTTGTCAGGTGCCATCGAGTCAGAACCGACTCATAGTGACCCCATGCACAGCAGAACGAAACAATGTCTGATCCTGGGCCAACCTCACTACC
>NW_006408528.1:29100473-29101751 GCF_000296735.1 Chrysochloris asiatica
TCCACGGCACTTAACAATAATAACACTCTAGCTGTCTTGGTGTCATTGCCTTGCTTCAATCTCCCAAGATTCATTGATTTTTATATTCCATTGCCTAATAATATTCAGATGTTCTTCCCTAGAGATCTTCGTAAAGCCCCTCTTCTTTTCTCCTTTTTCAAACCATTACTTCTCTATGAGGTTTCCTTGAGCTCCCTACTTGAAATTGCAACACCATATTTCCCTAAATCTATGCTCCATCTTTGATTTGTGTGTTTTAGAGAAATTATTGCCCCACTTAAGTATTTATTTTATTTCTTGTCAAGAATGTAAAGTTTTGTGGAGCAGGGATTCTTGTCTGTTTTTTCCCTCCTTTTTTCCCCAGGGCTTGAAACATCATTTGCCCATAGTAGATGATCAGTATGCATTTGTTGAATGTACTTTAGAGTTTGTAATCTGAAGATATTTTGCTTTTGAATGACTTCAGCTCGGCAAAGCTTAGTTCCATATTATGTCTTAGTTTAAGTATTCACATAGCAATTTTTTCTTGAGCACCTCATGTACTTCCGAAGATTGAATTTCCAGCCAACAACAGTCTATTTGAAAGTGTGTTTGGAGTTACTTCCCCCATCTGATGCTGGAAGAATAGAAACTCCCTTGTAGGAGCTTTAATGGTTACAGGGGTTGCCTGGTGGTGACATCATACTTTGAGATCCTCAGAGGCAGTCTATAAGCTTTCCTACTTTTAATAGTCCCTTCCTGCTTCTGTAGGCTGTCATGCATAGGAGACACACTGCTGCGGTCAGTCCTGGTCATAGGAGATTCCTTGTTCTCTGTGCCCTATAAAAGGTTACCCCACAGAGGTAGAATCTTGGAATTCATAATGGTGTCATATTGATGGTTTCCCTCTCCTAGGTGTTTTGTGTTTGTTTGTTTTGTTTTAAGACTTAATAAAGAGTCTCTATAATATTTACACATTTGAAGATTGGGTCTCTTTTTTTCTTCTAGAACAACTGAAGAACCCTTTTAAAAACATTTAAAAGTAAATAAATTTATAAGATAATTTAGATTTTTACACATCTAGTGGTTCATTGTCCTAATGCATTTTCATAGGAAATTAATTTCTTCTTATCAAACACTTTATGGAAATAAGCATAAAAGGGACCTCATCCTGGTGTGGCACTGTGGGTTAATTCTCCAGATGGCAAAGCCATTTAAACTGCAAGGTCGGCAGTTCAAGCTTACCAGTTGCTCCCAGGAAACCCTATACAGGGTCGCTATGGGTCAGAACTGACTCGA
>NW_006408528.1:29102726-29104807 GCF_000296735.1 Chrysochloris asiatica
GGAAGCCAGGTCAAGTGGATATTATCTGCAAGTGTGGATGTTCTTGTACATATGCCCTCTGTTCTTATCAGCTAGATGCTTCACTCTCCACTCTAGTCCTCTGTGGCTATGTCACTGACTCTGGGCCCAAGAGTCCCAGGGTCTTGCCACACTGCTGGCTTTTTGTGGCTTATATATAATAGTAATAAGCCTGAAATGATAGATCAATATTTTTATTTATTCTTTCTTGGTGTTGGGGTTTAGACCTCAAAGAGAAAACCCTTCTGCATACATAGTTGCCAAGAGATAAAAATTAAAAAATGACCAGGACCCAGTCTGAGAGAAATTAGTTTATTACAGAAGAGAGAATGAAAGAGATGCTTTATGGACAAAAGAAATTAATTAAAAAGGAAAAAAAACAAAACAATTGCTTCAGTGGCTGCTGACTGAATAGTGAAGTTTTTCAGCATGAAGCATGTGGGCTAAGGTCTTTTTATATCATGTGGTATACAAACTTCAGGGCATTTAAGGGTGGTATGTAGAAGAAGGAAGAGGTAGGGAAAAAACACAAGGTGCAGGGCTGCTTGTCCCCTTCCTAGAGAATAAGGAGTTTTTGTAATGTACAGTGGGAAGAGAGGACTGTCTACTCCTTTCTACACAGCTGGAGCAAGGAGGTAGGAAAGGAGAGATAGTTTGAGACAACATTAGTATGGCCATTTAGGAATGTTCAGTTTATGTCCCTACACTTGGATTGTAGAAAGCATTTTTTTTCACAATGAATATTATTCTTAAACTTATAGATACTATATAAACTCTAAAACTATTAAATTAATGTTTTTTTTTAATAAAACAATGTTGGTTGTATATATTTTTACAAAGCTATTACATTGGTGTATATACCAAATAAACAAGCATATCAAATAAAACAGTGAAAACAAGGGCCAGTGTAACAAGGCTCTATCTAACCTGTGGACATGAACCATGCTTGAGGGAGACTTTTACTAGTTTTTTCAAATAACAAACTGAAGCAACTGTTAAAATTAAAGTTTATTGAAGGAACAAAGTAATCCAGCATTGAGTAGTACTTGATAAGGATCTACCAAAGTACTACAAGGAAAGGAAATTTTCACAAAGTTTAAATACAAAGGATCCAAGAACTTGCAAGAAAATTCAGATTGGTTGACATTTACAAAAAAAAAAAAAAAAATCTCCTGAAGTTTTTTTTTAAACCAAACAATAGTCTAAATTAACTAGCAAAGAATGTCTGCCTTAAGCAGTACACTCTTTTAAGATCTATCCATATAGGATCAAGGCATCCTGGTGTGGTGTTGTTGGATAAGTATTGTGAGCTAACCACAAGGTTAGTAGTTCAGACCTATCAATCACTCCTCAGAAACCCTATACAGGGTTGCTATGAGTCAGAACCGACTCGAGGATACTTAACAACAACAAAAATTTTGGATTAAATTGACAACTGTATCTCGAAAGATTGGATAGGAATCTTAGTGGAAAATGAGTTTATGTCAATGGGAAAGAAGAAACTCAGAAAAGAAGGTTGAGAATGGATGTGCACCTTGAAGAATGTAATCAGCAGCACTGAATTATACATGTAGAAATGACTGAATTAATGTGTGCTTTCTTGTGCGTATCCTCAACAACAAATAACTTGTGTACATTACTTAGGCAATCTGTTGTTGTTAAGTGCCATACAGTCGGCTCTGACTTATAGCAATCCTGTATAAGACTTCTGAGACTTTAAATCTTTGCTGGAACAGAAAACCTCATCTTTGTCACCTCTGACCTTGTAGTTTGAAGTCCAGGCAGTATGCCAGTTCAATTCTGCTACCCAAATTATAAAACTAGTATGTCAAAAATGAAGTTTTGTCTTGGAACAGTGTTAATATCTTTTCAAAGAATTGGGAAGGCATAGCACACTTAATTCTCACAAAAGAAGTTAGAGAGGCTGGGGGTTTGTGGAATAGAAAGATCAGTTTTTAGCATAGATGTTCTTACAGAGAAGTAAGAACAGGCAGCCACCTTGAGAAAGGAGAGGAGTTAGAGCCCTGAGTACAATTTGGCTTTTTCTTCATATACTTTTTTTT
>NW_006408528.1:29105076-29108872 GCF_000296735.1 Chrysochloris asiatica
TATTGTTAATTAACTTCATTTCTTCTTACAATAGAAATAAAGTTAGTTAATAATAACTTACTATTATAATAATAACACTCACCTACTCTACTTACATAACTTTATTTCCTCTCACAAACAGTTTCGACTCTTTCCCATTCCCCTTGACTAACTTCTTAAGAACAGTCTCTTTTCTCTTCCACCCCTTTTTTCAGAAATTCGTGGCTGCTAAGGTTGGCTTGTTTCCTGCTGAGAGAGTCTTTACCTTGAATGAGTTGAGCCCCCTTTCTTTCCCTGTTTTAATTATCCAATAAGAAGACTACTGAGGTTGTGACTAGCCTTTGAGGTAGTTCTTCTTTTAGAGATACTCAGTGTAAGAGAAGCTCACTAAGGAAGATTGCTATATTTTTTAGGAATCCCATCGTTTTCTACGTAAACAGGTTTTGGCTTTAACAATGAACCACTTTTCCAATACAATCAAACATCTGCAAGAGGTTGTTGTTGTTCTTATGTGCCATCGAGTTGGTTCTGACTCACAACAGCCCTGTGTAGGGTTTCCAAGTAACCACTGGTGAGATTGAAGCATTGACCTTGCAGTTCAAATAGACTATGAAGTCCAACACATTATCCTGCTGTGTGACAGCAGGACTCCATAATAGCTGGTGGATATGACAAAAAAAGAAACAAGTAGAAATGATAAACATGTGTTTCTGACAGAAAGATAAGGAATCAATGGTTCCTAAGTAGTCATAACACAGGGTACAAAGAGTAAAAGGTTCTAGTACCAACTTCCATTTCCCCTGCTAGTCTCAGTTAAGTCTCTGAAAAATGTGAGATCTCTGGGATGGTTTGCCAGTCTGCTCAAGTATGAGGAAATGACTAGATAATTATATACCTTAGTCTGCCAGTCAGAACGAGTTTTCCTGTAAAGACAAATACATTAAGTCAGTTCTTAGAGTAACAATTTACTCTTTATTATTTTGGTTTTTTATTTTATAATAGGAAGATTCCTTCCATAGTTCAAAAATAAAAAAAAAATAAAAAATCTTACAACTGCATTTTCAATAAGACATTTGAAGACATTTATGTTTGGACAGTTAACAAGTCCCTAAGGAGTTCATGGATGAGAAAAAGCACAACTCTAACAGTGAGCCCATGTTTTTCTAAAGAAGGCCTGCTGTTTTATGGTCATAGCCTATGAAGCTGTGGTTAGTGAAAGAAATTAGTCATGAAAACACAGCATAGCCCAGCAGGGATTTACAATGCATGAATCAATTCCATTATTGTTTATTTGAATTGAGCTGGATTGTGAAAGTGTTGAAGTTTCTTCATGGCACAGACTTTTAGGGGAGTGTTCGTCTCGCCTCCTCAGCACATCTTGCTGATTAAGATTATTTGGAAGATATGATCGCTGTCCAAAATTAGAAGTACAGCAAAAATTACAACACACTGGAAATTACAAATAAGCAAACATGAAAGTCACCACACCCATATCTGCATATTCAGTTTGTTTTTCTGAAAATAAGCAGAAATGTACATATGAGTTTTCAAATTTAAGTGGATATGAATGAGAAATGATGAAATTTGTTTCAAATACATTTACTCAGAATTCCAAATCCTAAATAGGAAAATTTAGAAATGAGATACAATATTCCATGCAGAAATCATTTTTAAGGTTCTGTTAATACCAGGGTAAGTCACACCGTATCCACACTTTGGCTGAGTTTATTGTAATCAACTTTTAGAAAAGATAAATACGTCATTTTTTGAATAATCTCCTTGCTTTTCAATATACTTTGTCCAGTTGTCAACAAGATTTCATATTCCTTTATTTAAAAATGTTTTAAGTTGAGCTGAAAGCCTCAAATTCACCACTGTCTTCACTTCTTCATCCGAGGTGAAACTTTGTCCTCAAAAGACTGCTTTCTGAGGAACAAACAGGTGAAAGTCTGATGGAGGAAGAGGAGGACTATAGGGAAGATGCTTTAAGACCTCAAAACAAAGTTTTTGCAGAGTGTCAACAGTGTGGACAGAGATGTGGGACATACATTGTCATGCAAGATCACAATGACTTTGAATACCAGTCCTCTGTATTTAATCCCAAGTTTAGGCCTCAGCTCTTCAGTGAACATCTCACTGTAAATTGATTGTTGAACACTTTTCCTCATAGTGCTCTAGTACTGACCCTTGAGAATCCCAGAAAACTGTAAGCATCCATTTTCCAGCTGATGGTTGACTTTTGTACTTTTTTCTAGTCAGCTTCCTGAGAGTAGATGGCAGAGTATTGAATGGAAACATCCTCAACTGCCAATCAAGAAAAAGTTCGAAAATGGTGAAAATTGATGTATTTGTCTTTTCTAAAACTTGACTAAAATAAATTCTACTGCCAGAGTGCTGATAATTTTTGACTCACCCTCATACTTTACTATTATTGCAATCTCTGTGACATCATTAA
Source organism: Chrysochloris asiatica (assembly GCF_000296735.1). Lineage (NCBI taxonomy): Eukaryota > Metazoa > Chordata > Mammalia > Afrosoricida > Chrysochloridae > Chrysochloris > Chrysochloris asiatica. Next base: position 29,107,511 of record NW_006408528.1, read on the forward strand.
GTACTATTAAGTCAGTTCCAATCAGAGATCCTGTATAGGGTTTTTGAGGAGAAGTTGGTTAGCAATCCAGTTCTAATCCTGCAGCGCCACACCAGGAATCACTAGAGGAATTTAATGAAAGGTTTTAAAAATTAAAAATCAATTTCAAATAAGTCTCTTAAAATTATAATCAACTTGTCTTTCTCCTTCAGCAACCTCCGCAGTTCAAGCAGAATATTGCCTTTCTATGAGTGTCTCATTATCAGAAATAGTATATCAGAGGAAGATATTTGCTTTAAAATATTTTGTTTAAGGAGTTAATATCACAATAGTAGCTCAAATCACAGTACTTGTCATTCTGTGAAACAAATTATTTTTCAACTGTATCTAATGCATACTAAAAATCTTAAAAATCTAAGTATCTTTTACAGTAGATAGTAAGTAGTTCATGTTTTTTTGTATTTTATCATCTATGTGCTCCTCATTAAATTATTCATTTCAACAACACGTGTGATCTGTCAAAATATCAAACATTATGTTAAAGACTCCCCTTTAGTTTTGGAGAATCCTGAAACCAAACCAAACCCATTATTACCAATTCAATCTGACTCATTTTAACCCAGTAGAATAGAGTAGACCTGCCCCATAGGGTTTCCTCTAGCTGTAACTCTTTATGGAAGCAGACTGTCATATCGTCCTTTCATGGAGCACCTACTGAATTCAAATCTCTGAACTTTTGTTTAGCAAACAAAACCTTAAGCATTGTGCCATGAGGATTCCTATCCTAGAAGAGTTACATACTGCCATAGAGTCAATTTGTACTCATAATGATCCAGCGTAGGGTTTTCAAGGCTGTAAATCTTTGTGAGCAGAAAGTCTTATCTTTCTCCTGCAAAATGATTAGTGGGTTTGAATTGACCATCAGTGCTTATCCTCAAGTCCACTGCTTATCCTACAGTGCCACCAGGGCTCCTTTCTTATAAGAGTTGTTGTTGTTATGTGCCGTGGAGTTGGTTCCGACTCATAGCAACCCTGCACAGGGTTTCCAAGGCTGTACATCTATACAGGAGCAGAAAGCCTCATCTTTCTCCTGCGGAACAACTGGTAGTTTAGAACTGCTGACCATGAGGTTCGCAGCCCAATTTATAACCACTATGCTAGGGATACTAAATTAGGAAAATTTTGTGGGAATGAGGCAATATGATTCTCTCCATGTAAGTCTAGGCCAGTTCAGCATGAGTACATAGAAAAACTGGAAGAAATAGAAGATTTCAGTAGAGAATCTATTTAGAAAATGGAATTAAGGTAGTGATATTATAATGTAATATGATTCATTATGATGTTTATTCTTTAATTGAGACACAATAAAATATATCAATAAAT
>NW_006408528.1:29108972-29110742 GCF_000296735.1 Chrysochloris asiatica
TAAAGCCAAAATGTTGCATAAAAAGTAGAAATAAGAGTATTTTGTGTATGATTCCATTTCCATTAAACACAAAGAGTTGAAACTATAGTGCTAGAATTCAGAAAGTGATCAATTTGGCAACGGGTAGTGGTGATCTAATGTGGCAAGCTGGGCATTCCTTATCTCTAAATTATACTTTAATAAAAATATTTTTGTTTTTTTATAAATTAGTTTCGGGAATAATTGTAATAACAATTATTTTGGACAGAAAGTTGTAAAACTTTGATTTTCTTTCATAATAAATATGACTGTTACGTGGGAGAAAGATGAGGCTTTCTGCTCCAGTAAAGATTTGCAGCCTTGGAAACCCTATACAGGGTCACTATGAGTTGAAATCAACTCCACAGGACACCACCACCACCACCATTCTAAATTGCCACCTTTAGGGGTAATCATTTTAATGTAGCAATACCCACTGCCATTGTTTTGATCAATTCCAAGTCATAATGACCTTTTCCAGGATTTCTGACATTGTATATATTTGTTGGTGTTGTTGTTTTTGTTAGGTGCCATCAAGTTGGTTTTAATTCAGAGCAACCTTAAGCACATCAGAACAAAACCACTGTCTGGCTCTGCACCATTCTCACAATGTTTGCTACACTTGAACCCATTGCTGCTGCCACTATACCGATCCATTTCATTGGGTGTCTTCCTCTTTTGCACTTACCTTCCACTTTAACAAGCATGATGCCCTTCTCCAGGCACTGGTCCTTCCTGATAATATGTCTGAAGTATGAGAGATGGCGTCTCACCCTCCTGATTTCTAAGATGCATTATGAATGTACTTCTTCCAATAAAGATTTGTTTGTTCTTCTGGTAGTCCATGGCATTTTAAATATCATTCTCCAACACCATATATAACACTCATCTGTCAGTTTGTCTCACTATGGTTAGTTGCTTATTACTGTGATGCTGAAAGTGATGCCACTGGTATTTTGAATGTCAGTAGGGTCACTCATGGTGGACAGGTTTAAGGTGAGCTTCCAGACTAAGAATTGGAAGGAGAGGCAGACTACTTTAGAATATTTAGTCATGGAAAACTTTATGAATAACAATGAAACACTGTCAGATACCACCAGAATATTGAAACATGATGAATAGAACCAGAATACTGTCGCATATAGTGCCGGAAGATGAGCCACTTGTGTTGGAAGGCCATCAAAATATTACTGGGTAGCAGTTGCTCCTCAAATTACATGTGATCATGATGACACAAATGGAGTAAAGATTTTGGAACCTTAACTTGCTAATAGGGCACAACTAAAAATGAGGAGAAACAATTACAAACATTCATTCATAATTGTTGTTGTAGTTGTTTAGTGCCGTCAAGTTGGTTCTGACTCATAGTGACCCTGTAGGGTTTTAGAGGAGCAGCTGGTGATCTTAAACCACTGACCTTGAGGTTTAAATTGATTTTGCAGTCAGTGTATTAACCAGCAGTGGCACACTAGGACTCCATCCATGATTAGAACATGGAATATATGAAATATGAATCTAGGAAAATTAGAAGCTGTCAAAAATGAAATGGAATGCATAAAGATTTATACCCTAGACAATGTTGATCTGAAATGAACTGGTATTGGGCATTTTGAATCTGACAGTCACCACATGTTGGGAATGACAAATTGAAGAGGAATGTCTTTGTGTTCATCATCAAAAAATATTTAAAGATCTGTCTTGAAGTATAATGTTGTCCATGATAGAATAATTTCCATATGCCTATAAGAAAGA
>NW_006408528.1:29111887-29114987 GCF_000296735.1 Chrysochloris asiatica
GAACACACAGAGTTACTGTACTAAAAGGAAATGGTTGATGTTTAAACATTTCAAGAGGTAGCATATGACCAAGAGTCAATGATACTTAAGGAAGAAGTCCAAGGTGCACTGAGGGCTTTAGCAAAGACAAAGGCTCTGGAAATTGATGGAATACAAATAGAAAACTTTCAACAAACTGATGAAGCACAGAGGCAGTCAATCATCTATGACAAGAAATTTGGAAGACAGGTACCTGGGCAACTGATTGGAAGAGCTCCATATTTGTTCCCATTCCAGAGAGAGGTGACCCAACAGAGTGCAGAAACCATCAAACAATACCATTTATATCACATGCAAGTAAAATTTTGCTAAAGATAATTAAAAAGTGGTTGCAAAAGTACGTTGCCAGGGAACTGTCAGCGGTTCAAGCTGGATTCAGTAGAGGACATGGAACAAGTGATATCGTTGCTGATGTCAGATGGATTGTGGCAAAAAGCAGGAAATACCAAAAAGATGTTTGCCTGTGTTTTCTTGACTATGCAAAGACTTTTGACTATGTGAATCATGACAGCCTATGGACAACATTGTAGAGAATGATTATTCCACAACATTTAATTTTTCTCATAAGGATACTCTACCAAGAGGCTGTTGTTCAAACAGAACAAGGAGCTACTGAATGGTTTAAAATGAGGGAAAGTATGTGCCAGGGTTATACTATTTCACCATATTTATTCAAGCAGCAAATGCTTTGAGAAATTGGATTATATGTAGAAGAAGAACATGGCATCAGGTTCAGAGGAAGACTCATAGACAACCTGTTACATGCAGATGATACATCCTTTCTTACTGAAAGCCAAGAGGACTTAAAATATTTGCTGATGAATATAAAAAGCCACAGCTTTTGATGTAGTTTATGCATCTCAACAAAAATAAAACATAAATCCTCACTGCTGGACCAATAAATAACACCATGATAAATGGAGAAAATATTTTAATTGTCAAAGACTTCATTTTGCTTTGATCCACCATCAACACTCATGGAAAAAGCAGTCACGAAATCAAACCAAGTATTGCATTACGCAAATCTTGTGAACAGGACCTTTTTAAAGTGTTCAAGAGAAAAGATGTTAGTGTGAGTATTAAGTTGCACCTAACCTAAAATATGGTATTTTCAATAGCCTCATATGTATGTGAAAGTTAGACAATGAATAAAGAAGATTATAGAAGAATTGATGCATTTGAGTCATGGCATTGTAGAATATTAATGGTACCATGGACTATCAGAAGGACAAACAAATCTGTGTTGTAAGAAGTACAAACAGAAATCTCCTTAGAAGCCAAGATGACCAGACTTCGTCTCTCATACTTCAGACACATTATTAGGAGGCACCAGTCCTTGGAGAGGGACACCATTCTTAGTAAAGTGGAGGGTCAGCAAAAATGAGAGAGATCCCTAAAATGGATTGACAGTGGCAGCAGCAATGGGCTCAAGCAGAGCAGGAATTGTGAGGATGGCACCGGACTGGACTGTGTATCATTCTGTTGTACATAGTGTGTTTATAGGTCAAAACATACTTGATGACATCTAACAATAACAACAACAACAAAATAACCACCATAGTCCAATGTGTCAATAATTCTAAGGTCTTCCTTACTCATCGTCCAACTTTTATATACATATGATGCTTCTGAAAATATCATGGCTTGGGTAAGGCATACCTTAGTCCTCAAACTAACATTTCTGCTCTTCAACACTTTAACAAAATCTTGTGCAGCAATTTGTCTAAAGCAATATATAGTTTGATTCTTGACTTCTGCTTCCATTAGTGCTGATAGTTGATCCAAAAAAAAAAAAAAAAAAATGAAGCCTTTGACAGCTTCAATCTTTTCTCCATTTAGCCTTATGTTATTTATTTCTCCAGTGGTAAGGATTTTTGTTTTCTTTACATTGAGATGAAACCTATACTGATTACTGTGGTCTTTGATCTTCATCTGTAAATATTTCTAGTCTCCATTTTCAGCAAACAAGGTTGTATCATCTGTATATCATAGGTTGTTAATGAGTCTTCCTCCAATCCTTCTTCCTATAATTCAGCTTCTTGGATTTTTGCTCAGCATACAGATTGAATAATATGGTGAAAGAATACAACCCTGGCAGATAATCTTTCCTAATTCTAAACCACTCAGTGTTCCCTTGTTCTTTTCGAACAACTGCCTCCAGATCTATGTTCAGGTTCTTCATGAGCTCAATTGAGTCTTCTGGAAGATCATTCTCCACAATGTTATCCAAAAATTGTCATGACCCTCACGGTATAAAACCTATGCATAGTCAACAAAACATAGGTAAACATCTTTCTGGGATTCTTTGCTTTCAGTCAAGATCTATCTGATGTCAGCAATGATATCCCTCCGGCATCCATATCTGAATCTGGCTTGAACCTGTGGTGTTTCCTGTAATGTTTCTGAATTATCCTTAGCAAAATTCTATTTGCTTGTAGTATTAATGATAATGCCCTTTGATTTCTGCATTCTGTTGGTTCACCACATTTTGCAAAGGGAACAGATATTTGTCTCTCCAATCAGTTGGTCTGGTACCTTTCTTCCAAATTTTTGGCATATATGAGTTGAGTGTCTCCAGTGGTGCAAAAGTTTGTTGAAATATTTCAATTTGTATTCCATCAATTCTAGTTACCTTGTTCTTTACCAATGCCTTCAATGCATTGGGTCAGGCACAATGCTAAATATTCACAGGAACAGAAAGCCTCATCTGTCTTATGATAAGTGCCTTGTACATTTGAACCATGGACCTTGTGGCTAGCAGCCCAGTGTTTATCCTGTAGAGTAGCCAGTCAGCAAGTAACTGACAAACCATAAAAAACATGCCTGCAGGACATGTCAAAATCATATAGTGATATAAAGCTTATCATTTGAAGGTTTTTTCTTTATCCCCCCCCCCATGAGTATTTAAGTTGTGGTTTAATACTCATAGTAAGGGTTGACAACCCTCCTAGCTTGCTTAGGACAAAGGGTTTCAAAGAATGTGTGGCTTTCGGTTTTAAAACTGGGAGTCTCAAGCAAACAGAGATAGTTGGTCACTCTACATGTTGTTGTTGTTGTTGTT
>NW_006408528.1:29115427-29120064 GCF_000296735.1 Chrysochloris asiatica
TAAATCTTTATGGGAGCAGAACACCTCATCTTTCTCCTGTGGAACCACTGGTAGTTTCAAACTGCGACCTTGAGTTTGGCAGCTGGACTCATAACCACTACACTACCAGAGCTCCTTGCATATCACCACCATATATGTTTTAGTTACAATACAACATGAGCTTAATAGAGGCTATATGAATGAACAACCAAAATAGGAATTTGTGAAATTATTGCTTATGATCTGACTTATGAAGTTCAAGACAATAAATATATATGAATTTATTCTCTCATTTTACTCTTCCTTTATCATAAAGCCAAAATGTGAGAAATTGGTTACGATATGTCAATGAAATAAACTTTAGGAACTTATTTCCTAGAATCTGTCTGAATAAGTTGCTGTTAATGAAGACAAAACCTAGCTGAGATGTCATGAATCAAGTAAGCAAAGGTCAGTTTTGACCAGAGTTGTCATCACTAGTCAGTCTCACAGGAACAATTTCCATGACAATGACACTTGAGGAAGAAAGAATGAAAATAATGAGATGTCCAAACAGTTGACCTAATACTGGAAATACCATCTTCTTGTAAAAGTTGTAGAAAAAACTGTCACTTCTTTAAGATCACCCCCATTTCACACATAAGTGATCTCTTTCCCTCTCACCCCCAAAGCCTGTTTTTAATTCCAGATTCCTTATTTCATGTGATAAATACTGCATTTTGCTGTTGTTAAGTGCTGTGGAGTTGGTTCCAACTAATAGTGATCCTGTGGTTCTAACTGACCTTGTGGTCTAGTGCTTATTCTCAGTACCAATCAGGACTCCAAATATTACAGATGTACCTTTAAAAAAGGCTTGAAAGCAAAAGTTAACCATTTAATGTGTATTCATATTTATGTTTCAGAAACTACAAAATAATCACAAACTAACTAATTCTATTTTAAACTTCTATATATACATGGTTTCATTTTTATGCAAAGGGTGATGTATATGATTACAAGTGATGAATTTATAAGAGAGTTACTGATTAAGCCAAATAATGACCCTATGCAAAGGGTGGTATGTATGATTACAAGTGATGAAATTAGAGCTACTGATTAAGCCCAGTAATGACCCTTAATGAACTTGAGGTCTGCTTGCATTAGATAATTTGTTAGTCCTTTTTCCAACTTCTTGAAATTATCTGTCTCATTATCTTGAAGTGTATCTGAAATTCTTACTCCTAGTACCACTGTCTTCAACTGTTTGACATGGAAAACATTAGATAATTTGAATACTTCCATTTAAATGAAATTTAGCTACTTCAAAAAAAATGCATATTATTTGTTAGTATTCATATACCTATTAGTATGGTACTGTGAATTTACTTGGGATGGCTCTTATTGGTATCTTGTTGTTAAATACCATCGAGTCAGTTCCTACTCATAGCAACTGTAAATAGGGTTTCCAAGCAGTGACTGGTGGGTTTAAGCCACCAGCCTTCTGGTTAACAGTTCAGTGCTTATCCTACAGTGCTAAACCAGAGCTCCTTATTGGTATGCAGTATGCAAATAAGTAAGTATGGCTCTCTTAAGGTAGACAAATGTCTCAAACATGGAGACAGGGCAGTTTGGGACTCTAACATGGAGATGGGTCATTTTTTACCTTCTACTCAGAATGAACCATCTTAGAAACAGGAATGGGGGAAATCCCACAACCATCAAGAAAGAGGAGTCACAAGCAGCACATTGTTTGGAATCAGAGATTCTTTAGAATAGAAGTCTCAGGGACAGAGAGGCAGTAGAGGCAGTGGCACTGAGAACAGGAGACAGAGCATCAAGTTTCCCAGCCCATGGAGCAAGTAGAGCTGAATGATTTTCAGAGTGGGGTGGCCTTTGGACATTTATCAAAAACACTGAATAAGCTTTTCAGCACTGACCCAAGCAGGGCGGAAGCTATGGGCTGCAAGGCTGTGCGGCCAAGAATCACAGAAAGGCATGCCTGTCCTGTGGGCAAGGATTAGAAAGTCACTCTTGACCCAAAGACTATATTCTGTTCCTGAATTGTATCCTGCTAAATTCCTTAATAAACATTAGGTAATTCGAAAATTCCAGTCATGCGTACTGTCTGTGAGTTCTGTGTGGCCACTGGAATGGATTATCAAACCTGGAAAGAAAGTGGTGTGGGAGGGACAGTTGATGACAGAATGAAAAAGTAAGAAAGAGAATGGAGTTATGTCTGATATTTGACTCATAGTAAAACAGTCTTAGGCTGTTGTAGAGTTGAGTCTCTTTCCCTCTTGTGTAGTCTGAGGAGGCCAGAGAGGACTCCACATCAATTTTACAAATATTATGCATACATTAATGATATAGTTCCAAGTATTTATTCTGTTGTTGTTGTTAGGTACCATTGTTGTCAGGTTCTGACACATAGTGACCCTAGGCATAACAGAAAAAAACACTGAACCATGCTGGTAATTGTTATCATGTTTGAGACAATTATTGCTGCCACTGCGTCAATCCATCTAATTGGGGATCTTCCTCTTTTTCACCTACACTCCGCTTTACCTAGCATGATGTTCTTCTCTGGGGTCTGGTCTCTCCTGATAACATGTTCAAAGCATATGAGACAAAGTCTTGCCATCCTGGTGTCCAAGGAGCATTTTGCCTGTACTTCTTCTAAGACATATCTGTTTGTTCTTCTGGCAGTCCATGAGACTTTCAATATTCTTCTCCAAATACATACAACAAATGCATTGATTTTTCTCCAGTCTTCTATATTCACCGTTCAACTTCCACACGCACATAAGGAGATTGAAAATACCATGGCTTGGGTAAGGTGCACCTTAGTCTTCAAACTGACATCTTAGCTCTTGAACACTTTAAAGAGTCCTTTTGTAACAAGTTTGCCTCATGTAATACATCTTTCAGTTTATTGACTGGTGTTTCTCTGAATGTTGATTGTGGGTCCAAGTAAAATGAAGTCTTTGACAACTTCAATCTTTTCTCTGTTTATCATGATATTATTTATTGGTTCAGTTGTAAGGAATTGGGTATTCCTTACACTGAGGCACAATCCGTACTGAAGGCTATCATCTTCACTTCCAGCAAGCAGTTTGCTGTCATCTTCACATCACAGGTGCTTAATGAACCTCCAGGCAATCTGGATGCAATACTCTTCTTCGAATAATCCCATTTACAGGTTATTTGTTTGGCATACAAACTGAATAAGTATGGCTAAAGGATGCAACCCTGGCACACAGCTTCTCTGATTTAAAATCACTCAGTGTCCCTTTGCTCTTTTAGAACAACTTCCTCTTGGTCTATGTACAGATGCCTCATGAGCAAACGTAAGTATTCTGGAATATCCATTCGTTGCAATATTATCTATAGTTGGTCATGATCCACAAAGTCTAATGTTTTTGAATGACAAATAATTTTCTGTTATTCTCAGCTTTCAACAAAGATACATCTGGCACTAGAAATGATATATCTGGCTGCACACGCTCACCTGAATCCAGCTGGAATTTCTGGCAATTCCCTGCTAATATACTGCTTCAACTGTCTTTGAAATATTTTTAGCAAAAGTATACTTGCATGTAATATTAATGATATTGTTCGATGATTTCAACATTTTGTTGGGTCATCTTTCTTTGAATGGGCACAAACATGGAAAGTTTCCAATTGGTTGGACAGGTAACTGTCTTTCAAATTTCTTGTCATAGATGAGTGAGCACCTCCAGCACTTTATACATTTGTTGAAATATTTCAATTGCTATTCTGCAATTCCTGGAGTTTTATTTTTCACCACTGTCCTCATTGCAGCTTGGACTTCTTCCTTCACTTCTTGATCATATGCTACTTCTTGAAATGGTCAAAAATTGACCAATTCATTTTGGTAGAGTAACTCTGTATATTCTTTCCATCTTCTTTTGATGTTTGCTGCGTCATTCAATATTTTGCCCATGTTGTTGTTAAGTGCCATTGAGTCGATTCTGACCCACAGCAACCCTGTATAGGGTTTCCAAGGAGAAGCTGGTGAGCTTGAATCACCAACCTTGCAGTTCAAACGACTTTGTAGTCTGACACATTAGCCCACAGCACCACACCAGGACTCCATTTTCCCCATAACACCCTTCAATACTACAAACCAAAGCTTGAAATTTTACTTCAATTCTTTCATTTTGATAAATGTTGAGCATGTTCTTGCCTTTTGGTTTTCTAATGCCAGGTCTTTGCACATTCAATTATAATACTTAACTTTGTCTTCTTCAGCTGTTCTTTGATATTTTCTTTTGAGCTATTTTATTTTCTGATTTCTTTTAGTCACTTTGCATCTCTACACTGGAGAGCAAGTTACTGGCTCTCTCTTTCTCTCTTTCTCTCTCTTTCTTTCTTTCTCTTTATGACATTTTCTTTTCTTCATGTATGATGCTCTTGATGTCATCTTACAACTCTTCTGGTTTGGTTATTAGTATCTAATGCATCAAAGCTGTTGAAATGATTTTTATGTTCATGTGTGATATATTCAAGTTCTTTTTTTTTTTTTCAGGTTTTTATTGTGAGGTTTAAAAGGGAGAATATCAGCTTTACACTCATCCTATCTTATATCATTTCATTGCAATAATTACCATCCCCTGCATGCATTATCAAATAACCAAAGGGTACACCACACAGGCCTG
>NW_006408528.1:29121819-29131132 GCF_000296735.1 Chrysochloris asiatica
TTCATCCATGTTATGCTGTGGCTTACAGCCTCCTTGTTGTTCTTCAAGGTAGTATAATATTCCATTGTGTATATGTACCACAGTTTGTTTATCCATTCTTCAGTTAATGGGCACTTACACTGTCTCCATCTTTTTGCTGTTGTAAATAGTGTTGCTATGAACATTGGTGCGTATATATCTACTCATGTATGGCTCATATTTCTTGTGGGTGTATACCAAGTAGAGGAATTGCTGGATCATAAAGTATTTCTGTTTCTCAAGGTCATATTTTGGTTCTCATGACTTGTCTTAACTTTCTTCATTTCAGCCTGAACTTGCATATGAGCAATTGATGGTCTGTTTCACAATTATCCCCTGGTCTTATTTTGACTTATGATACTGAGCTTTCCCATGATCTCTTCCCACAGATGTAGTCAATTTGATTCCTGTGTATTCCTTCTGGTGATGTCCATGTGTATGTTATAGTCACTGTTTATGTTGATGGGAAACTGTATTTGCAAAGAGTAAGTTATTGGTCTGGAAAAATTCTGTCATGCAATTTTTAGTATTGTTTTTGTTACCAAGTCCATATTTTCCTGTGACCAATTATTCCTGTGTTTCCAATTTTCACATTCCAATCACTAGTAATTTTCAATGCATATTGACTGCATGTTTGATCAATTTCAGACAAAGGAAGTTGTAGAATTCTTCAATTTTCATTATTACTGACTTTAGTGGTTGATGCATAAATTTGAATAATAATGATGTTAACTGCTCTTCCTTGTAGACATATGGACATTTTCCTATCACAGACAACACTGTATTTTAAGACAAATCTTGACATGCTCTTTTGATGAAGAATGTGACTTCATTTGTCTTCAATTTGCCATTCCTGCCATAGAAAACCATATAATTGTCTAAATCACAACAAAAGCCAGTACTAGTCCATTTCAGTTCACTAATGCCTAGGATATTGACCCTTATACATTCCATTTCATTTTTTATGACTTCCAATTTTCCAAAATTTAAACTTCAACCATTCAATGTTCTGATTATTAATGGCCAGTTACTTCTCATTTTGAGTTATTTCACATCAGCACATGAAGGTCCCGAAAACATTGCTCCATTCATGTCATTAAGTTCAACTCTACTTTGAGGAGGCATCTCTGCCCCAGTCATATTTTGTGTTCTTTCCAAATGAAAGGACTCATCTTCTGGCAAAATATCAAACAATGTTCCACTACTACTCTTAAAGTTTTTAGTGGGTAATCTGGTGTGGCGCTGTGGGTTAATGCACTGGAATGTAATGTCAGTTTGAACCACAAGGTCAGTGGTTCAAGCTCACCAGCTGCTCCTTAGAAACCCCATACAGGCTTGCTATGAGTCAGAATTGACTTGACAGCATTTAACAACAACAACAACAACCATTCAGAAGTGGTCCAACTCTCCTTCTTCCTTGTTTTACTTTGGAAGCTTTGCTAAAATGTGACTACCATGGATGATTCTGCTGATATTGCAAATACCAGTGGCATAGCTTTCAGCATCATAACAACACACAGGCCACCACAGTAAAACAAATTGACAGACAAGTGATCTATAAATAGAAATATGCATAGAAGAGAAAAAAGCTGGAAAATCGAATGAGTGTATTTTTCTGAGTAGAAGGAAAAATTGAAGTATATCTGGTTTCCTTTATGGAAGACAGATGAGAAGTATCAGGAATAGTCTGGGAAACACCATCAGTGGTGCATTCCTAGGAAAGACCAATACTGAATGTTAGACACAGGCTTCTTGCAAATACCTGGGTTCAGCTTTCCTTAGTAACTATCCTCAAAATAGTTCTTCTGTGATAGTGGATCCATTTTTGTTTAGGTGGGAAAGCAGAAATTCAGTCTGAAATGTTGATATAGAAAACTCAGCATTTTGGAGTTGTGTTCTTCTCAAACATAGTTTAATATTCCAACATATCTTCATAATACCTTGTAAATATGCATGCAACCTCTGATTTTCCTAAACAAGTAGTCTGATGTTTGTTTTGTTTGTTTTGTTTTTTATCTGCATGGCAATAGAGTGAAAGAAAATCATTTCTCTGTCTTGGCCAAATTTTTAAACCCTGGAGTACATAGGGTTACCATTTAAAAACTAGGTCATACTCCTTGCACCTGCATACATTAAAAATAAAAATGCCAGTTACTTTCAGTGGGACCACATCTGTAATAGTTCAGATAAAAAGATATCAAGGAAAAGCTTTTTAGTATTCTTTATAGATTTTTATGCTTAGCTTTAACTACCATAAAGTTCACGTCTGTCCTATTCTATGAACAGTAAATCATCATCATGACCATTAAGAAACCAGTGGAAAATCGGAAAATCATGTTTAACTCTGCAAGGTCTGGGGATGGATAGGTTCAATGTACAGGTCTATCATTTATTAACTTTGTCAACTAAGACAAATTATTGAACTTCACAATTTCCTAAATGTAAAAAGAAGCACATTCTTTTTTTTTTTAATTTCTAAATGAATTAAGGTAGCACCTAGTAGAATTTTCAATTAGACAAAATTACTATGATTAGGAGAAGACAAAAAAGTATGCATTTCCCAAAACCTGACAGGTATAATCTTCAGTGGAAAAAGAAGGAATCCGAGGGAAGATTCAAGCAGATAGTAGATTAGATAATTATATTATGAAAATAATAATAAATATGGGGGCTGCACATGAAATTTACAAGAATCAAAGAGATAATTCCAAATTTCTTAGAGTGCTATACTGCCAGTAAAACCACCATTCATTAACATACGAGACTATGACTTAAAAGTATCTGTGGTTTCAATTGTCCCATGGGACACCAACTTTCTAAGAGCAGGAAACAAGCTGAGAAACCTGGCCTGCCTCCAAGCAGCATGTTTCTGCATAGCATTTTCACATGTGGCTAAGATAATAATGGAAAAGAAAGAACCTCTTAAATAAGAATGATGGAAATGGAAGGTACTTCCAGGAGGCAGAATCAGAGACTTAACAAGGGACATACTCCACTACTAGGATGGTAAACCCCAAAAAGGTCTGTCAACAACATTTCAGAATTCTCAAGGACCAGTGTCTGTTTTTCCCCATTCTTTTCCATTGCCAATATGAGTATTCATTGCATTTTCCCAGTCTCTAACCTAGCGTTACATATTAAAGGTTTGGATTACAACACAATTTATTTTTAGTTTTTAGTTCAAAGTTCTCTGGTTCAAGAATACCCATATATAAACCAGATTTTTAGACTATTGGGCTATTACTCCCTCATGTACAGACTGGAATAAATTACCTGATCCTTGACTTTGATGTTGAATTTGTAACTAGATAGAAATTTTGTTTTTTCTCCTTTAAGCAGGCAGAAAGTATTTTGAACTTATGGGGAAAAACCCCACAATACATTGATTATTTTAGTGAAATATTAGTTCAATGAGTTATGCAGATCCTCTAAATGTTGACATCCTTCCTTATAAAAATCTCCAAATGACAGTCTTTAATATATCACAATCTCATCAGAAAAGCCTATAAGTATTGAGAAACTGTCAAGCTCACAGTGGCAGGACAAGTTTCCCAAAACTTCAATTTTTGCTTGAAAGCTCGAGCTTTAGCATTAGCAATAATTACTGTCAGTTGCTTTTCTTTAAATGACAGGTTCACCTTATTTTTTCAAGAAATTATCTGTCAAAAACACAAGTCTAAATAATCATAGCTTGTCACACCGTTTTGCAAGAAAAATAATGCTTCATAAAAAAATAAATGCCTGAGCTTTCTACTCAATCCATGTTTTTCCTCAAGATCACCTTTACACTTTTATATGCAGAAGAAATTTGTGTATATTTTCAGTTCCATCACATAGAATATTAAAGTGACGTAATCAAAGGTAGACATTTAATGAAATTAAAAATGTTGCTTCATCAAACACAATCTAAAGTGTATTTGGTGGGGGAGGATAACAGATAGGATTTCACAATTCAATTGTGTGTAATTGTTATCAGGACTAGTTGTAATTGACACAGCTGCAAATGTAGAAGATATGTAACTAAAGGGGGAAGTAGTTAATCTTTCATTTCAGGAAGAGAGGACCCTAGGACCAGCAAGAGGAAAGAGCACAAATGGAGCATGGGATTCTAACTAGGAAGGTGGTGACAGCAAATACAGTGGCAGAGGTGATGGCATAGAGAGCTAAAGCAGCTGAGGACTCAAGGCCCATAGACTGAGAAAGACTGTGCACTTGTGGGCAGGAGGCTGGCTTGCAAAGTGTGCCATTTGGACATTTAAATGAATATGTATTTTCTAGTTTGTATGTGTGCATCAAAAAATAATATTAATAATGTAAGGGAACAGAGGTAAATACTATTGACTGAGGGATTGTCATCATTGCAGTAAAACGAAATATGACCTCTTGCATGTATAACTGATAATCTGCCCTGTAAACTTTCACTCAATTCACAATAAAAACTTGGAAAAACTTAAGTGTATTTGGTTTGCTTATTAATTAGCTAATTATGTTTTTATTTATTCTCATACTCATTTTATTATTTGGATTCAATTATTCACTCTGCAGCAAGTATGCCTAAGTGTACCAGTCCGAAAGACTGATTAAGCCATGCATTAGCTTTCCTCCTTCCAGAAAGTACAGTAATGTTTAGAGATGGCTTTAAAAGACCTTCAAATATTTAAGGAAACACTGCCAATAGATTGGTAGCTTTCAGATGACTGAAGCAACCTATAGCTGCTAAATGGAACCTGCTAGAGGAATAAATGACTCACTTTTGCATACTCTGTGGGAAGTGATCCTTATAATGGGAATAACCAAATTAAAAAATGTGCTTTTAATTTATCACCAATTTTAGTTAATGTGATCAATGATACAGCCTCAAATATTGAAGGAATTAAATTTAGCCTCAACTCATTGACCATAATTGTTTTGGAAGACAGAATTGATCTACAATTACTAACACATTAGGCTATATACTTGGCCAAGTGGAAAAATCCCTCGCTCAAAAACTCACTGTCATTGAGTGGATTATGAGTCAGTAACCCTATAAGGTTTCTGAGACTATAAATTTTTACTGGAGCTAAAAGTCTCATCTTTCTTCCTCAGAGCAACTATAGTTTTGGAACTTCTGATCTTGTGGTCAGTAGTCTAGTTCTTATGTTACAGAATGGCAGAAACATACCTGGCTTTCTAAAGTAAACACAGATGGTTTATACACATTTGTTCAGGTGACTGAGTCTAGGAACCTGGGACAATAGTTCAGATTCCTATATAATCATATGAGATAGTTACTAACATGACTGCTTTTTATTGTGGCCGTTGTTGTTAGGCACCACAACTGGTTCCAATTCATAATGAACATATTGCAAAACAGAATAAAAATTGCCTGGTTCAACAATTGTTATTCTTGAGCGCATTGTTGCTGCTACTGTACCAATCCATCTACTTGGGAGTCTTACTCTTTTTCACTGATCCTCCACTTTACCATACATGATGCCCTTCCTTAGAGACTGGTACCTCCTGACAACGTCTTCAAAGTATGAGAGATGAAGTTTCATCATCCTGGTGAACTCACCAGCTGCTCCTATGAAACCCTATGTGTTGTTGTTTAAGTGCTGTCGAGTCAGATCCGACCTATAGTGACCCTGTATAGGGTTTCCGAAGAGCAGCTGGTGAGCTTGAACCGCCGATCTTGAGATTCAAACCAACTTTGCACTCTAGTGCATTAACCCACAGGGAGCCCATTCCATGGCACACAACACCAATAATTAAAGAAGCCCAAGGGTGCAATGGTTAATACATTCAGTTGCTAACAGAAAGGTCAGCTGTTTCATCGGATACAAATAACAATTTCAGGACTTGGAGACCTGTTATAGAGCGGTTTTACTGTGTTTTATAGTGTCAACTATGAGTTGACATGGACCTGAAAACAACAAGTTTGTTCTTTTGGTTTCATTAGCATTAGCTTTCTAAGGTTGCATCTCAAAAGAAAGGAATTGACCGCCAAAGGGTATTTAAACACTGAACCACATAGCTAAAGTTATAATATTGTATCCACATGTTGCATTCTATGGACTTTTGGCTTTTTCTGTTGGTAAAAATGTCTCCCAGATGCCATCATTATTATTATAGATTCATTTTAAGTTTTTTACTACCTATTGTAAAGGGATCTCTGGTAGCATTCTGATAGTGTTGTGGTTACGAATCGGGCTGCGAACGAAACTACCAGCTGTTCTATGGGAGAAAGATGAGGCTTTCTGTTCCCGTAAAGATTTACAGCCTGGGAAACCCTGTACAGGGTCCTGTGAGTCGGAACCAACTCCACTGCACAAAACCACCATTGTAAAGGGAGGGGAGAATGTATTAAAATCAAACTTTAAGATAGAACAAATCCTTTGAGGAGAAAATATCGTCTTGCATTTATTCTCAATTTCATAGTGATATTTAAAATACAAATGCATTCCTTCTATTATTAATACTTTCAATTTCTTTCAATTGATTATTGGTTCTGATATATTTTTTCAATTTTTGAAACCACTAATATAAATTTACAGAGTAAAACAGAAAATAATTTCTTCTAATTGAACTACCTAGGTGAAGAAAATAAAAACTTGTGTTCCTATAAAATTTAAAATAAAACAAAAGGAAAACTAAACTAGTATATATAAAATAGAATGTCAAAGATTTCCTAATATTTCATCTTATGCACTAGAAAGCATAATTGAATTTATTAGAATTTACTCATATGAATATATTATAGTTTGGTACTAGACTCCTGATATTAGATGACAAGGAAATAATCCTTTTAAATGTAAAAACCCACTACACATAACAAATATAGAAAATGTGCTAATAGCTCTTTTTATTTAGACTCTGATTTGAATTTGTCCGCATATATCTTTTGGCATGTCAACGATGCTAATATAAAAGAAAAATGAGTCAGAGTAACTTTTTGTTATTAGGACTAAATTATTTACTAGTTATTTTTAATACTCAAAAAAAGTAAAGCTAGTTTTATTTTTAAATGGTTGTCTCAAAGAGTCTTTTTATTGACAAACAACTTTTAATAATTAATCAAGTGCTATTCCAAACCAATTGCACTCATAGGATTTGTAGTGATGCTACATAGGATTTCTGAGATTTTTAACTCTTTTAAGTGAGTAGAAAGGCTCATCTTTCTTAAGGGAACCACTGATAAGTATGAACCCAACCTCTTAGTTAGCAGTTCAGTGCTTATCCTACAGCACCACCAGAGTTCCTTCAAGTACTATGTAATAGTACTTAAATTGTGTTTTGCCAATGACACCTGGTGACTCAAGAGTTTAAGAGCTTGGCTGCTAAACAAAAGATTAATGGTTTGAATCCAACAGGTGCTCCATCAGAGAAAGATGTAGCAGTCTGCTTCTGTAAAGATTCATAGTCTTAGAAACTCCATGGGGAAGTTTTGCCCTGACCTATGTCTCTTTGAGCAGGAATCAACTCAAAAAGCAACATATATGATTTTGCTGGCAAAATAATATTTCAGTTCTATGAGGTAGAAGTTATTAAATTTAACTTACTAAGGATTTGAGTGGCACTGTAGGATAAGCACTGGACTGATAACTGCAAGGTCAGCGGTTTAAGACTACCAGCCACTCCTCAGAAATCCTATACAGGGTCAATAAGAGTTGGACCTGACTTGACACTTAAAAACAACAAAAATTTGAGTGGAATAGACAAATGGCAACTGTCATTTTTCTACCGCCAAGCAAAGTTGTACAAATCATAGGAACATATATTTTTGTCCAAAGTGTATGCTTAATACTGTACAAAGGGACTTCAATAAATTTGTGGGGAACAAATGGAAAGGAAAGATGATGGATGTTTCCATAGTATGGAAAATAAAGGAAACACGGAAAAAAGTTTTTCCTGTCTCTAAAGATGGTGGTGGGCTCCTGGTGTGGCACTGTAGGTTAATACACTGGACTACAAGGTTGGTGTGAACCACAAGTTCAGAGATTTAAGCTCACCAGCTACTCCTCAGAAAGCCTATACAGGGTCGAATGGGTCAGAACAGACTCAATGGCATTTAACAAGAACAGCAATAAAGATGGTGACAGGAAGCTTAAAACAAGGAAATGTAATAGTGGAATCTATATTATGTGATAGTTTAGCCAGGTATCGAAGACTCTGGGTAATGGAAACAGTTAATCACAACCTACAAACAGGCTACAATATCACCTTGGAAAAAAAGGTTGGGTGATTTGTTTCCAAAAAGTCACAACCATGAAAACACTAGGAGGGCAATTCTATTCGGATACACATGGAGTAACTATGTGCTGGTATTGACAGGAAATGGTATTGGTAATCAGATAGCTGACTGGTTCATAACATAATATTTGGGTATCTTTGCAAATAAACTATGACTAACATTAGAAAGGCCAACACCAAATTAAATGTGCTGACACAGAAAAGCCGATAGTATATAAAATGAAATATTGTTGTTAAGTGTCATAGAGTCAGTTCCAACTCATGGTGACCAGGTATAGGGTTACTGAGGAGCAGCTGATGGTTCTGAACTGCTGACCTTGTGGTTCAAAGTCCAGTGCTGATCCTACAGCACCACTCCAGAAGTCCTATAAAATGAAATACTGGAAGGTAGAGAAGTTATGGAAACTTATTCCCTCAGAGAAAAATCAATTAAGTTCCCAATTTTGTGATTACTTGCTAAGACAAGAACTAAAGCTTCAATATATGGAGAGCGTGAGGTAGGACTCACATACTATAGGAAGTGATTGGCTTGTAGAACAAACCATTCCATATTCTAGTTACTAGACATGAGGCCTAAGCATAATGAAATGAAACACTGTTGAATCTTGAGCCTTCCCTATAACTGGTTGCAGATTGGACCACTGTGAATCCCTCATTTACCTCAAAAGAAAAAACTATGGTGTTCTGCCTCTTAGGGTGTTCAGATGGTCTGAGATATGGAATATGGAATAAGCAAAAATGAATACTTATTATTTTGGTCTAAACACAATAAAGTTTAGATTTTCTGTTGATTTTAGGTGCCATTGAATTGGTTCCAACAGCAGAATAAACACTGCCCAGTCCTGCACCATCCTCACAATTGTTGCTATGTTCAGCACGTTGTTGTTGTCAATGTGTCAGTCCATCTTGTTGAGGTTCTTCTTTTCATTAACTCTCTACTTTAACATGCATGATGACCTTCTCCAGCAACTGAACCCTTCTGACAAAAGTACAGTTTCACCATCCTTGCTTCTAAGGAGTGTACTTTTTCCAACACAGTACATGGTACTTTCAATGTTCTTTACCA
>NW_006408528.1:29131832-29134461 GCF_000296735.1 Chrysochloris asiatica
ATGGTACCCTCTGCTCTCAGCCAAGATCCAGATAGTGTCAGCAATGAAATCCCTTGCTCCACATACTCTTCTGAATATGATTTGAATTTCTGGCAGCTCCTTGTCAGTGTAATGCTACAACCATTTTTAAATTATCTTCATCAAAATTGTACTTGCACTTTACCTTAATGATATTGCTAAATGAATTCTGCATGCTGTTGGGTCACTTTTATTTGGAATGGGCAATAAGTTGGCCAGGTAGCTGTTTCCCAAATTTCTTGGCATAGAAGAGTGTATCTCCAGCATTGCATCAGTTTGTTGAAACACATTTCAGTTTGAATTTCAATTGAAGCCTTGTTTTCACCAGTGCCTTCAGAGTAGGCTGGATTTCTTCTTTTAATGCCATTGGTTCTTGATTATATGCTACCTCTTGAAATCACTGAGCATCAAACACTTCTTCTTGGCACAGTGACCCTGGGTATTCCATCTTCTTTTGATGCTTCTGTCATCAAAATTTGTCCATTATTGTTGAATGCCATGGAGTCAGTTCTGACTCACAAAGACCCTATGTAGGGTTTCTGAGGAGTGGCTGGTGAGTTTGAACCCCTACCTTGAGGTTCAACTTGACTTGTGGTAGAATCTTTCAAAACTTAGGTTGTTATTGTTAAGTACTGATGAGTCAGTTCCAACTCATAAAGACCCTGTATAGGGTGTCTGAGGAGCAGCTGGTAAATTTGACAATCCATTCTTGCAGTTCAAACTGACTTTGTGGTCCAGTGCTTATCCTATAGTGCCACATATAAAAAGTAGTTTTTAGGGAATTATTTTTTTCTTTCTCTTAATTTAATAAGAAACAAGATTCTATGCTTATATAACCAAAAGTTAATTTGCATAGAAATAACCAAGAACAGAGTTAAGGCAAAAGCCAGGCTTCATGTTAGCATAGTGTAAGTCTCCTAAATTTTCTCATGGTCTTCGTACAGATTTGCAGTCCAAAATACTAGAGGGAATTGAGCAAGTGGCTTAAGATGGTTTCATAAGCAACCATTCATTTCTACCACTTTCATTCATATATTAAACTGTCCATTCAATTGAGTATTAATTAGTAACGGCCATATACACTTTAAGTATACAAAGTGAATCATAGTTGAAAGAATATGGAATTTAGAGTTAAAGATATGAAAATCAATCCTGATTCTGCCACTTATGTAACTTTGGACAAGTTACATGATTTCTATGAGATCTAGCTTTTTAAAATTGCTTTAAAGTTAATACTAATAGTTATCTCATAGAATTAGTTTATGAGGAGTGAGAGAGAAAATTTGTGCTGAACAAAGAAGGCTTTTTATGTATAAATGATAGTTATTTTTATTATTACAAAAATCATTAGCATTGATTTTCAAGCTGGAGTCAGAAGAGGGTGTAGAATGAGGGATATCATAGCTTCTGTCAGATGCCTCTTTGCTGAAAGCAAAGAACACTGAAAGATGTTTACCTGTGCTTTATTGACTATGCAAACACTTTTGACAGTGTGGATCATGAGTAGTTATGGATAACATTGCAAAGACTAGTTATTCCAAAACAGTTCATTGTGTTCATGAAGAACCAGTGTATATATAGATCAAAAGGGGGTTGTTCAGACAGAACAAGGGGACACTGAGTGGTTATAAATCATGAAAGGTGTATTCCAGGATTGTATTTTTTCACTGTACTTATTCAATCTGTATGTTGAGCAAATAAATCTGAGAAATTGGAGTATATGAAGAAGAACGTGGCATCAAGATTGAAGGAAGACTCATTAACCTGCAATATGCAGATGATACAATCTTGCTTGCTGAAAGAAAAGAGGACTTAAAATACATACTGATTAAGATCAAAGACCACAGACTTTAGTATGGGTTGCACCTCAATGTAAAGAAAAAAAAAAAAAGGACAACAATGGACGAATAAACAACATCATGATAAATGGAGAAAATATTGAAATAGTCAAATGCTTCATTTTGCTTTGATTCACTATCAACACACAAGAAATCATTAGTGAAGTAATCAAATGATGTGTTTATTACATTAGGCAAATCTGCTTCACAAGACGGCTTTAAAGGCTCAAGAGCAAAGGCATCAGTGGGAGGACTATGATGAGCTTGACCAACCCGTAGGATTTTTGATAGCTTGATATGCATGTGAAAGTTGGACAATGAATAAGGAAGATCATAGAAGAATTGATGTATTTGAGTTACAGTGTTGGAGAATAATATTGAAAATACTATTACAAACAGAAAAACAAACAAATCTGTACTGGCAGAAGTACAGCCAGAATGCTCCTTAGAGCCAGGATGTCTTTCATATTTTGGACATAATATCAGGGAGGACCAGTCCCTGACGAAGAATATGTTCAGTAAAGTGGAGTGTTCCCCAATGAAGAAATACCCCTAATGAAATGGAGTGTCACAGTGGCAGCAGCCAATGGCACAAGCATAACAACTGTTAGGATGGAGAAGGACCCAACAGTGTTTTCATTCTGTTGTGCACAGAATCTCTATGAGTGGAAATCAACTGGCAGCAGTTAACAACATCATGCTAACAAGGGACTCAAAAAGTGTTCCTTTTAAATGTTTGTGTTTAGAAACAAAAATCCATCTGAAGGGTCATG
>NW_006408528.1:29136961-29146794 GCF_000296735.1 Chrysochloris asiatica
GGTCACCATGAGTCAGAATTGACTCAACAACATACCTACTAAATAAAGTACAGGATAAGCTCTCGACTGCTAACCCACAAAGACAACTGTTCAAACCCATTAGCAACTCCACAGGAGAAAAATGAAGCTTTCTGCTCTGTAAAGTTTTACAGTCTCAGAATTCCTATACAGTGTGGTTATGTGTTGGATTTGATTTTATGGCAGTGTGGGTTGGGTTGTTTGGGGGTTATTTTTTGGCATATGTACTCAATGAGTTACTAAACAACAGTAAAAAAAAAATAGTGCGAATGAATTTCACAATATGATGACACATTTTAGAAGACACACACACAAACATACTGTACAAGTCAATTTCTATGAAGTTTACAGGCAGACAATAGTAATCTAGGTGATAGAGTAAAGACGATAAATTGGCTGGAGTGTTGAAGAGTCCTCTTAATCTAGTGATTGGATACAAAGATATATTTTTGTTACATGCTGCCTTTCTGGTTTTATTCATATTCTATCTGCAACAGAACGGAACACTGCCTGGTCCTGCGCCAGCCTCACAACTGTGAGTCTATTATCGCTGCTACTCTGTCAATCAATATTTGGGAGGGGCCTTCTTTTTTTCTGTTGATGCTTCACCTACCAAGCATGATATCTTTCTCCATATGTCATGTCTGAAGTATGAAAGATGAAGTCTATTCATCCTAGCTTCTAAGGGGCGTTCTGGCTATTCTTCCAACATAGATTTGTTTGTTCTTCTGGCAGTTCAGAGTGGTTTAATTTTCTTCTCTAACACTATAACTCAAATGCATCAATTCTTCTATGGTCATCCTTATTCATTGTCCAATTTTCACATGCAAATGAAGCTACTGAAAATACCTCAGATGCCCCTTAGTCCACAAACAGACATCTTAGATTTTTAACACTTTAAAATGGTCTTTTGCAACATACTTGCCCAGTGTAATGCATCTTTGGATTTCTTGACGGTTGCTTCCATGTGAGTTTATTATGGATCCAAGCAAAATGAAGTCTCTGTCATCATCAGTCTTTTCTCCATTTATCATGATGTTATTCATTGGCCCAGTTGTGAGCATTTTTGTTTTCTTTACATTGAGGCACAATCCATACTGAAGGCTGTAGTAGTTGATCTTTATCGCTAAGTATTTTATGTACTCTTCACTTTCAGTGAGCAGATTGTGTTATCTGCAGGTTGTTCATGAGTTTTTCTGCAATTTTGATGCCATCTTCTTCATATAATCCAACTTCTGAAAATACTTGATTTTGCTTTCTTGAACTGCCCTTTGAAATTTTCTGTTCAGCTCTTTTGTTTCATCATTTTTTTCCAGTTACTTTAACTTCTCAAGATTAAGTTTCAGTATCTCTTCTGAGATCCATTTTGGTATTTTCTTTGTTTCCTGTCTTTTTAATGAGATTTTGCTTTCTTCCTTTATAGTGTTCTTGACGTCATATCACAAATTGTCTTGTCTTTTCATATTAGTGCCTAACACATGATATCTGCTTTTGAGATGGTATTGAGAGGTACACATACATAACAATTTATCAAACTATACTGTAAATATTTATGTACATTATTGCATTAATATACATTAAGAATTACAAAAATAACTGTAACTACTTTGTAACTCCCCACTGCCAATCATAATGCTTTCAAAAATAATGTTCCCTTTTTAATTAAAAACAAATTGCTGTTCACATCGAGTCCGTTGTGATCCACAGTGACCCTGCATAGAATTTCCAAGGAGTGGCTGGTGAGTTTGAACACCGACCTGTGATTCAAATAGACCTTGTGGTCAAGTGCTTATACTTGACCAGCACTATCTTGTGATTTATTGCACAGATAATATATTTAAACAAAATTTCATAAAAGCATTACCCTAATTCAAATGTAACAAGAAAATAAAGTTCAAGTAATACATTTTTAAATGTTAATATTTGGTGATGATTGACCAGAAGACATGACGTACTTGCATACTTGAATGATTCACTCTAATAACCATAAATAAAAATGTTGGCAATGCAAAATAGTTTAATTGTGTAGACAGGACATTTTGAAGGAAAGTCACATGATTGGCATTGATGTTGAAAACCTGATTTCTGAAATGATAAATGCTGGTAAACTTCCAAACTAAAAAGGACAGTTTTCCTTTCATCTTACATACTATTTCTGAATATTTTGGTGTGTTTTCAAGATGTGCAAAATATGTTTTGTATTTAAAGAGGTCTAGCCAATAAAAATGCAAACAGACATTGTACCTACCTAAATATAAGAATGTGTAGCATTCTGGTGTGGCATTGAAGGTCAACACTGTACTGCTAGCTGCAAGGTTTGCAATTCAAACACACCAGTCGCTCCTTGGAAACCATATACAGGGTCACTATGAGTCCTGGTGTGGTGCTGTGGACTAATGTGTCAGACTGCAAAGTCATTTGAACTGCAAGGGCGGTGGTTCAAGCTCACCAGCTGCTTCTTGGAAACCCTACACAGGGTTGCTATGGGTTGGAATCGACTCAGTGGCACTACACAACAACAACAACACAACAACTGTATTGTTCATTAGCATCTGAATGCAAATATAAAGTATATCACACAGTAAACTCAATGATACCATAATTCTTAAGAAAAATCTTAAAAGATCATAGTTTTCCTGCCCTTAATGTCTCAAAAGCAAACTCAAAAATAAAATAATGGCATTAAAGAGAACAGTGACTTGAGTGTTGAAGGTTTGCCTATATCTGAAAATGACATTTACAAATAGTCTGTTTGTTGTTGTTGTTAGATGCCTTGGAGCCGATACCAACTCATAGAGACCCTATGCACAGCAGAATGAAACATTACCCATTTCTGCACCAACCACACAATCATTGCCATTCTTGAATCTATTGCTGCTGCCACTGTGCCAATCCATCTTGTTGGGGTCTTCCCCTTTTTCAATAACTTTCCACTTTATGAAGCATGATGCCCTTCTCCAGAACTGATCTCTCCTGATAATATGTCCAAAATATGAGAGTCGAAGTCTGGCCATCCTGGCTTCTTAGGGACATACTGGCTTTACCTCTTCTAAAGCAGATATGTTTATTCTTTTGGTGCTCCATGACTCTTTTAATATTCTTCTCCAGCACCATAACTCAAATGAATCATCAATCTTTCCACAGTCTTCATTACTCACTGTCTAACTTTCACATACATATGAGATTACTGAAAATACCATAGCTTGGGTCAGATGCACCTTAGTCCTCAAACTGACATCTTTGCTCTTGAACACTTTAACGAGGTCTTGTGCAGCAGATTTGCCTAATGCAATACATCGTTTCATTTCTTGACTGCTGCTTCCATGAGTGTTGATGGTTAATCCAAGCAAAATGATGTCTTCGAAAACTTCCATTTTTTTCTCCCTCTATCTTGATGAAATTGGGCTGTGAACCTTAAGGTCAGCGGTTCGAAACTACCAGCCGCTCCGCGGGAGAAAGATGAGGCTTTCTACTCCCGTAAAGATTTACACCCTCAGAAACCCTGTACAGGGTCGCTATGGGTCGGAACCGACTCGATGGCACTTAACAACAACAACAACAACAATCTTGATGATATTTATTGGTCCAGTAGTAAAGATTTTTGTTTTCTTTACATCGAGATGAAAACCATACTATGGTCTTTATCTTCCATCAGTAAGTATTTATGTCCTCTTCACTTTCAGCAATCAAGGTTGTGCCATCTGTATATAAAATAATCTGTAGGCTGATGATAAATAAATGGAAAATGTAAATCAATAGGATAGAGACAGGTAAGGTATTGGGATAAGTGAAAATGTCTCTCAAACATTTTTCTTAAAATTGTTACTTAATGGCCTCATTAGTCACAAACTGTTTCATCATAAAGATCAAAAAGAAACAACAGAATTTGATGATGTATCCTATACAATCATAAATGAAAATAGTTTTTATTTTACGTGGTTGGTACATTTGAAGACTTAAATATATTTTCCATAAATTTTACTTATATTTTCTGGTAAACATGTTAACAGTAGATATTTTTAAACTATCTAACTGAAAAGCTCAAATCAATTTTCTACTAAAAACCAAATCCAAACCAATTTGGCAGCTGCATTCCACAGTAAAAATATCTGCAAAAGATATTATGTTAAAGGCAGTGAAAGAGCTACTGTACGTCAAACTGGCATTATGAAGAAAAAATTAGTTACATAGTATGTTTAGTATTGGTTCAGACACAAATATCTCTTTGAATGGGATAGAAAGGTATTACTTTCTCTCCACATGTGCGTGCCACATGAGCCAGGTGAAGGAGAGAATGGGAAAACTGTGATGACAGTTCTATGTTCAAAATCTAATTACTTCAATATGAATCCCTACAGCTGTTATAAATGTACTATTTTTAAAACTGGTAGTATTCGAGATATTTAAGAAAGCTAGCATATGATCCCCAAAGGGGTGAGATTTCTCTACTTATTTCTCCATTTCTTTGTGATGCATCATACAAACTGCATGCAAATGCACTGCTGCATAATATTTAATCTGTGAAATCCAAATAATTAAATTAATAGCAAGCTGATATTAGGAGTGTAGATGGTGTACATATTGAAAGAATGTGTAAGAATGTTCCTATTGTATACTACTGATTCTAATCTTTTAACAATTGTGGTGGTGCACCATATCTGGAGATGCAACATATCCACTAAGCAAAGTACACCTACTTTCTACACAATTGAATTCTATACTAATTTCTTTCATTAATAAAATTATACAATCACATTGTTTCTTTAATATACATATTTGAGAAGGTCTGTTTCTGTCTAGCATTAGTGAAGGTTATTTAACTTACACAGAGAAAGCTGTCTTGCTCTTTTCAGCAGAAGACTAAATAAGTAGTATCTGTTTTTCTCATGAATGAAAAATCTTTAATTCTTAGAAGATGTTTTAAATCATTGTTTTTTATTATCTTAGGTGAAACAATCGTTATGTATGTTGTAAAGAAATAAGACTTCAAGGATGTTTCTAAACCCTTGAAGAAATTATCGCTGTTGCTAAGTGCCATGGAGTCGGTTCTGATTCATATCTACCCTGTACAGGGTTTCCAAGGAGTGGCTGGTAGGTTTGAACTACCAACCTTTTAGTTAGCAGTCCAGTGTTATTCTACAGTTGTTGTTGTTGTTAAGTGCCATTGTGTTGGTTCTGACCCATAGTGACCCTGTATAGGGTTTCTGAGAAGCAGCTGGTGAGCTTGAATTGCCGACCTTGCGGTTCAAATGGCTTTGCATTGTGGCTCATTAACTCACAGCGCCATACCAGGACTCCAGATACCACACAAGATTCCTTGTAGAAGTTAGGTCTGACACAAATAATTAAATAGGGGTTTCTTTGTACTTACCGAGTTAGAGGCAGCCCCCATTATTATTATTTGTTTCTGTAAGATGAAAAACATGTTAGCTATTTTCTATAAACTTGTTTGGCATAATAAACTATAAAACATTTTATTACATTTTTCAAATATTTTAGTATTTTTCACATATTACTTTTTAAATGACACACTTCAGATGGATATATTTGACATGACAATTTGATTGTTTTCCTTGAAATTGTCTATTTGAATAAGGCTATAAGTTGCTCCTGACTCATAGTAACCTCGTGCAGTATAAATGGAAACACTGCCCAGTCCTGTACAACCATCACAATTATTATATTTGAGCCCATTGTTCTTGTCACGGTGTCAATCCATCTAGTTAACAGTCTTTTTCTTTCTAGCTGAACTTGCATTTTACCAAGCATAATGTCTTTCTCCAGTCATATTCTGAGTGTCTTCCAACATGAGAGATTCATCTTCTGGCACTACAGCAGACAATGTTCTGCCACTATTCATAAGGCTTTCAATGGCAAACTCTTCAAAAGTGGTATGCCTCTACTTCTTCCTAGTCTGTCTTACTATGCAAGCTCCACTGAATCCTAGCCACCATAGGTGTCCCTGTTGGCATTTGAAATACAAATGGCACAGTTATTAGCATCACAGCAACATATGAGCCACCACAGTATGACAAACTATGTTTTGTTGTTGTGAAGTTTCATCACGTCATGTCCAACGTATAGTGACCCTGGATAAGGCTTCTGAGGAGCAACTGGTGAGCTTGTAGTGAAGTTAAATTTCATGAATTGATATGTTAATGTACATGAAATCACTCATCAAGTAAACTGATCTACAACTAAATAAACTGTCACTAATTTCACTGGTTACTCTTATTCTTCATGATATTTCTGAAAAAAATAAAACAATTGTCTTTGGTGGTTAGTATAAATTTGAGCCTTGTGACTAAAATTAAACCAGATGTATAATCTTCTTCATGTGCTAGAATTGAAAAAATATTATATGGGCAGTCAGTATCTAATCAGTTAATTTTTTTTTTAATGTTTTATTGTGAATTGTGTGATAGTCTACATGGGAGAAGATCAGCTTTACATTCATTCCATCATCCATCATTTCATTGGCATAGTTACCATCCCGTCCATGCATCCTTACCCAACCAAGGGGTGTACCCTGTAAGCCTGCACCGCCCCCACCCACCACAGTCCTCAGCCCCTTTCCATCTCCTGATCCCAAGTCCCCAGCCCCACCATCCCTTGACGTCGTCTTCTCTGCCTCCATCTCAGGCCTCACCGCCTCTCTGGGTAGGATTCCGCTCTTCGCTCTTCTCCATCGATGGTCCCAGGGTCCTCTGCTCCTAGACTGATAAGTTAATCACTTCCCTCTTTGCTACAAAATGTCCATCTTTAGATTTCCAACCCTCACAATTTGTCCTGATAAAAATTATTCACCATTGCATCACAAGAGACCCATCTATATTTTGTTTCATCAGCCCTTCCTAATCAGTTAATTTTTTATCTTAAGTAATTGGTCTTGATTATTTGTAATATACAGATAAACAAATCTATTTAAAAGATTTGCTAGTGTTGTTAAGTATCTTTGAGTCAGTTCTGACTCATAGTGACACTGTATAGGGTTTCTGAGAAGTAATTTGTAGGTTTGCTAAGCAACCTTGTAGTTAGCAGTCCAGTGTTTATCCTACATTGCCATATCAGGAGTCGAGGTTTACTAACAGATTTGTTAGTATATTTCTATCAATCTATAATTTTTGGATCAATTGGTAACAAAATTTATTTAATCTATTTTGGACTAAGTTAAATAAAGCTATTTTATATTGACAAAGTTATTCCCTTAACACTATTAATAATTGCTTGCCTTGCTATTATTAAAGACTTTTAAGAAATCATTTTCAATGTTACAACAAATAATCCGCTTCTGTTTTTGTTAGGCGTTGATTAAAACTCATTGTGACGCTATTTACAACAGATCAAAATGCTGCCTGGTCCTACATCATCCTCATAACTGTATCTATGTATGAGCTCATTGTTGCAGCTACTGTAACAATCCATCTCACTGAGGCTTTTCCTCTTTTTCTCTGACCCTCTACCAAGAGTAATTGCCATCTCCTGGTACTGCTCTCTCCTGAAAACATGTTTTAAGAAAAATCTCTTCTTAGGGATATTCTTGCTGTACTTCTTCTAAGACAGATTTGTTGTTTTTCTGGTAACCAATGGGAGTCATGGTGTGGTGCTGTGGGTTAATGTGCCAGACTGCAAAGCCATTTGAACTGCAAGGTCGGTGGTACATGCTCATCAACTGCTCCTGGGAAACCCTATACAGGGTTGCTATGGGCCATAACAGACTCGATGGAACTTCACAACAGCAACAATGGTATATTTAGTATTCTTTGCAAACAACACAATTCAAAGGCATCAATCTTCCTAGCTATCATCATTGTACAGCTTTCTCATGTATATGAGGTATTTGAAAATACTTTGACTTGGGTTAGGTGTGTCTTAGTCTTCAAGGAGACATCTTTGATTTTTAATGCCTTTAAGTTGGTTTCTGATGAGTGACTAGGAGTTTTAACCACTGGCCTCTGGTTAGCAGTCCAGTCCTTAACCTACAGTGCTATACCAGGATTCATTTAACACTTTAAAGAGCAATTTTACAGCAGATTTGCCCAAATGAAATGTTTTCTTATGTTGTTGTTTTTCTGACAGCTGCTTCCATGGCTAATGATTATAGATACAATAGAATTGAATTCCTTGATAACATCAACATTTTCTCAATCTATCATTACATAGCTTATTACTCATTGTGAAGATTTGGTTTGTTTTTAATGTTGAGGTATAATCCACACTGAAGATGGTAGTCATTGTCTTCAAGTCTTCTTCACTTTCAACAAACAAAATTTGTGTCATCTGTAGATTTCAAGTTGTCAATGGGTCTTCCACAGTCCTGAAATCACATTCTTTTTCATATAACCTATCATTTTGGAATATTTGCTCAGCATAGATTGAATGAGTATGGTAAAAGGATACAACCAGATGAACACTTTTCCTGATTTTAAACAAGTCATTATCCCCTTGTTCAGTTTAAGTGATTTGCTCCTCTATGTAAGCCATGGTATTTTCAATAACCTCATATGCATGAGAAAGCTGGACAGTGAATAAGGAAAACCATAGAAGAATTGATGCTTTTGAGTTATGGTGTTGAAGAAGAATATTGAAAGTGCCATGGGCTGCCAAAAGAACCAATAGATTCGTTTTGGAAGAAGTGCAGCTAGAGTACTCCTTGGCAGCCAAGATGGCCAAACTTCGTCTCTCATACTTCGAACATATTGTCAGGAATGACCAGTCACTGGAGAAGGATATCATGTTTGGTAAGGTGGAGGGTAAGAGAAAAAGAAGAAGACCCTCAATGAGATGGATTGGCCAAGTGGCAGCATCGATGAACTCAAGCATGGCAACAGTAGTGTGGTTAGCCCAGGATGAGGTTAGCCAACGGGAGAAAGATGAGGCATTCTGCTCCCATAAAGATTTACAGCCTTGGAAACCCTGTACAGGGTCGCTATGACTCGGTTCTGACTCCATGGCACATAACCAACCAACCAACCACCTTCCCTAATAAACACCATAATCATGAGTATGGTTTATGAGTTCTGTGTGGCCATTGAAATGAATGATCAAACCCAGCAGAAAAGTAGAAATCGCCTTGGGAGGGATGGTTGGTGTTAGAATTGGTAAAGAAGGCTGGAGAATGGAGGCATGTCTGACTTCGACCTCAAAGGAATAGGCCTTGGGCTGATCTTGAGTTTAATTCCCCTTCTCTCTTGTGAAGTCAGATGCCTCTCTAGTGCCATTATAGATCTACACTACTGAATGCCTTTCCATATGCAATAAAATAGAGATAAACATCTTTCTAATATTCTATGCTTTCAGCCAATATCCATATGGCATCAACAAAGATATTATTCCAAGTCTTGTTTGGGATCTGGCTTGAATTTCTGGCACTTCCCCATCTATGTATTGCTGCAATTATTTTTAAATTGTCTTCGGAAAATTTTACTTGTATGTGATATTAATGATATTATTCAATAGTCTCTGCATTCTGCTGGATCACCTTTCTTTGTAATGGACACAAATATGTACCTTTTCCAGTCCGTTGACCAGATCGTTGTCTTCTAAGTTTCTTGGCACAGACAATTGAGCACCTTCAGTGCAGCTTAAGTTTACTGAAACAATTCAATCGAGATTCTATCAATGTCTAGCATTTTCTTTTCCACCAATGACATAAGTACAACTTGAATTTCTTTCTTCAGTACCCTCAGTTCATGATCATGTTCTGAATCCTAAAATAGTGGAACATCAACTAATTCTTAACTCTATATTTCTTCTATCTTTTTTGATGTTTCCTGCACACTTTAAATTTTGCACTTTGTTGTTGTTGTTGTTGT
>NW_006408528.1:29148119-29163222 GCF_000296735.1 Chrysochloris asiatica
GTGTGCGACAAGGTTGTGTTCTTTCACCATTCTTATTCAACCTGAATGCTGAGCAAATAATCAGAGAAGCTGGGTTTTATGAAGAAAAACATGGCGTCAGGATTGGAGGAAGACTCATTAACAACCTGAGATATGCAGATATCTCAGGTTGCTTGCTGAAAGTGAAGAGGACTTGAAACATTTACTGATGAAGATTAAAGAGCACAGCCTTTGGTATGGGTTAAATTTTGCCCTTAGAGTCCTTTAATATTGTTACTCAGAACTTGATTTATTCTATCATTGACAGAATTGCACGTCAGGATAGATTGTGAAGTATTCTTTTTGATGATGAATGTGATGTTATTCATTTGCAATTTGTCTTCCTGACTTAGTAGATCATGTGATTAAGAGGTCCTACAATCATAAACCAGAGACATAGAAGATGAGTGTTAAGTGAGGAGTGCTTTTGATCATTACAACATAGAAAAAATCTGCAACTTGACACTATAAATTAAAAATAAAAATTGCTTTTGTTGTTGTTAAGTGCTGTAGAGTCGGTTATGACTTATAGTGATCCACTATAGAGTTTCTGAGGAATAACTGGTGAGCTTGAACCACCAACCTTGGAGTTCAAATTGACCTTGAAGTCCAGTGTGTTAACACACAGCACCACGCCTGGACTCAAAAATTCAAAATTAATATATTTCAAATAGATTGCTGTGCTATGAGTTTGAACACACCGTATGGTACCTGGCAACAACATTCACTTTATAAACTGGAATCTATCACAAAATATACTCTAATAGCTTCAGTTAAAAAATTTGAAGATAACCTATAGCCTAAAAGTGGAAGCTGTATATTGTGAATAATCTTTGTGCAGAGTCAATGTTAACTGAACTAGGGAGACTTTCTATTTTAGATCAACACTGATATTGGTTGGACATTCTGGCAAGAGTATAAGCATCTGAAAAATAAATGCAAATATATTCTAGTAAATATACAGGTTGCCAAACAATCTGACCTTCAAATCAATGTTTGCAATACGCAAGCAGTTACCATAATGACTTGGTGCTTCTCAAAAGAAAATCAAGAGGGAAGCTGAATTTACTACTCCCTGTTGCTATGTTGTGTCTCTTATCTAATTTACAAGGTATGATGACTCACTTGAAGGTGTTTATACCTGGTAAATACAGACTGGAAAATGAATCAAGCAAGCAAAATATCCCATTAACTGCCCTTGGAACCAATGAAATTCAAGCCAACTTGGAGCCAGCTGTATTTCTTTTTTGGATTTTATAGGAAATCAAACTTAGGGTTTCTTTTTCAATGGGAAATGTATTCCACAAGAGCTTGTGGGGAATTCAGCACATTCTGATTTAATGAGTCTTTATGTAATACATGCTTATTTTAAAATTTAAAACTGCTTGAAGGCGTAAACTAGGTCATTTTCACAATCTCTTCTCCCTAGAGAGACTCACATAGTAAATATTTTTTGAATAAATGAATAAATAATACAAAGAACAAAAGAAATCAACAAAGGAGCTTTTTTATTGACCCCTTCCTTCAATCCTTCTGGTAAATAATCCGTAGTTTTATCATGAGTGTTTTGTTTTTGTTTTTTAGTTTCTCCCTGAGTGATTTCATTTATGTCCATTAATTCAGTTTCCTTTTATATGGTGATTTCTCTCCAATTTATGTATCAATCTTGACATTTCTCTTAGGTGTCAAATTCACTCTGGTGTTTCTGCTATAACATGATTACTTATATATTGTCGAACACATTTCACATTTTGCAAAAGAATGCACTAAAAATAATAGAACTTAAAGAAAATCTACAGCTTGAGCGGGCCACCAAATGTTTCTGTTTTTCAGTGGTCCATTCCACTATGTACCAGAACACAATGTTACTTTGTATCAGAACACTAACAATGCAATAGTAATTCCAATAAAAATAGCTAGCAGTATACAAAGATGGAAACATTCCAATATATAATGAAATATTTCAGGAAATATAGGATATGGCATTAAAAATTATAAAGTCAATTTTACGGTAGTATAAGAAAAGATTAAGACTGCTGAATTATGGAAATATGGGAAAAACATACAAAGAAGAAATACATGGCTGAAGAAGAACAGAGTACATGAACACCATGTATTTAGCTGTGTTCATGCATGTTCTATTCATATGCATGTTCTCTGTGATGAAAAATATTAACATGCTTAGAAAATTTACTTTGGAACCAAAGAAAATGTGATATTATAATGATCTATAACCTACTCATGTAATAGAGCACAAAGTAATTTTCATTGCAGAAACAGTCATTTTATCACAATACATAGGACTTCTGTATAGAAAAAATTCTCAAGTAGATAAACAATTCTATTGTCATCCAGTCAATTACAACTCAGGTGGCTCTCTCCGACAGAGTAGAACCTGCCCATAGGGTTTCCAAGGCTGCAATCTTTCTCCCTTGAAGCAGCTGGTGGGTTTGAATGATCAACTTTTCAGTTAGCAGCCAAATGCTTAACCATTATACTACCAGAGCTCCATAGATATACTATCAAAACAAAAAAATCCACTGCCATCAAGTCAATTCCAATACATAATAACCCTATATAATCTTTCTGTTGAGTTGGTTCCGATCCATAGTGACCCTACATAGGGTTTCCAAGGAGCAGCTGGTGGATTTGAACTACTGGCCTATGGTTAGCAATCCACTGCTCATCCTACAGTGCTATATCAAGACTATGTTGTTGTTGTTAGGTGCCATTGAGTCAGTACTGACTCATAGTGACCCTATGTACCACAGAGTGAAACACTGCCCAGTCCTGGGCCAACCTCATAATTGTTGCCACCCTTGAGCCCATTGATGCTGCCACTTTGCCAATCCATCTTGCTGGGGGGTCTTCCTCTTTTTCTCTGACCCTCCACCTTACCAAACATGATATCCTTCTCCAGTGACTGGTCCCTTCTTACAATGTATATGAAGTATGATAGATTAAGTTTGGCCATCCTGGCCTCCAAGGAGCACTCTGGCTGCACTTCTTCCAACACAGATGTGTTGGTTCTTTTGGCAGACCATGTCACTTTCAATAGTTTCTTCCAACACCATAACTCAAAAGCATCAGTTCTTCTATGGTCTTCCTTATTCACTATTCAGCTTATGCATACATATGAGGTCATTGAAAATACCATGGCTTGGATCAGGTGCACCTTAGTCCTCAAGCTGACATCTTTGATCTTCAACACTTTAAAAAGGTCTTGTGCAACAGATTTGCTAATGCAATACATCGTTTGATTTCTTAACTGATGTTTTCATGAGTGTTTATAGTTGATCCAAGAAGAATGAAGTCCTTGACAACTTCAATCTTTTCTCCTTTGATAAGAATGTTGGTTATTGGTCCAGTGGTGAGAATTTTTGTTTTCTTTACATTGAGATGTAAGTCATACCGAAGGCTGTGCTCTTTGATCTTCATCACCACTTGTCTGTCAGTTTGTCATACCGTGGTGGCTTGTGAGTTGCTGTGATTATTGAAGCTATGCCAGGGTCACCTATGGTGGACAGGTTTCAGATGAGCTTCCAGACAAAGACAGACTAGGAAGAACAAGTGACGGACTACTTCCGAATATTTAGTCACTGAAAACCTTACGAATAGCAGAGAAATACCAAGACTATAGACACCTTAAAGTCAAATGTATCCAGGATGAATCTTGCTGTCAAGCCTGAACCATCAGCGTTGTGTTTAGCAGTCTAGTGCTTATCCTACAACACCACACTAGAGTTATAGACACCTTAAACTCGAATGTCTCCAAGATGAAACACGCTATCACCTTTACCATTTACTTGAAATAATGGCACTACTGTAATTTAGGTGTGAAATAATGCAGTTGTGGCAGTAGCAATCAAATATTGTTGCTGTTGTGAAGTGCCGTAGAGTCAGTTCTGACCCATAGTGACCCTGTTTCTGAGGAGCAGCTGGTGAGCTTGAACTGACAACCTTGCAGTTCAAACGGCTTTGTGCATTAACCCACAGCGCCACACCAGGACTCCAGCAATCGAATATATGTGGTGTTAAATAAGGATTAGCAACAATACTGTGTAAAATGGTTTTATTGTGAGGAAAGCATTTAATGCTGATAATCAATATTTGCATCTATTAAAATGAAGTAACAGGTATGTAATTTATTTTCTGTGTTAGTGTTAATAAAAACATTTAAAATAAAACCTGACTTCTAAATGTTCGAGAAATAATAGACCATTATTAAGATTATCTCTGCATCCACTTTATCCTTACAATTCAAATGCAGCACTCAAGAAATCAAATTACAACTAATGCAATTAGGCAAATCTGCTATAAAAGTTCTCTTTAAAGTGTTAAAGAGCAAAGGTGTCACTTTGAGGACTAAAGTGCACCTGATACAAGCCTATTTTCAATAGCTTATATGCATGTGAAAGTTGGACAATGCAAAAAAAAAACCATAAAAGAATTGATGTATTTGAGTTATGGTGTTGAAGAAGAATATTAAAAGTACCATGAACTTCAGAAGAACAAACACATCTCTGTTAGAAGAAGTACATCCAGAATGCTGCTTAGAAGCCAGAATACTTTGGACATGTTTCCAGGAGAGACCAGTCTCTGGAGAAGGGCATCATGCTTGGTAAAATGGAGGGTCAGCGCAAAAGAGAAAGACCCCCAATGAGACAGATTGGCATAGTGGCAACAGCAATGGGTTCAAATTGAGGATGACTCAGGAAAGACAGTGTTTCGTTCTGTTGTGCTTAGGGTCTCTATTAGCTGCAACAAACTTGAAGACACCTAACAACAAAGATAATATTCTTGACACAAAAACCTGAACTAAATTGCAAATATTCTAGCTAGATTATGATATTATGTGTACATTTTGTCACTTTTCAGATACATTGAATATAAGATAGGTTTTTTAAAAAGTATGTTTTTGTTTTTAAAACCAAAGTAAAATAAAAATCCCTTTAAAATGTGGTTAAAACATAATTAAGATTTATATTGAGATTTAAAACAGGTGATTTGAAACCTAAGCAACAATATTTAGCTATAAATTTATTTTTTATCTTTTCATTAATAGTGTCTGTGACAATACAAAATTTTTGGAAACTCAGAGTCAACAAGGGGTAAGTTTTCTTTCCTCTTCTTCATTTTGCCATTTTGCTTCCTTCCACCATATTTATAGATGCTCATATATACATTAGTTACATACATATTGTTTCCATCTGGATAGAAATAACTCTGATTACATAATCTGGGCACAAGATTCCTGGTGTGGCGTTGTGGGATAAAACACTGGAACAAGGTTAGTTTGAACTGCAAGGACGGCTGTTTAAAATCACCAGCAGCTCCTTAGAAACCCTATATGGGGGTCACTATGAGTCGGAACCGACTTGTCAGCACTTACCACCACCAACAACAAGCATTAGAATTAATCAGGTAAAGTCTAATAAATTATTGTGTGAGAGAAAATTAATGAGCATATATAGACAGAACTGTCTAATGACTGATGTGACTTCTAGCAATACAAGCGGGTTTCAAAAGTTTTTGAAAACTGCCATTATATTTTAATTCCAATTTCCACAAACTTTTTGAAGCACCCTTATAATGTTAATCTATGTTCAAGGAGGTTATGTTTTAGAAAACATTTAAGTAAAATTGGAAAGAATCAAGTGAAAAAAAAAAAAAAACATTGTACAAAGTTTGAAAATGTACCGATGAACTTTCACTATAAGATAAATGGACAATATGGCTTAAATTTAGATATTATTGTTTGTCATATTGTGGTTCTTGTTACAAATATATAACATAAAATTTGATAATATAATTACTTACTGATTGGAATGTACAACTCTACAAATGGACTTTAATATCAACAGTAAGTAATATATTATATTCACTTTTGTAACTGAAACAAAAGTTGGCATACAGCTGTTATTTAAAAGTACATGCTGAATGAATGAGTAATAGATCCAACAGAAAAACAAAATTAGCTGCTGCCCTAAAAGATTGGTATCATGGATTTCAGCATATACAAAACATTGGCAGTGTTTTTATTTCTTATCTGTTAATATAATTCACCTTCTAATGCATGCAAGATGACTCATAATTAAACCTGTAAGAGGTGATGGAGCTAGACAGCAGTATAGTTAATACAATACTGGGCAAAAGTCTGGGCAAAAATTCCAAGTACTACTGGTGCCAAATAAAGGCACTTCAAAACCTCTTCATTACCTTCCAATGCCAAGGGGATTCTGTTGAAAAACAACTCATAAAGTATGTGAAATCAAGGGTTTCTGCTATCATGGTTTTTATTTTCTAGAGCTCTAGCAGGCAATAAGGACTTGTGGTGTGGCTCTGTAGGATCAGCACTGGACTGGGCTGATCAGTCAGCAGTCCCAAACCCATCAGTTACTCCTTGGAAACCCCATATAGGGTTGCTATGAGTTGGAATCGACTCAATAAGCAAGTAACAACACAATAAGCAAGTTACAAGGACCAAAGAGTGACAGTTCTAGGGAAGCAGTGCACAATTTTGATCCAGTTTTGTTCAAGACTGCATAATAATATGAGACCCATAATCACAAAACAAATCTAACAAATCCATTGCTGCGGAGCCATTTCTAACTCATAGTGACATTTAATAAGTCTGTGTTTACATTATCCAAATTCCTCAGTATTTTCTCTTCAGAGAAAAAAGGACCTCATTGGAAATTTCCGTTTTAATTCAGACACATAAAAGTTACTTGGAAGTCATCATTCCAATTCCTATGACGAAAACAGCAGCTGTTGTTGTTGTAGTTGCTATGTGCCGTGGAGTCGGTTCCGACCCATAGTGACCCTGCATAGGATTTCCGAGGCTGTAAATCTTAACGGGAGCAGAAAGCCTCATCTTTCTCCCGCGGAGCAGCTGGTAGTTTCAAACAGCTTGTTAGAAATGAATACCGATGTTGCATAAAAGACATTTGGTGAGACTAAATTACCTTGGCAAAGCAAAATTTACTCCTGCAAGAGGGTGCGTGTGCATAGCCGTACATACAGGAACAGGCCAGCGAGCACACTGACTGGGCAGTCCACTCGCGTTTTTAATCTCTGACCCGAGTGTCAAGGCTGTGTCTCACCCCATTGGCAAGGGTTTTGACCACACAATCTTTTCCCCACCTGGTTGGATAGTTCAAATTTTTAAGGCACGCATTCCTACTTTGTTGTTGTTGTTGTTAAGTGCCATCGAGTTGGGTCGGACCCATAGCGACCCTGTACAGGGTTTCCGAGGGTGTAAATCTTTACGGGAGTAGAAAGCCTCATCTTTCTCCCGCGGAGCGGCTGGTAGTTTCGAACCGCTGACCTTAAGGTTCACAGCCCGATTCGTAACCACTACGCTAAAGAAAAAGAGTGTGATCATAAATTCTTTACTCTATGAAGTAGTTAAAAGAAAAAGAAAGCAATCATAAATTCTCTACTCATTTCAGGAAGTAACCAAAGAAAAAGAGAAAGATCATAAAGTCTTTATTTCAGGACATTTAAAAAAAAAAGGTTACCCTAATACAATAAACAGTATTATAATATATATACTATTCCCCACAATTCCCCCCTCTTTTTTTTTTTTTTTTTTAAGGAAGTAAAAGAAAAAAAAAATCATCTGAATACAATAAACAGGATTATAATTTTTTTTAAAATTCTTTTTACACTTCATTCTTTTCTTCAAATTTTGCAAGGAGATGTTGACTTTGGCATTCATATGTTTCTAGGTGAAAAAGGTTATTTTGGTATGGGGGTCGGGGTTGTTTGGATAGGGCTGTGTCTATGAGTTTTAGAACTAATTCTCTTACACAGGGTATAATACAATATCACATTAGTGTTAATACGCCAAATACGATAATTAGGTGAGGACTGAAGTCATAAGCTCTTTCCATTTCCCGAATCACTGTTCCATGATATTAGAAAAGGAGTCATCTGTGCCTGAGTTTTCAGCAAGTTCATTAGCTAAGGTGGTCAGCCCTTGTAATCCTTCGGTAATGGTACCATCAGGAGGTGCGTTACTGAGAATGCAAGTACAACATTGGACTTAGATCATAACACATACTTCTTTTTTTTCTGCTGATCTCATATCTAGGGCTAACTTGTTTTCCCAGGCCATTTTGCCAGTAGGTCCTAATTGTTCTGTTCCTTTTACAGCACCGCTGGTATAATTTACAAATCTTTGTTGATTATAATAGATGTAGTTAAATCCAGTCCACATTTTTGTTCATGGTTGACCACCAGAATATTACAGATTCAAACCCTGCAGCTATTTGGTTTCTTGTTTTGAATTTGTTTGGCACCCCTCGGGGAATTCCTATACTGTCTATGTAAACATGGGAATTGAAGGAACCATGGGGAATAACCACACTTCTCTTGGCTTTATACCTGTTTCCTGATGTTGTTGGTTGATGGAATGCCAGGGTGAAAGGG
The DNA here is from genome assembly GCF_000296735.1 of Chrysochloris asiatica. Classification (NCBI taxonomy): domain Eukaryota; kingdom Metazoa; phylum Chordata; class Mammalia; order Afrosoricida; family Chrysochloridae; genus Chrysochloris; species Chrysochloris asiatica. Next base: position 29,156,574 of record NW_006408528.1, read on the forward strand.
ATAGCCAATTGCACCAAAGCACAGGTGCCATTCCAATTAGCCGGTAAAGCCCCGAATAATTGTTTCCCATAATGCCACCAGACATCTGCTCGTGGAATAGCTAGGGCTGAAGCTCTTTAGTATCCCATCAGGTTTCTGATGAACATCAAATTCCCCCCATGTCTAGAGAGACATGAAGTGAAACTGACATTTGATGCTGGAGGCTTAACGGTCCTCGGGGGCTGACCCATAAGACCCCTGACATTAGGAAACAGTTGTGACAATGAGTTACAGGATTCGTTGCCCCAGGATATAGGGTCTTTGAAGACAGCAACCATACAGTGCATGCCCTAGGAGTCTGAGGACCATCGAGTGGAAAGAGGACCACTTGGGCTTCTTATCTTCCTGTTGCACAAGTGTAACAATCGCTCTTATTTAGAGTGCAAACAGAATATTTTATCCATTCCAACCAAGCATTCGCAGCCCCATATCCTGATTCTATAGCTATAGTTTGTCTTAAGTCTTTAACTTACATAATTGTCACTTTGGAAGGGTCATTTCCTGAATTTAAGGAGGGTTTTACTAGATCCAAATCATTTCTAGGATTCTGTGTTTGAGTTATATACTAAAGGTAGAGCTTGAGTTTTGTCTAATTAGTTTTAGAGAGGAGACTCCTATAGGACCCTTTGCTGTAACATCAGCTCCCAATCCATCGTTTCCTATTATTAAAGGTTCTCTAGTCATGGTTTGGGATTATCTATAATTAAGAGTAATGGATTGATTGCATTGTAAGGGTTTGCAATGTGGGGGTAGGGTGGACCCTCGTACGAGCTAGAAGTCCATTACTGATATTGGGTGGTCCACCGAACATCATTCCAGTTATTACAAGGACCCCTCAAAGCACTATATTTATGTTTGTTTCTCACTGTTCTAAATGGGCAAAGATATTTATCAGCACTGGAAAATTGTCTCTGAGATTTCTCTTGTCTGCATGGGATAATACAACAGGGAGACATGCCATAGTTATATCTACTATTAACTTGACAGGCTGGTCATAGGCAAAATCCCTTTGCATCTCCCTCATGGCAATGGTACATTTTACCCACATTAGCTTCTAAACCCAAATCATCCTGTCAGGGACACATTAGAACCCTTGGGCCCTAGGTCTCTCTTATTCTGGCTTCATATTTACCCCTGTACCCTGAGTTTTCTCCTACTGTAAACAGGGATCAAGGAAGTGGGTAAGACATTTCTAGTCCAACAAGAATAGTAATACTGAGAAGACTAGCCTCGAGACAAAGAAAAGGATATCAAGACCTGAAACCCTAATTGAAGCAGCTGGCCACAGGCAGAAGAACCGTGAAGATATCGCCTAGAGCTAACAACTGCAGAAGGAGCTCCATTTTCAATAAGTCTGGGTCCCTTGATGAATATTCAACATATTACTCCTCCTAATCAGTATGTTTTAGCCCATTCTTAGAGGAAGAGAATCCATACCTTTATAAGCTCCAGTGCACCCCCATTTTACCAGGTCTGAGAAGCAGCAGCTCAGTGGAACTAGTTCTTTAGAACCCTGAGAACCAGATAGACCAGGGAAAAATGTGCCAATCTGGCAGAGGTGTGGCAAGGCAGCCTCTCAGATTCCTCCTAGTTCACTTTGAGAGGTTCCCTAGGTGAGGAATGTGTTTCCCACTGGTAACTACATTTCCCTTGGGGACAGTCCCTTTTTACCGGTTCCTTTATTTGAGTAGTTAGTCCACTCCTCCATGGTTGGCTGTCTCAATGATCAACTGCACCTGGGAAGGACCCTCACAGTTCGGCTGGAGTCTGTTCTCTTTCCACGTCATAATCAGCATCAAGTCTCGTAGTCAGAAGTGATGAACAGTGAATTTGAAGGGATGGGTTTGGACCAAAAGTTCTTTTAAGGTCTACAGCATAATATAGTTTTCCTTCTCTAAAAAAGACGAAATGCATACATACAGGGTGGCCCACATTTTAACAACAACAACAAAAATGTTTTCAATTTAGAAAGAGTATTGGTATATCAAATATCTTTGTTTCCCCCCAAATATCTTTTAAAACAGTATTATGTTCTCAGAGGATCTGAAACATAACAAACAAAGTCTTGAGCAATGTATAATTTTTAAAAATTACTATCACAACAACCAAACAAATTAATTATCCTTTATATTGATTAATTTATCTAATTTTACTGTAGAAAAAATATCAAAGATATTAAAACAGAACTAAACAACTTCTCAGTGCCTGATTCTCATTTAAGTTTCACCTTGTATGGGTAAACTCAGAATTTTGCATTGTAAGCTCAAACAGCCTATGTCTACATTTATCTTAAGAATTCTATTAGAAAAACTACCATATTGGCTATAGATCCTTTCTCCCTTCTATGGGGATAATGTATTGTCTTGTACGGACCACCTCCTTCCCCATCCCACTTCCCTCTTTTTTTTTTTTCCCCATTTTTGGCATTCCCTCTTAAAATGTCCTACTTTTCCACATTTAAAGTATCTGTTTTCTCCTCTGGCCTTTTTTGGGTTCCCCTCCCCTCCTGTTGTGTCCTGACTATGGGGGTTGGGATCCCTAGGGGCATTGGTTAATTATCCTTCCCTGAGTTGCTTGCCTAAAAGTGGTGGTGTGTTGTGGAGTCGATTTTGACTCATAGTGACCCTATATATGGTTTCTAAGGCTGTAAACCATTACAAGAGCAAAAAACAATCTTTTTTCCCATGGATCTGCTGGTAGTTTCGAACTGCTGACCTTGAGGTTTGTAGCCCAGTTTATAGCCATTATGCTACTAGAGCTCCTTGCCCTAAAGTTGACTATGGTTTCAGCTTTCTGTTTCTGTTTTTCTTTATCCTATTTTACATACACCTTTTCAATTTCCTTTATTGGTTCTTCCATAGACCTGTTTTTCCAGTTGTCTATTTTTTTGTGTGTCCTTTTACAGATATCAGGCCAAGTATTAGTGACAAAATGGAGCTTTAACACTCAGTGGCCCCAAAGGATCTTTTGGAGATCTTTTGTCTTCCAGTTTGAGGTGTTCATCTGGTGTATCTATGGCATGGCTTCTAACATCACAGTAACATGTAAGCCCTCACAGCACGAAAACTTACAGATGAGCAGTGGAGCTTAGGGAAATGACATTAGAAATTTCCAAAAATAAAATATAAAAGAGAAAATTAAAAAAAATTTTTTTAAAAGAATCAGATTGTAAACAGGACATTTATATACACCTAGTTGAAAGACCAGATGGAGAAGGAAGAAAGGAATATCTGAAGTAATAGTTGCTAGTAACTTTACAAAATGAAAGACAAATATCAAATCATAGATCCAGGAAGTTCATGGAACACCAAACAGGAAAAAAATTACTAACTAATAGCTAATGGTGTTGTTGCTGTTGTTAGGTACCATCGAGTCGATATTGACTCATAGCAACCTTATGCATAGCAGAATGAAACACTGCCTGATCCTGGGCCAACCTCACTATTGTTGCCACTCTTGAGCCCACTGATGCAGCCACTTTGCCAATCCATCTTGCTGGGGATCTTCCTTTTTTCTCTGACCCTCCACCCTACCAAACATGATATCCTTTTAATGTATCAATAATACTTCAATAATTGGAGTCCTGGTGTGGCATTGTGGGCTAATGTGTCAGACTGCAAAGTCATTTGAACTGTAACATGGTGGTTCAAGCTCACCAGCTGATCCTTGGAAACCCTATACAGGGTCACTATGTGTCAGAATAGACTCAACGGCACTTAACGAAATTATAACAATTATACTATAATGATGTAAAATGTCAATAATTGGGAAAACTGGGTGTGGGATGTGATAGTTAATTTTATGTATGAATTTTGGTAGGACCAGGGGCCCAACATTGATCAAACACTAAGCAAGGTGTTTCTATGGAAATCATTTAGGTATGACTAGCATTTACAATCAGCTGATTTTAAGTAAAACAGATTATACTTCTTAAGTGTATTTCATTCAATCAGTTGAAAAATTTAAGAGAACAAATTGAAGTTTTTGAGCCCCAATTAAAAACCCCATAGTTGTTGAGTCAAATCTGACTTAGAGAAACATTTTAAGACAGTGTAAAACTGTTCTATAAGGTATCCAAGGCTGTAAATCTTTACGGAAGCAGACTGCCTAATCTTTATTCCTGTGGATTTGCTACTGGGTTCCAACTGCCAATCTTTCAGCTATTAACCCAACACTTAACCCAATGCTCCATGAGGGTTTGTTGTTGTTGGTGGTTAGTGCCAAAAAGTCAGTTCTGACTCATAGTGACCCTGTAGAAGGTTTCTGAGGAACAATAGAATAAACAGTTCAATGCTTATCCTACAGCGCCACCCCAGGTCCCCAGTAAGGGTCTTTGTTGTTGTTGTGTTAAGTGCTATAGACTTGGTTCCGACTCATAGAGACCCTGTGTAGGGTTTCCAAGTAGCGACTGGTGAGTTTGAACCACCAACCTTGTGTTTCAAACTGACCTTACAATCCAGTGATTTATCCCACAGCGCCACACCACAACTCCTTAGGTTTTCTAAAAGAGGAAGGAATTCTGCCTGAAGACTACAAACTCTGCTGAGTTTCCAGGCCTTCTGGCCTGTCGAGATTTTGTACTCAGGACTTCAGCATCAACTCTTAGTAGAATTACCAGCCTACTGACCTACCATATGAATTTCAGACTTTGTCCTACAATCACAAAAGTTAATTCCTTAAAATAACTATTGAAATTGATATATGTGGGAGCTTCAAAAAGTTCATGGAAAATTCCAGAATCTTTTCATTGTATTTTCCACAAACATTTTGAAGCCCTTCCTGGAAGGAGTCTGTAGGTGGCACAAACTGTTAAACACTTAGTGACTAAACAAAAGGTTGGTGATATGAATCTACCCAGAGGCACTTCAGTAGATGATTTACTCCAGAATGATCCCAGCAATTGAAAACACTATGAAGCATGGTTCTACTCTGAAACATATGGGGTTGCCGTAAACAGAAATCCACTCAAAGTCAACTATTTGTTGTTTGATTTAAAATAGGGGCTTAAAAAAAAAAAAAAGGTACCAAATTTTAGTAATTTTAAAGTAATTTTCAAGATCTTTGCTTTATGAATGTTATTTTAAATGACTAGATATTATTCTGGAGTCCTGGGGTGGCACTGAGATAAAACACTGCACCTCAAGGTCAGTTAGAACCACAAGGTTGACAGGTCAAAGTCACCAGCCACTCCTTGTAAACTCTATACAGGGTCACTATGAGTCGCAACTGACTTGACAGCACTTAACAACAATGTATTATTATTCTAGTTTTACAGTCATAAATGTGTTGTATAATTTTTAATTTTTAATCATCAAAACCTTCTGATGAATTTCTTGTATAAGTATATATTAGCATTTATGATTTTTTGGTAGATTTCCAAAGTTTTATGACCAGGTTCTTGAATGAGCTGGTTTCAGTATTATACATTGCAAACTTCAAGTCTTCTTGGTTATTACCTTAAATTGGCTTTGTGGCTTTATTTGTTTGCTTCCCCATCAAAGGAACCATGAACAGAGCTTGCAGTAGATCTCAAAGCTTCAAGTTACTTTTGTTTTTTGTTTTTTCCCCCAGTTATTAAAAACTAAATTCAGTCTAATATCAAAGCTTTATTCTCATCAGTTTTAAACCTTTTTTTCCTCTGGTCAAGACCTGTCTCAGACCCAATAATCTGCAGTGAAAAAGGAAGGCATATCAATTTCTTCTTACTTTCCTTGGTCTTCCATTCAGCACTTCTTGTTTCTTATTAGGCACTGAGCTACAAGAGGTCAGAGAAAATGACACATTTTTAAATGTCAGATGTTGTTTCAATCTGTGTGAGTTTCTCTGTGCAGACACCCACAGCCTGGCTTCTTCTCTGATGGGCTATCAGTGGTTCTTCAGATACTCTTGCTAAGAATGTCTATGTAAAGTTCCTTAGTTTGACCAGTTTTGTTGTTGTTGTTAATTGCTGTCGAGTTGCTTCCAACTCATAGCTAATTTGTATAGAGTTTCTGAGGAGCAGCTGGTGAGCTTGGACCACTGATCTTGTGGTTCAAACAACTTTGCAGTCTGGCTCATTAACCCACAGGGCTACACCAGGACTCCTGTGTGATAAAATTTAAACTATGCTGACCTTAATACCACACAGACTATGTGCCAGCTATAGTCATTTCACTCTCTCTTGTTTTGTATACAGGATAGTAATTATAACAATAAGAAAAGTCATAAAATATTAAATTGCATGTCCCTAATTATGCTTTGCATATACAAAGAAAACATAAATTTAAAAAAAAATCATAAGACAGTTTAAACTCATCAGCTGCTTTTCGGTAATCCCATACAGGGTAACTATGGGTCAAAACTGACTGGATGGCACTTAATAATAGCAACTGCCCAATTTGGGACGATGCCCAACTACCATTACTGAACATTTCTATCAGGAATCCAATAGGTGGATACTGCTTAAAAGGAGGAAAAGTGTGGAACAGAACTGCAAATTCCTATAGAAATCAGATATCATGAATCTATTGAAACTATGAGAACTCTCAAATTTAATAATCTTTAAATCTTGAACCCAGACTATCCAATGAAGCCATTTTTAAAATAAACACTAGTTTGTTGTTGTTGTTGT
>NW_006408528.1:29166937-29180680 GCF_000296735.1 Chrysochloris asiatica
AAAACAAACAAACAAACAAAAAAACCTGGTTGCGAACCTCTCGATCAGCAGCTCAAATCCTCCAGGCCCTCCACGTGAGAGAGATGAGGCTTTCCACAACTTGCAGTTTGAACCACAGGTTGACATTTCAATTCCACAGGCTGCTCTTCAAAAACCCTATACATCAGAACCAACTCAATGGAACTTAATAACAACTGTAATAACAAGTAGGGGTCTTGGTGTGGTGCTATGGGATAAACACTGGACTGATAATAGCAAGTTTCAAACAGCAGTTACTCCTCAAAAATCCTATACAAGATCTCCATGAGTCAGAAGCGACTTGACAGCATTTAATAACATAACAAAAATACAAATGAAACTTAAGGGGCAGAAAGTCTACATTAATGGTGATGAAAGAATACATGTAGACATAGAATGATGACACAAAGTGTCTATGTAACCAATGTTATTAATCTGTTCATATAGAAATTGTGAATGAATGTATGTTTGGCTATATATATTACCATAAAAACCAAATGAGATATTAAACACAGGCCATTTTCTTTCTTCAATCCTTCTGCAGTCAATGAAACATGTCTTCTTGGAATATTTTAATGCATCTTAGCCATAATGCACTTTTTTTTTTTCTTCTTGCCATTTTTTTTAAACATATTTTCCAATGTACTAATTCTCTTTTCCTTTAGCTAATGTAATTTTCGACCATTCTTTGGGGTTTTATTATTGCATTTTTCAATATACTCTTCATTTGATATTCAATCAAATTTGGAATGTTCCTGTTAAAAATTTTAACTTTCTTGCATATCATTTTAAATTTGTTTTTATCTCTGTGAATATAAAAAGCAGAATTAAAATAGTTCCAATATCTGAAATTATTGGAGCTGTGTTTATGCTGCCTCTTGTTTCTGCTGAACTTGGTTTATATCATATGTTTTCTCATAAACATCATTATAGTTGATGTGCATTAGATATTGTGCTTGAAAAATTACTTTGAAACATAATTTGAGGGCTAAAAGTCTTCCTTTTCCCCTCCTTTGACCTCCAGAGGCTGTGTGTGTGTGTGTGTGTGTGTGTGTGTGTGTGTGTGTGTGTGTAGCACCAGAGGATGCTAGCAGTCTAGAACTAAGACTGGACTTCAGTTTCTGTATTCTGACTTTCCAGTTGACATTTTTTTTAAGGCATAAGGGGCTGTTTCATCTGTGACCCCTCCTAAGATGTAACAGACATTAATCTATGCCCTTTCAGCCTATGAGTTTGAAGAAAGTGTAGTTCAACCTCTACACTGGCAAAGTCCTTCAGGGCAAATACAGCTCAGTTCAGCATGGGAAGAAGGGTTGGTACCTGACCTGTGGTGGCCCTGAACTCCATCTGTCCAGTCCAATTACTCAGCCCAACCACACCTTAATGTATGATTAACACTTGGATGTCCTTAAAAAAATCTTTAAAAAATATTTTCACAAGAAAGTCTGGTGCAAATTACTTAGTTTGAAATCAGAAACCACAAGTCTAATTAGAGTGGTTCTTAGAATGACTTTTTTCTTTTTCATTTCTCATATCTCTTGATGCATTACTGACTGTCATATGAAACTGGTCCTCGGTCTTTCATGTATTACTTCCTCTTGGCTAGTCTTAGCTTTGTGTGATAAGAAATGATTAGGCTCGCCAGATAAAATTACAGGCTGCTCAATTAGATTTGAATTTCATATAAATAATCTTTTTTTAAATATATATAATGTTGCAAGGGACATATATTTAGTATATTATTCATTGTTGATCTGAAATTCAGATCTCATTGAATATCCTTTATTATTATTTGTTAAACCTGACAAATATAATGGTTGCTAGAGGGATAAAGATGGCTCTAGAGTGAAGTGGTTTCTAGAAATTTTACAAATTAAATGTTTCCATGAATTTATTGCAGCTATATGAGGGAGATCTTATTATAGCATATGCTTAGGCCCCTCAGTAATGTTTGGTTAAGTGAAAATTTAAGAATGTTAATATATGAGCTCAGGAATTAAACTAATAAAAACTACTTTCTAATGTTCCAAAAAACAATTTTAGACACTAGGCCTTTGTGGGGTACTGGGTAGAAATTTTTAAAAAGTTATGAGGCAATAGACACAATTTCTAATGCTTAACTAATTAAAAACATCCCATGGTATTTCTGTAAGAATGATGTTGAAATACATTTGAAGTCCTGTTGTGGCATTGTAGGATAAGTACTGGAATGCTAACTACAGGGTCGGCAATTCAAACCACCAGTCACTTCTAGGAAATCCTATACAGGTCACTATGAGTTGGACATCGAGTAACCGATGGCACTTAGCTACAAATATTAAGTGCCTGAGAGTCAGTTCCAACTCATAGCTTCCCAGTGTAGGGTTTCCCAGGCTGCAAATCTTCACAGAGGTGAAAGCCTCATTTAAATATATCAAACAGACTTCAGCAAAATAACTATAAGAATTAATCATATAACCCAAATTATTCTTTTCTCCAGTTCCACATCATTCAGGACTAATACTCAAAACAGTGTACATTGATAAATATAATGCATTTTGAATTTGTCAATTGTGTTAAGTGTTGTGTGCCAACTTGTTTCCAAAATATTCATTTTTCTATATGTAGTTCAAATGTCATTAATGAAAATATCTCAGATATCAGTATGGTAACTGCTAGTCAAATAGCTCTATTCTCAAGCAGATAAACACAGGCAGAAATAATAATTCAGGAGATCAGTTCTATCAAGGTGATTTTACTTTGTGATAAAACAGCTAAAATAATTCTAATATTTTTGTAATTAAGGATGATATTTGATTATTTTTAATGTCATTTTCACCTGTGCTTTGAATTTGATATTACTCTATAAAATATAATTGTCTACTTTCTCTTTTACTACCCATACACTGCAAATTGCCTGCCTCAAAGATTTTAGCTGCTCATTTATTCTGGCTTGTGCTTGTTTCAGCCTTCATCTTAGTGTATCATCAAATTAAATCTATTTAAGCTGGCTTTCATGTCTAGATCTCTCATGCAGATTAGAGACAAAAAAGAGCCAAAAGTAAGGCACCTTTTAAACTATTCTTAATATTTTCTAAAAGGCTGACACAGTTTCTTTGAAACACATTGTGCTTTATTTCTTAGAACGTTCTCTCCCATTGCCATGTTTACCACTACCCGTCTCTCATTTCTTTGTTGAAAGTCATTGTTCATAACAAAGATGGAAACCACTACTGAAACATTGCCCACTATAAAAGAAAGGAGAGCTCAGAAGAAACATTTCAGTCCAATTCTTGCTTTAAGTGTTTTTCCAGCTGTCAAAATATCTAGGTCTTTAATGAATAAGAAAAGTCTGCTTTTTGTCCTCAAGAATCAGTACTTAATTTTCAGTGTTGTGGTTGTTGTTAATTGCCATTGAGTCGGTTGGACTCACAACAACTCTGTGTAGGGTTTCTGAGGAGTGGCTGGTGAATTTGAACCACTGACTTTGTGGTTCAAACTCACCTTGCAGTCCAGTGCTTTATCCCACAATGCCATACCATTAGGTAACTGCAAAGTGCTACATTGAAAATGATGCTTTATCTAAAGATGTATTCATTAGAAGGAACCCTGGTACCACAGTGGGATAAGCATTAGCCTGCTAGCCCCAAAGTTGACAGTTCAAAGCCATTAGGTGCTCCAAGGGAGAAAGATGAGGCAGTGTGCTTCATAGAGATTTATGGTCTCAGAAACCCTAAGGAGCAGTTCTACTCTTCTCTAAAGGGTTGCTAGTTGTGGTGCTATTTAATGTACAGGTTTAGCTATTGTAACAAAGATCCATTCATTATAATAGCTTAAGAAAATTTTATTTGTCTCTATGCAACAATTAGAGGTAGGAAGTACATAGTTGTTGCTGACTTTCCAACTTAAATTAAACTGCCAGATCCTTTACCTTTTAAATCAACCATCCTCAAGAGGTAGCTTTCATTTTTAGTTCCAAGAGTGCTCTCACATCTAAATGCTTGCCATTGGGAAGATAAAATGTGCAAGGGAAGAGCAAGCCCCTTCATTTTAATTGCTCAAACAAGAAGGTAAAACTCTATTGTTCATAAGTCATTGTCCAGATTTAACTATGTGGACAAACATTGTTATAAGGGAGACTGGGAATATTTTTAGCTTGAATGTCATGTGTGCAATTAAAACTTCAGGTGTGTTAAATGATGAAGGGAGACCAGATGTTGGGAGACCACAATCTCTAGTAAACAGTTGCTGTTTAATCAATTCCAATTCATGGCAACCCTATGTGTGTCGAAGTAGAACTCTTTCTCATGTTGCTGTTGTTAGGTGTCATTGAATCCGTTCCAACTCAATGATTCTGTATAGAGCTTCTGAGGAGTGGCTGGTGGGTTTGAACCACCAACCTAGTGGTTCAAACCACTGTTGTGGTCCAGTGCTTGTCCTATAGCACCACACCAAGACTCCTAGATGTTTTAATTCCCATGACTCTGTGGGTTAATGTGCTGTACTGCAAGATTGGTTTGAACAACAAGGTCGGCAGTTTAAGCTCACCAGCAGCTCCCTGGAAACCCTGTACAGGGTCGCTATGAGTCAGAACTGATCTGATGGCACGTAAAGACAACAACAACAACATTATAACAGAAACACTGTAAGTAGGTGGCTTTAATAAGCAAACATGTACTTTCTCACAGTTTAGCAGCTAGAAATCCAAATTCAGTGGACTATCTCTAGGGAAGTCTCTCTCTGTGTCCACTTTGGAGGACTCCTTGTCTTGGTTTCAGTTTTTTGGTGATTTTTCCATGGTTTCGATCCTTCCCATTTCTACTTGATCACTTCTGTGTGCTCACTGCTCTGTAGAAGGATTTCTGTTTAGGGCACAATCTTCACTGATACGACCTCATAAACACAGTGAGGGGAAATCTATTTCCAAATAGAATTACATCTGCAGATATAGTTCTCCACCACATATTGTGGGGAGATACAATTTAATATAACAATAGATTGTCAATGGCTGATTTTTCAGCAGTAGATGATCAGGCATTTCTTCAAAGGGACCTCTAGGTGGATTTGACTTTGGGTAGATTGAGTGGTCCAGTGCCTAGAGGTATATATTTTTTCATGGGTTTAAATTCTTCTAGTGTTTATTATTTTCTTTTATGTACCTGGTACAGTACCAGGTACATAAAATAAGTAAATAAACTGAATAATATTCCTGTTCCTAAATATACATGGCATCTGTTTAGTCAGTGAAACAAATATCATTAAAAAAAAACTGCAAATAAATTGTCATCAACTGAAATAATTTGTGTACCACAAGATTATTTTGGTATGACTTAAATAAGTCCCAAAGCAAGAATAAGATAAGTCAAGAGCAAAGGGGAAGAAAAACCATCCCAGACATAGGGAACAGACTAAGTTAATGATTTCAGAAGATTAGTTTGGCTTACCCAAGCACTAGTCTGCTAGCCACAAGGTCAGCAGTTCAAACCCATTAGCTCTCCCCAGAAACCCTTTACAAGGTCATTATCTCAGTCAGAACCAACTCAACAGCACTTAACAACAATCGCAACTGTGGAGCAGAGTTTAGGGAGCTATAGCAAGAGTGGCAGCATAAAGAATTTTGTTTTGTTCTTTTTCTAAAATAAATGAGATGACACTTTGGATTTATAAGCATTTCCTTTTTAATGGGCATTAATCTAGTCTGTAAGCAGATTTCTAAATCCACCAAATTGGTGGTTGTCGTGGTATGCTGTGGAGTTGGTTCTGACTTATAGTGACCCTGCATAGGGTTTTCAAGTCTGTAAATGTTTACGGGACCAGAAAACCTCATCTTTCTCTCCTGGAATGGCTGGTAGTTTCAAACTGCAGACCTTGAGGATAGTCTGCACTATCCTGATGAGTAAGCACTATGCTAGAAGAGCTCCTTATTTTAAATGATAGTATGTAAGAAATGGGTAAGATACCTTATTTTATGATAATGGTATTTAAAAACCATAGCTAGACTTATAAAAATCTTCAAAGATACCCAAACATCTTTGTAAACTTTATCTCATTTTGTTAACAAATGCATACTTTTCCAAACTTTTGTTCATTCATGGCTTTTGACCTTTCATATTTTATTAATGTTCTTTTAGATATAGTTGTGCTGTTCTTTACTTGTTCCCTCACTTCTGCTGGTATAAATTTTTATTGTTTTATAAAAATATGATTTTAAGCTTCTATCTCTTGAACGTCTTGTAATTTTTTAAATTTAAATTTTCTAAGAATTTGCATTAAATTTGGCTATACTTAATACTCCTTAGTTATAACAGTCTCACTTTTTTCAATGTTAACTTTGTGATATGTGCATAAGTTTCTATACTGTTAAAACTTTTGTAGATTAATTTTGAAAAGCAAGTTTAAATGTAGTGTTCTCAATGATTAAAGGTGAGATAATTTATCCATATTCTAAGTGGATGTATCTTTGATACCTTCAGTTAACAATGAAGGTTTGCATTGAATTGTGTTGTGGTTGTTAAGTACTCTCAGGCTGGTTCCGACTCAGAGCCACCCTGTATAGGGTTTCTGATGAGTGACTGGTGAGCTTGAACCACTGACCTTGCACTTCAAATGGACTTTGCAGTCCAATACATTGAGTTCTAAATCATAATATTTCATAGTTAAGACAATAGAGATCTTTATTCCATTATTCTCATTTAAAAGAAACTGAGGCCAATTGAGTAGCGGCATTTCTAAAGTTACACAAGTGATAAAAGACGGCAGTCAGAAAGCCCTTTAACTAACCATCCAACAATCTGGGAGCTGCTACTTGGTATTAGTTTCCTTTCTACTTTGTAAATAACAGTATAAAATGGATTGGTGTGTTAAGGAATGAAGTAAGTGATGATATAGAACTTTTGCCATGTTTTTTTAAAGAAGTTAAATAGATCATTCAAACATTAAAAATAGGATTGCTATATATTATTAATAGGCTGAGCTTAAAGTCCCTGTTATACAACAATGCTTGTTGTATCCAAAGACAGCTGTAAGCTTATACTTGAAAGTATTTTCTTATTAATCCTTCATAATGTACAGGGAAATGTGGTCCTCACATGAACATCTTGAAGAGGTGATTTACTGCTATCAGTAAAGCTATAAAGAAAGGTACAAAATCCAAACCTAGTTTTTGTTGTTGTTATGTGCCATCGAGTCGGTTCCGACCCATAGCGACCCTGTATAGGGTTTCCGAGGATGTAAATCTTTAAGGGAGTAGAAAGCCTCATCTTTCTCCCGCAGCTTGGCAGAACAATAAAAAGATAATGTAACTAAAGAAAATGGAGAAGAACAGCTTCTAATGAACAGATTAAATCCCACCCTCCAGGAATCCTTGCAACACATATATTTGAAACTGCCTGCAGAGAGTAGCTAAAATGATCATAGCAAATGTTGTAAAAATATTTCAAAATGGGTTATAAAAAGTTGTGAAAACATTTGAAAGTACAGAATTTTTAAAACTGCATAATACCTGGGTAAAATATTTAATAACAATATTTCAAGAGTTTCTACAACTTTTCCATTTTTAGATTTATTGCTTTTTATCAAATACATAAGGAACACTGAAGGAGTCAACTTGTTGCTTGCTGAAAGTGAAATGGATTTGATGCACCAAATAGTGAAACCAAAGATAATGGCCTTCAATATGGATTACATCCCAACATAAAGAAAACTAAAATCCTTACCAATGAACCAATAAGTAATATCATGACAGAGAAAAGGATGACATTTTCAAGGATTTCATTTACTTGGATGGACAGTCAATGCCCATGGAAGCAGTAGTCAAGAAAACAAATGGGATATTTCATTGAGCAAATTTACTGCAAAAGACCTCTTCAAAATGTTAAAAGGCAAAAAATATCACCTCGAGGACTAAGGTGTACCTGACTCAAGCTATCATATTTTCAGTTGCTCCATATGCATGTGAAAACTAGATGATAAATAAGTAAGACCAGGGAAAATATGATGTGTTTGAATTGTGGTGTTGGAAAAAAATATGGGGCTGCTAGAAAAACAAGAAACCCTGGGCAGGGTCACTATGAGTCGGAACCGACTTCACAGTACTTACCAACAAGAAGAAGAAACAAACAAATATGTCTTGAAAGAAGTACAGCCAGAATGCTCTTAGAGGCAAGGATGACAAGATTTCATCTCACATAATTTGGTCATGTTGTCTGGTGGAACCAGTCTCTGGAGAAGGACATCATGTTTGGTAAATTAGAGGCTCAGAAAACAAACAAACAAACAAGACCCTTAAGGAAATGGATTGACCCAATGGTTGTAACCATGGGCTCCAACAAAACAGTGATTTTGAGGATGGTGCAAGATGGGGCAGTGCCTATCTTGCAGAGTTATGTAATGATAAAACCAAAAAACTCATGGTACAAAATTTAAGTCATGGTGACTGCCACATCTTTTTCCCGTTAGTTAGCAGCTGAGCACCTCTACCACTGTGTCACAGGTGTCACAGGGTTCCTTTAAATCCTGATCGATGATTTACCAATCTAGGTGTAAAACTAAAAAAGACCTTTTAAAATAACTATAATATAAATTATCTAAATTATAAGAAAGCATGTGTCATCGTACAGTTGTCAGCATAGCTTTTCCTTCCATAGTGAGAAGGAAAATTGTAGCATATCTTTAATATAGCAGACACTGTAGGAGCCCATTCCCACAACTTCTTCACCTTCTATTTTTCAGCTGCAGCTAGGGTGATGATTCCTATACCCATGGACACTTCTGACCTCAAGGTCTCAGCATCTTTCCAGGGTTAACCACAATGAGATAGGTGGTACCTTAGATTTGAAAATTTTGGTAGTAACAAGAAGGAATCGTTGTTTCAAGACTAAGGTAAATGTAATCCCCAATAGTAAACTAAATATCTGTGAAAATTATCCTCTGAATTTATAGTTTATAAAATTCTTATTAATGTAAACATATTAAAAACAGATGCAATAATCTATAATTCCCACCATTCTAAATGCCTAAAGTGTACTTAATCTCTGACATATATTAAAACCAGTATCTCCAATTAATAGAACACAAGGGTAATACATAATTCAAAACACTTGAATTTTTATATAGTAATTTTATACAGATTGTAAAACAAATTTATATATATCTTAATTGCACACAGGTTCCATCATGATAAGAAAATGCCAAAGTTGTGAGTCATTTGTATGCAACATCAGTTTCTAAGCTTTAAACATTTATTTTTATATTTTTACTTTTTCTTAACGAGCTCTGGTAACGTAGTGGTCACGAATCAGGCTGCGAACCTCACGGTCAGCCGTTTGAAATTACCAGCGTTCCGCCAGAGAAAGATGAGGCTTTCTGCTCCCGTAAAGAGTTACAGCCTCGGAAGCCCTGCACAGGGTCGCTATGAGTCGAAACCGACTCCACGGCACATAACAACAACTTTTTCTTACTCTGTACCTTGCGGTTCAAACCGACTTTGCAGTCCAGAACATTAACCCACAGCGTGACATCAGCACTCCATTTTTTGTTGTTGTGTGACATGGTTCACAAGGATCTCTGCCAAAGGAAAAGTATCACAAATTAGTAATCAGCTTTTATATACCACTTGGCATATACGTAAATACACATAATGAAACCAGAAAGCCAAAAAACAACCAAAAAATGTCTTGAATTCTTCTTCTTCTTGTAAATGATAATTCCTGTGACCATTGAGTTCATTTAGACTTATATAGAATCTATAGGACAGAGTTGAACTGCTGCATAGGGTTTTCAAGCATATAACCTTTCTCAGGAGGAATGGTTAATAGTTTCAAATCGCTGACCTTTCAGTAAGCCTTCGAGTGCTTAGCCACTGTGTTACCAAGACTCCAAAAACATACACAGATGCTGGAAACTTCAACCCCATTTAGTTTCTTTTCTACTTATTCCCATATGCTATTGCAGTATGACTGTTTTGCATAACTGTTGATCATTTAAATTCACATATATTCACAGATTTTTTTTGACGTTTATTTCTTCTTGGATCTTCAAAATTTACCTCTAGGGCTGGATGTTGGAGGGATTTTTACTTCTGGCACTGTCACTTTGCCTACCGAGGGAGGGCACTATTAACATACACGGATAGGCTTAAAAACATTGGTGCAAGTTTCCAGTTCACACATGCACAGGTTTATTTCAAACAAAATGTTTTTAAACATGGCTGTATCCAGCAGTTCCACAGGAGAAAGATGAGGCTTTCTGCTCCCGTAAAGATTTACAGCCTCGGAAACCCAGTACAGGGTCCCTATGAGTCAGAACCGACTTGACGGCACATAACAAAAACAATGATTGCTAAAGACAATTATCTCAGTAATAAAGTTGTTTTAGTTTCATTAGAGAAGTTTCAAAAAATAGTCCAATTAAACTGTGGCTTCTGAGAGGATCTATGTTGGAGGTGATAGTGGTGGTTATGACCTGTGGAGTTGGTTCCAACTCATGATGACCCTGTATAGTGTTTTCAAGGCAGTAAATCTTTGTTGTTGTTAGGTGCCATAGAGTCAGTACTAACTCATAATGACCAACAGAATGAAACACTGCCTGGTCCTGGGCCAACCTCACAATTGTCACGCTTGAGCCCATTGATGCTGTCACTTGCCAATCCATTTTGCTGGGTGTCTTCCAAACATGATATCCTTTTCCAGTGACTGGTCCCTCCTACGAACATGTCCGAAGTATGAGAGATGAAGTTTGGCCATCCTGGATTCCAAGGAGTACTCTAGCTGAAATTCTTTCAACACAGATCTGTTTGTTCTTTTTTCATTTTCAATATTCTCCTCCAACAGCATAATTCAAAAGCATCAATTCTTCTACGGTCTTCCTTATTCACTGTCCAGCTTTCATGTGAATATGAGGTTATTGAAATTACCATGGCTTGGATCAGGCACACCTTAGTCTTCAAGCTGACATCTTTGTTCTTCAACACTTTAAAAAGGTCTTGTGCAGCAGATTTTCCTAATGCAATACGTCCTTTGATTTCTTGCCTGCTGCTTCCGTGAGTGTTGATAGTTGATCCAAGAAGAATGAAGTCCTTAACAACTTCAATCCTTTCTCCGTTGATAAGAATGTTGTTTATTGGTCCAATGGTGAGGATTTTTGTTTTATTTACATTAAGATGTAATCCATACCGAAGGCTGTGCTCTTAGAGCTTCATCAGTTAAGTATTTTTAAGTCCTCTTCACTTTCAGCAAGCAAGGTTGTATCATCTACATATCGCAGGTTGTTAAAGAGTCTTCCTCCAATCCTGATGCCATGTTTTACTTCATATAACCCAGCTTCTTGGATTATTTGCTCAGCATACAGGTGAAAGACTACAACCCTTGTTGCACACCTTTCTTAATTTTAAACCATTCAGGGTTCCCAAGTTCTGTTCGAACAAGTGCCACTTGGTCCATGTACAGATTCCTCATTAGCACACTCAAGTGTTCTGGAATACTCATACTTTGCAATGTTGTCCATCGCTTGTCATGAGCTACACAATCTAAAGCCTTTGTGTAGTCAATAAAGCACAGAGAAACATTTTAGAGGTATTCTCTTTCAGCCAAGATCCATCGGACATCAGCAATGATATCCATCATTTCACGTCCTCTTCTGAATCTGGCTTGGACCTCTGGGACTTCTCTGTCAATATACGCTTGTTGTTGTTTTTAAATGCTGTGAGTCGGTTTCGACCCATAGCGACCCTGTATAGGGTTTCTGAGGAGCAGCTGGTGAGCTTGAACTGCCAACCTTGCAGTTCAAACAGCTTTCCAGTCTGGCGCATTAACCCACAGCGACAATGTATGCTTGCTGTTGTTGTTGTTATGTGCCACGGAGTTGGTTCCAACTCATAGCGACCCTGTACAGGGTTCCAAGGCTGTAAATCTTTACGGGAGCAGAAAGCCTCATCTTTCTCCCACAGAACGACTGGTAGTTTCGAACTGTTGACCTTGCGGTTCACAGCCCGATTCGTAACCACTAAGCTACCAGAGTTCGTAACCACTAAGCTACCAGAGACTGGTAGTTTCAAGCTGCTGACCTTGTGGCTAGCAGTGTTATGTTAATGTATTTCTTTGTAGTCAGTTGAGCCAGTCAGAAGGTTATAGTGACTACATTTTGGAATTCTTAAAACAGTTATGGGGGCGTATCAGAAAGTAGTTTAAAGAAACTTGAAAGCTGGATTGGTGAGAAATAAGCTAGGACAATTATGCCAAGGATTTGTTTTACACCATGGCAATGCATCTTCTCATTCCTTTAGGGCAACAAGAGTTGTTCTATGAGAATTTTGTTGGGAAACCTCACCACGTCTGTTGCCAAACTGAAACAATGGCTTGCTGCCTGTCACTTGTAGTCAATCAGAGAGATGGGCAGAGATCCAATCCAAGCTTTATACAGAAAGCCAGCAGTCTGGAGGATGGAGTTATTAGCCTTTCAGGACTGTTTGCCCATTATGAAAAGCGGGCACACTATATATGGTAAGTTACATTTGGATGCACACTTAATTTATTTTAACACCAAGATAGCATTTTTTGGATAAAGAAATAATAAAGCAATAAACTTCTTTGAACATTCTACCTTTAGGGAAAAGGAAAACATCAGGCAATAATCCATCTCAAACAGTCCACCTTTTAGGATCCAAGTTGCTTAGTTACTGAGATAACTAACTGGGTGGGCTTAAGCACATCCTGATCTACTTCTAGGACCATGAGGTTATCTCAGCTAATTTTTAAACTAACTTCCCCATTTGCAGGGTCTTCATTTATCAAGACCTAATGGTTGATGCACAACTGTTTCAAGAGGTAGCATATGATCAAGAGCCAATGATACTGAAGGAAGAAGTCCAAGGTACATTGAAGGAATTAGCAAAGAACAAAGCACCATGAATTGATGGAGCAAAAACTGAAATCTTTCAAGATCACTCATCTATGCCAAGACATTTGGAAGACAACTGTCTGGCCGACTGATTGGAAGAGATACATATTTGTGCCCATTCCAAAGAGAGGTGACCCAATGGAATGCAGAAATCATCAGACCATATCTTGATATCCCATGTGGGTAAAGTTTTATTAAAAGTAATACAGAAATGGCTACAAGCATACATTGACAGAGAACTTCCAAAGATTCAAGCCAGATTTAGAAGAGGCCATGGAATGAGGGAAAGCATTGCTGATGTCTGATAGATATTGGCTGAAAGCAAAGAATATCAGAAAGATGTTTACCTATGCTTTATTCACTACACAAAGGCTTTCGATTGTGTGGATCATGACAAGCTATGAACAATATTGTGAAGTATGAGTATTCTAGAACACTTTATTCTTTTCATGAGATATCTGTACATGGACCAAGAAGCAGTTGTTCAAACAAAACATGGGAACACTGAATGGTTTAAAATTAAGAAGGTGTGAGACAGGGTTGTATTCTTTCACCATACTTATTCAACCTGTGTGCTGAGCAAATAATCTGAGAAGCTGGGTTATATGATGAAAACTTGGCATCAGGTTTGGAGAAAAACTCATTAACAACCTGCGATATGCAGATGATACAACCTTGCTTGCTGAAAGTGAAGAAGACTTAAAATGTTTACTGATGAAGACCAAAGAGCACAACCTTTGGTATCAATTGCATCTCAATGTAAAGAAAACAAAAATCCTCACCACTGAACCAATAAACAGCATTCTTATCAATGGAGAAAAGATTGAAGTTGTCAAGGACTTCATTCTTCTT
>NW_006408528.1:29181279-29214644 GCF_000296735.1 Chrysochloris asiatica
TCTATCCTTCTGTATGGATTGCACCTAAATGTAAAGAAAACAAACATCCTCATAAATGGACCAATAAACAGCACCATGATAGATGGTGCATACACTGAAGTCAAATACTTCATTTTACTGGTCTTGATAGTCAATGCTTATAGAAGCCACAGTCAAGAAATCAGGGATGTATTGCATTAGGTAAATCTGTTGCGCATGATCTCCTTAAAGTGTTAAATAGCAAAGATTTGAGTTTGAGGACTAAGGTGCACCTGACCCAAACCATGGTATTTTCAGTCTCTTCGTATTCATGTGAAAATTGGACAATGAATAATGAAAATCTGAAAAGAATTGATGCATTTAAATTGTGGTGTTGGAGAAAAATATTGAAAGTACTTTGGACTGTCAGAATAACAAAGAAATTTGTCTTGGCTGAAGTACAGCCAGAATGCTCTCTAGGTATGAGGATAGCAAGACCTCATCTCTTAAACTTTAGAAATGTTGTCAGACGACATTATGCTTGGTAAATTGGATGCTTATAGAAGAGGACGACTCCTGTAGGGACACAAACTTAAGGCTCCAAAATGACAATGCCAACAGCTGGCCACTCAAAACCATGCCTGCTATCTCTTGCCCCTACTCCTGTAGTCTAGGAAGGAGCAGACAGCCCCCTCCTCCAGCTATC
The DNA here is from genome assembly GCF_000296735.1 of Chrysochloris asiatica. Taxonomy (NCBI): domain Eukaryota; kingdom Metazoa; phylum Chordata; class Mammalia; order Afrosoricida; family Chrysochloridae; genus Chrysochloris; species Chrysochloris asiatica. The sequence continues at coordinate 29,181,944 of NW_006408528.1, forward strand.
TTGTTTACTGTCTTTGTTATGCATATGTGAGGAAGGGGCTTAAAGTCCTTCCTCCCACTGTGCTGGCTGAAAACCCTTTGTTCTCTAGGAAGGAACAGACAGCCTGGCACCTTTGACTGGACAAGCTCTCCTAACTGCAAATACCACCCTTAATTTCTCTAACACTTGTGAATTGCTGCTGTTGTTATGGACTGTGGAGTCGGTTCCGACTCATAGTGACCCTGTACAGGGTTTCCGAGGCTGTAAATCTTTAAGGGAGCAGAAACCTCATCTGTTCTCCCACAGAACAGCTGGTAGTTTCGAACTGCGACCCTGAGGTTAGCAGCCCAATTCGTATCCACTATGCTACCAGAGCTCCTTGTGAATACTCCATGATATAAAAAGACCCTAGCCCCACCCCTCCCTCTGTAGAACTTCATTATCCACCCAGCCACCAGGGAGCACAGCTGTGTTTCATCCTTTGTAGGGAAATTCTCTGCTGGGTAAACCTTCTCCTTTAGTCTCACTAATTCTCTTTCTGTAATAATTTGACGCCTCTCGGATGGAGTTCTGGTCGGTTTTTTTTTATAGCTTAGCACCTGTGTACTCAGAAGGCTTTTCCTTCTGGGCCTGAAATTCAACAACTCCCAAAAAGATGGATCAGCAGTGGAGTGGCAGCAGCAATGGTCTCAAACACAATTATGAGGCTAGGGCAGGACCAGGCAGGGTTTTGTCCTGCTGTGCATAAAGATTGCTATGAGTCAGCACCTATCAACAATACAATACTATTTTAAGATGCTTTGACAAAAATATTAATTGCCAATATAGAAATAAACTACTTTTTCACACATTTATATTTATTTTAGGAGCTATGGTAGCGTAATGTTTACGAGTTGGGCTGCAAAGCTCACGGTCAGCAGTTCAAATCTACTAGTAGCTCCGTGGGAGAAAGATGAGGCTTTCTGCTCCCATAAAGATTTACAGCCTCAGAAACCCAATACAGGGTTGCTATGTATTGGAACTGACTCAAAGGCACATAATAACTATCAGTACCATATTTATTTTAAATATTTTAATACTAATAGGTCCAGTACCTACCATCCATTCCAAAAACAGCTAAAATCTTTAGTTTGATATACAGTGAAATCAGCTTAAGAAAACTGGTTTCAATAAATCAACATGTCTTCCAGAGCAAACATCCTGAAGGATTTTTTTTTTTTTTTTTTTTTGCCCTAAAGCCACGGCCTAATGAACAAAGAGCAGGGACTAGTTTTCATGGGATCAGAACCATTTTATTGCCACTTAGTTTCTAGTTTTTAACCTTTCAGAACCGGAACAATTCCATCGTCATTCACTTTTTATCTTTTAACCTCTCTCTCAAATCCTTCTGCTTCAGGTCTATTCGAGTTCTCTGGGTACACATTAGCGTTTTTCTTGCCAACATTTCTAATGCCCTTGTCAGTGCAATCAGTTCAACTTTGAGCTGAGGTCTCCGGCAGGAGGGCTATTGCCTCCACCCGGTCTTATAAGATTACTATTACACACCCTGCTTTCTGAATCCCTTTCTCCATGTAACTACTTCTGTCCATGAATGAAGTCTAGTCCACCAGATATAGTCAAACAGGTCAGGATGGTTGGAGAATACTTGGTCAGTGATTTCTATACCATCATGGTTCAGCCCTCTAGTTGCCGCATCAGGGAGGAGGATGGCAGGTTTATTTGTCCCATAATTTACAGGGTAATATTCAGATTGTCCAGTAAAATAACCTGGTAATGCCTATCCATCCTGTTGTGAGCCATAGACTTCCCTTTTTGAAGGAGTGAGACAACTTGATGGGCATGGTGACTAGCTGGCCAGAGTGAATTTCTTGGCCTCTTTCCTGTAAGGATATTGGTTTCAGTGGGATGGTCAGCTTCCAAGCTTCAATCAGACTTCCACAGAGGATGCTTATTGGTTGTACCTGGAGTTCCACTAGTCCACACGAGGGGTTTACCCGATTGTTGATCTCCTCAGCCAATGTGACTGGTTTCCTGAGTTTGAATCAGTAATTGACAGGTATGTTCATGAGGAACCTCCATCTGCAGACTTTTGGTTTCAGGAAGCTGTTTGAACATGCAACTTTGGAAGCAGGTCCTGGCCCAGTAAGGGGACCAGACAGTCATTTTCTTTTCTCCAGTGAAGCAGTCCAGGGGTTTCAGGAAGAACTGGTCCTCAGGCCTCCCTGAGACCTCAATCACCATTACTGAATGGAATGATCATAGTCTGTCCTCCATTGTTATTTTCAGCTGAGGTCCCAGGGGTGGGGGCAATAGAGGGGGCAGAAGTTGATATCAAATCATGCTGGACCCCCTTACCCCTTGACACCTTAGTCTTCTGTAGACAATGAAACTTGTTCAACCATCTGTTAAGTTGGATGGATTTTTCTACCAGATCCTCCCCTGAGATTTGGGCATTTATTTTTTCAGTGTCTATGTTTTTGGAATAAGTACATTGGTCCTTGCTTAAGGCTCTCTTTACTTTCAGGGGTCCTCCCTGGGGTCCCACAGGCTTACCTCTAGTGGTCTTTAGGAAGACAGTTACAGCCTGAGACTGATGGATTCATGCCAATAGCCCTGTTGAATTTCTGCCATCTTTTTAATATCCAGGGAGTTTTAGGAGATAAATGTTAACCATTCGGGTATTTGCTGAGTTCTCAGGACCAAGGTCTGTGTACTTACAGTAAGCCTGGTAGGTTTATTCACAGAATTCAGAGGGGTCCTCAGCTGATTTCTGCTGAACTGTCTGTACCATGTTCAAGCACTTTTGTTTAGGAACTCCCTTCTTCAGACTTCTGAGAATGCAACTAGTATAGTGTTCCAGTCGTGGCAGGCCCATTTAGATTTTAATTTGTGTCAGTTAGAGGAATTGCCTTGACTGGGGCAAGGGTCCCATTCGAGTGTTTCTCCAAGGATTCGAGTGTTTCATCCCATGCCTTATCTCATACCAGCCTTTCTCATTGCTGGCCAGGAACATTGCCAACATAACCTGAATATCTGCCCAATTAGGATGATGGGTAGCAAAAATAAAGGTTATTAAATTTGTTAGTTTGGTTGGGTCATTCTGTTGTGGCACAATGCGCTGGACCACCAAGTCCATTCAAATCACAAGGTCAGTGGTTCAAGCCCACTGGTCGCTCCTTGGTAGCCTCACACAGGGTCACCATGAGTCAGAACTAACCCGATGGCACTGAGCAATAATATCTCAATAAGGAGGATTTGAATTTTTCCTATTTAACAAGTCCAACCAAGATAGAGAAAGAAGTATGTGCCCAGAATATCCTGGAACTTGCCTTTCTGTATTCAATTCTGTGGGCATCTGCAGAGGGGGTATTGCCTTGCCTCTCTTCCGGGTAGCCCTCTACCAAAATGGGTCCCTTGAAGGGTATGATATAGAGAAATCACTTCCAAACTGCTTTTCTCAGCAGCTGAGGATAGCAGCTGCCATAGCCAGGCAGGTTCAATAGGTCAAGCTATATATATAGCGTAGTGGTTACAAATCGGGCTGCTAACCTCCTTAATGTCAGCAGTTCAAAACTGCCAGCTGCTCCGTGTGAGAAAGATGAGACTTTCTGCTCCAGTAAAGATTTACAGCCTAGGAAGCCCTGTGCAGGGTCACTATGAGTCGGAACCGACGACTCCACGGCACATAACCAACCAATCACATATATATATTTTATCCTAATGGCAGCTGCTGGTGCACCAGGAGGCGTAACAAGACAATGCTACAATCAAAAACAATATTTCACAAAAAACTGTAATAATTCATCTCTTTGTATATTCCCATACAGGTCTGCTTAGAACTCTGTTTTCACCTAACACTCATCTGTATTCATTTTTTCCCTCTGCATGGCTTTCATATTAGTGGTATAAATGCATTATAGTACATATATGCGATATAACTTACATACTTTTGGAATTCCAGGTTGTTTTCAGTTTTTTAAACATAAATACATGACAAAAACAAAGTAATTTTACAAATAAATAGACAATCTGACACAGTGTTTGAATAATTCAAGCTGTAAAATGGTATAATAATTTAAGGATCCATTCAAAGGTTATTTTTCCATCATCTAGATAGTGTTTTAGGAAATTACTTTTGCCTACCATGCCCCAGTGTGCACACCCTTCATAAAGCAAGGAGCTCTCAGAAGTGAAGGTGACAGACAGTAAGTGCAGGAGTTACAGGGCTGAAGACTCCCAAGAAAAGAGTCTTGGCAGTGTTGCTTGGAGTGTTCGGTTTCTGTGCTCCTGGGCTCACTTGTCTATGCAGCCAGCAGGCCTCTTGTGGTGGTGAATTCACAACAGACAGATTGCGTCCAGACCTTGCTGTTCCTCTTATGAGGATTTTCAAGCATCTCTTAGCTTTGGAGAGTTTCAAACCAGGACTCTACTCCGCATTAGCAGTGAAGACCGTCTCCCTAAGCCGTATGAGATTTGCCACCAGTTTAGTGCTGGACACACTCTCTCTCACCACACATTCCTGAACACAAGACCTCCCTTTTTAAAATTCATTAACATACATTCTAAGACTATTGGTTCACTATGAGAATTTCCCGTAGCACTTAAGTGTATGTAGTGCTCCTGATCGGTGTCATGACAGACAAGTGTGGGATTAACTCAGTTGCCTGCATCCCTCTCAGGAACATAGATGCATTTTAGCTAAGGTGCACTTGTGTTAATCCCTGGCCAGATCACCTTCTCTCAGAGGTGAGTCACTGTTATGCCTTATGATGTCATTATGGAACAGCAGGTTAGGGGCATCTCATAATCCATAGCCGGAGCCATGGAACCACACATAACAGGCACAACAAGCCATGCTTAGGCTACATTTACACAGAGTTTATTGCAGTTCCACCCGCCTTAGGAGAGTCCCTGACTGAGGCCTCTAGGTGAGACCTTGGAAGGTGATCAGTCTTCCACTTCTGTCCATAGTGACAGGCCTGATTGGGTTTAACCCAGGTCCTGGGGCCTTACCTGTTCAGAAGTCCTGGCTGGTTCTCTGGTTGGTTCTCTGGTTCACCCCTCCTTTCAAGTCTGGTCAGGAGAGATATGTGTGGCAGCCAGCTGCCCCCACTCAGAGGAGGAGGTAGCATGCCATCTCATCCTCCTAAGGGAGCTTGCCACCAGCCACTCCCTGACTCTGAGCCGGTGGCTCAAGGGGCCGGTGCAGTAGGTTTCCCAGTCAGGGAACTAAATGTTACAGAAGCTTTAGATCTGTTGCCGAAGAAACTGAGGCCACTCAGAGAGGTGAAGCAGAGTTTCCGATTTTATTAAGCCAGCTGGCTCAGAGGAGCTAACCTCTCTAGATTCTGAGCCTGAATACAGGTCAGCACCGGCTTATATGAGGTCAGAATCAGAGAGGGGCTAGGTTGAGGGCCTGTTTAAAGACAGGATGGAAACCAGAAGATTGGTCACATTCAGTAACCTGATTAACATTCTAGCTTGTTTCCTGGGCAGGGAGGATTGGTCACACTCAGTAACCTGATTAACATTCCAGCTTGTCTTCCGGGAGAAGGCAGTGAATGTTTTTACCTTTTCCTGTTCATATTGACCCAGTATAGGGTTTCTTAGGAGCACCTGGTGAGCTTGAACCACTGACCTTGCAGTTCAGACGACTTTGCAGTTTGATGCATTAGCCCACAGTACCACACCAGGACTCCATGTTTATATCCTATACTATACAACATTTTCTTTTTCACTCAACACTATTATTTCATATCTAACCATGTTGTTAAAAATAAATCTTCTGTATTCATCTTAATTGTTCTGAAGTGTCCCACAGCTAACATATAATAAAAATTATATGATCATTTCCTTATTGATTACATTTCAAATGTTACCCATTTTTCACTATTATATGGCATAAACTTTCAATAAGTTTTCTTATGTACATTTGTTGTTGTTAAGTGTGATGGAGTCTGTTTGGACTTAGTGACCCTGTATGGGGTTTCCAAGGAATGGCTGGTGAGCTTGAACTGCCGATTTTGTGATTCAAACTGACCATGCTGTACAGTGCTGTTTCCCACAGTGCTACACCAGGACTCCTCTTATGCACATAATTTCTTTTGTGAGATTGCTGGGTCATAGAATATGTATTTTGATCATCATTATGTATTATCAAACTGATGTCGACAGGACCCATATATACAGTAAACAAACATTGTCAGTCATTTTTACTTTACACTGATTAATTTTTGATTAATCTTTGTGAATCATTTTGCTGAGAATTTTTCATGTTAATTATGTTTCTGATTTTTTCTTTTATGAACTTTCTCTTCGTCATCTATAATGAGTTTGGATTTTCTGAATATTTTTCTTTGCTGCTATTGTTGTTAAGCGCCATTAATTGCTTCTGATTCATTGCTGTTGTTAAAAGCCATGTAGGGTTTGGGGGAGGGGGAGGGCAGGGGTGGGGGAACCGTAGGGACCAACTGGTGAGTTTTGAACTACTGACCTTGCAGTTCAAACGGATCTGTGGTCCAGTTCTTATCCTACAACATCACTCCAAGAGTCTGAAATCATTTCCTTCTTTCATTTGATGTGGCATGTCTAATATGCATTGCACAAAAACATACATTGTATTATTATATATGCTCTTCATGCTTTTACTTCAAAATTTAGTACTATCTTAATTTAGTTGGATTTTTGGAGTTTTAAAAAGTCATGCTCGCTGTAAGAGAAATACATTGTCAGTGACTTTTTATTTAGATGTTCCCTCTCCCTTCTTCCTCTAAGTTAATCCTGCCACCATCCTACTCTTTTCTCAACACCTTCTTCCTCTGCAGTCTTTGCAAGTGGTAGTTGTTTTCTGTTTCACACTGTTCAAGTCATGGCCCAGGGCCAGAACCTATACTGCCTTTCTATCTTTTTATTTCTACTTCCCATTGTTACTACTTCCTCTTTCTCCAAACCAAATAAAACAAAGAATGCAAAGTTTAAAATGCCACACTCCTATTTAAGTCTAGATATACTTGGTTCACTTTCCTTATACTTGAATCATTTAGTCCCTGGTTCATGGTTACACTTCAAAGTCATTCCTTTAATAAGAATTTACATATAAGTTACTTTTATAATACAGTGGTCTTCTAGTTCCTTCTTTTTCTCATTGTCAGGGGTCTTTGAGTCCAGGGAGCACATTAAGAAAATTGGTGCAAGTGAAATCTCAGAGAAAAACCTTCGGTTATAAACAGAGTTTCCTGATTCACTAAGGGTCCTTTTCTGATCCTTTTTCTTCTCAAGAAAGAGTGGTGATAATTTGAATATTCTTCTTGAAAAAGAGTGTCATTCCTGAAAAAATGAGTTGATAACTGGAACCTCTCTCTCCTCATAGTTATAAACTTTATTTTTTCTTCTGTTCCCCAATTTTTGCATTAGAAAAATCAGAAGATCTCAATCAAGGTAATAAAACAAAATGTGTATAAATTGTTGAATGGAAAACCAATTTGCTCTGTAAAATCTCATCCAAACCACAACAAAAAGAAGTTCAAAAAGAAATAAAAAAGGAAAATTGGAAGATCTAATAAGACATTGCGACCTTTAGGAGGCCAACCTCACTTTTTGTTTTTTGTGTTTTTGAGACTGCTTATATGTTACTTTCATCTTGATCTGACAGGTTCTGATTTATATATAGTTGCTTTTTAAAGGGAAAGGAGTCATTCCACTCCTGTTATCTGGAGTCAGAACTCAGAAAATCTCAGCAGAATTTTGGCCATAGATGAGAGGCACTCACATTTGTTTGATATCTACTTCCAATCAAATGAAACCAATGCTAGTGGTCTCTTCACTCTTTGAAACATTAAGATATTCAGTCTTTAGACTGGCAACTAAATATAATGTAGATAACATGTAAATATTTTTTGGTGATTATATCATCAAGGGAATAGATGTTATGGAGAAAAAAATTAAATTAACAATCGAGCTTTTGATATCCTGAAATTCTATCTTATTGTAAGACTATGTTGTTAAGTGCGGTTAAGTTAATTCTGACCCATAGCGACCCTGTATAGGGTTTCCAAGGAGGAGCTAGTGAGCTTGAACCACTGACTTTGCAGTTCAAATGACTTTGCAGTCTGACACATTTGCCCACACTGCCATACCAGGACTCTATTATAAGACTATTTGTTATTGTTGTTGTTGTTAGGTACCATCTAGTCGGTACTGACCCATAGTGATCTTATGCACAGCAGAATGAAACACTGTCCAATCCTGGACCAACCTCACTACTGTTACCATACTTGAGTCCATTGATGCTGCACTTAGCCAATCCATTTCGCTGGGGGTCTTCCTCTTTTTCTCTGATGCACCAGCTTACCAAACATGATATCTTTCTCCAGTGACTGGTGCCTCCTGACAATTTGTCCAAAGTATGAGACATGAAGTTTGGCCATCTTGGTCTCCAAGGAGCACTCTGGCTGCACTTCTTCCACAATAGGTCTATTGGTTCTTTTGGCAGCCATGGCACTTCCAATATTCTTCTCCAACACCATAACTCAAAAGCATCAATTCTTCTACGGTCTTCCTTATTCACTGTCCAGCTTTCACATGCATATGAGGTCATTGAAAATAGCATGGCTTGGGTTAGGCACACTTTAGTTCTCAAGCTGACATCTTTGCTCTTCAACACTTTAAAAAGGTCTTGTGCAGCAGATTTGCCTAATGAAATGCATCATTTGATTTCTTGACTACTGCTTCTGTGAATGTTGATAGTTGATCCAAGAAGAATGAAGTCCTTGACAACTTCAATCTTTTCTCCGTTGATAAGAATGTTGTTTATTGATCCAGAGGCGAGGATTTTTGTTTTCTTTACATTGAGATGCAATCCATATCAAAGGCTGTGCTCTTCGATCTCCATCAGTAAATGTTTTAAGCCCTCTTCATTTTCAGCAAGCAAATTGTTTCATCTGCATATTACACATTGTTAATGAGTCTTGCTCCAATCCTGATGCCTCGTTTTTCTTCATATAACCCAGCTTCTCAGATTATTTGCTCATCATACAGGTTGAATAAGTATGATGAAAGAACACAACCTTGTCACATGCCTTTTTAAACTTTAAACCATTCAGTGTTCCCATATTCTGTTCGAACAACTGCTTCTTCGTTCAGGTACAGATTCCTCATGAGCACAATTAGGTGTTCCAGAATACTCATACGTCATAATATTGTCCATAGCTTGTCATGACGCACACAATTGAAAGCCTTTGTGTAGGCAATAAAGCACAGTTAAACATCCTTCTGATATTCTCTGATTTCAGTCAAGATCCATCAGACATCAGCAATGATATCCCACATTCCATGGCCTCTTCTGAATCTGGCTTGAACCTCTGGAAGTTCTCTGTCAATGTATGATTGTAGCTGTTTCTGTATTACCCTTAGCAAAACTTTACTCGCATGGGATATGAAAGAGATTGTCCAATGATTTCCACATTCTGTTGTGTCACCTCTCTTTGGAATGGGCACAAATACGAATGTCTTCCAATCAGTTGGCCAGATAGTTGTTGTCCAATTTTCTTGGCAGAGATGAGTGAGTGCCTACAGTGTTGCCTCTCTTTCTTGAAAGATATCCATTTTTATTCCATCAGTTCCTGGTGCCTTGTTGTTTGCCAATTCCTTCAATACACCTTGGACTTCCTCCTTGAGTATCATTGGCTCTTGAACATATGCTGCCTCTTGAAACGGTTGAACATTAACCATTTCCTTTTGGTACAGTGACTGTGTGTATCCCTTCCATCTTCTTTTGATGTTTTCTGCATCATTCAATAATTTGCCCAGAGAATCTTTCCATAACGGAAGTCTTCCCAATCCACCATTTTAGATCCGTCTAAAATGTAAGACTATAGTCAACTGTAAAAACGATAATCATCCTTACTTGTGTTGTCTTTTAAAATAATAGAAATTTCCAGGGCTGGAAAAGAGCCTGAACAAAAATGCCAAACATTTTATGACCAAGGTGTGCCTGACTCAAGGCATAGTCTTTTCAATAACCTTATATCCAGGTGAAATCTAAGGAATGAAAAAGGAAGCCAAAAAAAAATGATGCATTTAGTTTGTAATGTTGATGAAGAATATTGAATAGCATGGACCACCAAAACAATTGCATGAATAATTTCTTTTATGAAAAATCAACATAAGGCTGGTCCCTGTGAGTTGGTAGTTAAAGATATCCCACCTCTTCCATATTTTCAACATATTATGTCCCTCTGTCGTCCTTGATATCAATCACCACTACTCCCTTCCCTCAATTCCCAAGGTCTACAACACACTATAATGTCTCACAAAACTCACAATTCTTAAAATAAATTGATCACACAATAGTGGAGACTGGCAAGTCCCAAATCCATGGTTCCAGAGAGCAGTCTGGAGGAATATTCTCACTTAAGTAGTCTCAGAAGCTGAGGAACCCAAATAGGCAGGTCAGCCTACAGGATGTTGATGCATGAGGTTGTGGGAGCTGGTGAGTCAGGTCAGGTGGCAGCCTAAAGTCTCACTAACTGAAGGTCAGATGTAATGAGCCAGATGCAATATCAAGAGCAAGAGAGGAAACTTTTCCAAAGCAGTCTTACAGACTGGAGTCAGACAATCCCTCAAGGGAAACTAAAAGTAGTGATTTGAATCACACTCTCTACTAAGGTGGGCGCATTCTTCATACTTAGTTCCATTGAGGTCTTTGTTCCTTAGCAACTCATTTCAAAATGGGCACATAATCACAGGCATAGAGGCTTGGATTAGCAATATACCACAAAATGGAGAAATTTGGTTAGAAGGACCATAATAACTAGCTACCCTGTAATAATAAACAAATCAGTTTTAAAAGATTTCTGATCTTCAGGCATTCGTGTCTAATGCATTAACTCTATTCTTGAGGTGGTCTCTGAATTCAGATTGGATATTATCAAGATTATATTTTGGCTCTTGTGGACTTATTTTCATTTTCTTCAGCTTCAACCTAAACTTGCATATGAGCAATTGACGGTCTGTTCATCTTATTTTGGCTGATGATATGGAGTTTTTCCATTGTTTCTTCCACGCATGGAGTCAATTTGATTTCTGTGTATTCCATCTGGTGATAGCCATGTGTATATTCACTTTTTATGCTGTTTGAAAATGTATTTGCAATGAATAATTCATTTGTTTGCAAAATTGTATCATGTGATCTACAGCACTGTTTCTATCGCCAAGGCCATATTTTCCAATGACTGATCCTTCCTCTTTGTTTCAATTTTTTGCATTCTAATCATCAGTAACTATCTGAAGAAGTTGGGAGAATTCTTCAATTTTATCATCACTTGCTTTAGTGGTGGTTTTTAAATGTCAATGATTGTGGTATTAATTGGTCTTCCTTATAGTCATACGGACATTATCCTATCACAGACAATATTATACTTCAAAACAGATCTTGAAATGTTCTTTTTGATGGTGAATGGAATGCCATTCCTTTTCAATTTGTCATTCTGAGCATAGTAAACTTTACGATTGTCAGATTCAAAATGGCTAATATCAGTTCATTTGAGCTCACTAATATCTAGGATATCAATTTTTATGTAACGATGTTGACAACATCTAATTTTCCTAAATTCTTATTTTGTACATTCCATGTTCTGATTATTAATGGATGTTTGCAGCTGTTTCTCTTTGAGTTGTGCCCCAGCAGAAAATGAAGGTAATGAAAGCTTTACTCCATTTATGTCATCATGGACAACTCTATAGGGACAGCCCTTTCTCAGTGTCTACCCACCCTGAGGGGCTCATCTAAATCTGCCAATATTCAGGTCAGATTCCTCATGTTTCAATACCTAATTTTCTGGTGCTATCTGACAGTGTTCCATTGCTATTGATGTTTTTCAATGACTAATCATTTGGAAGCAATCTGCTTTTCCTTCTTCCTCATCTGTCTTAGTTTGGAAGTTCTGCTGGAATCTGTCCACCATGGGTATACCATGCTGGTATTTAGAATATTGGTGGCATCGTTTCCAGAATCACAGCAACATGCAAGGTACAATAGTATGGCAGTCTGGCAGATGGCTGGTGGGCATATATACATATGCATATATACATATGCATATATATACATGTATGTGACTATTGCCACATATATTAATATATATGTAGTAAGCACATACAGGGCACAGTTACAAATATTTTTGGCATAACCAAACAGCTGGTGGTATTGATTTTATGGATTTGAAGAATTAGAACAATGGTTTCAGGGTATAACTCGGTTAATGGTCATAATAGATTCCATAAAGTTATGTTTTACATCTGAGTTTGTTGAGTAGTCTCTGGCGTCTTGAAATCTTGTGAGTGGTCATCTAAGACACAGCTATTGATCTACCTGGAGGAAAAGAGCAAAGGAAATTGAAGACTTGGGAAAAGAACATAAATTAACTGACCTATAGGGTTAGTAGTCTCCATGAAGCATGACCGTATTTACTCTGAAGCCAGAAGAATAAGATGGTGGTTAACAACTACTATACAAGAGATCCCTTTAGGACTATAATAGGTGGATTCTGACAGAATGGAAGAAAAATGTGAATCAGAACCTCTAATTTAAAAACAAACAATAAAATAAATATTTACTGAACTGATTGAAACGGAAGGATTCCTTGAGATTTTTGTAGTAAGTTATTCTTTAGACCTTGAGCTGAAGCTATCCCCCTAGGTTATCTTGTAACTAAATAATAAGCTGACTCACAAAATAATGAATACCATGCTCACATTTTTAAAAATAGCCACCCTTATGAGACCAAATGGCTTTGAAACAAAGATGAGAATATAAAGGGGCAGGGAAACTGGAATAATGCAAACAAAACAACCAGAATGAAAATAATAAGGATGTTCATAAATTTGGAAGAGTTTAACAAATTGTCCAGTGGGACAATTGTATATACTTTGTTGAATGAGAACACAAACGGCTGTGGAAACTTTCACTGAAAATACAATTGAAAATAAATAAATAAATAAAAAGGGTCAATTGAGTTGGAGGGTTCAGGATCTGCTGGAAAGAAGCACATTGTCTGGCCAAGAGATGTTTATAGTTTAAGGTATAGAGACTGGATGTAATGGTTGGATTGTTGTTGTTGTTGTTATGTGCCATCGAGTCGGTTCCGACCCATAGCGACCCTGTATAGGGTTTCCGAGGGTGTAAATCTTTACGGGAGTAGAAAGCCTCATCTTTCTCCCGCGGAGCAGCTGGTAGTTTCGAACCGCTGACCTTAAGGTTCGCAGCCCGATTCGTAACCACTACGCTACCAGAGGATAGAAAATATATATTTTAAGTATGTTGTTGTTGTTGCTAAGTTCCATCAAGTCTGTTCCAATTCATAGCAAACCTGTATAAGGTTTCCGAGGAGTGTCTGGCAAGTTTGAATCACTAGCCTTGTGGTTCAAACTGACATTGCAGTGCAGCGCATTAACCTGCAGTGCCACACCATGACTGAGTGATATATTGATATTGAATATGAAAGATAGTTTGAGTAATATTACCTCAAGTTTAGACTCAAATACCTTAAAGCCCTGAAGGAAATGCCATTTAGGTTGGAAATAAAAGTTCTATGTGAGCTGACAATAAAATATATTGATTGGTGATTGAGAATATGACTCAAGCATTCACAGAAGAGGTGTGTGTGCTAGAGATAAAAAAAAAAAAATCTAATTTCCATTGTATAGATAGTGTTGAACCCATGAGCTGGATGAAGAGGAGAAATTTTAGGTCTGAGCCCTGGCGATAGTTGAGGATAAGGATGAGAGACTTGAGGAGCAGCCAATATGGTCAGTGGACAATCAGGAAAGCATGAAGTCAAATGGAGAAAGATTTTGGGGAAAGTGGAAATCATTAGCTAGAAAGGTAAGACTTGAAAAAATAGTGAGATTTGATAATGAAATACTTAATTTTTGTTGAATTTTCAGAATCACAAGTTTTAATATTCATGGGCTCTTAAGGGGGAAGTAAAAGTAAGGTAAAGTCTCAAGCTAATTAACTTTTAATTAGTTAAGAGGATAATGCCAGTGATGTAGATTTTGAGTTGAATCCCATTATTTCCTATAACAAATTCATCTGCAAATTTAAATAAGAAAAAGTTTTTCTCCACAGCATATCTTAACAAAATTAATTAATTTAATGATTTTTGAAACTTTTAAGGTTTACTTACACAATTTTTAGAACCATTAGAATAAATCTTTTAACTATTATGTGAAAGCCCTTTACCTTCCTATGCAATTAGATAGAAACTAATTATGTAGATAAATTAGGAAAACATAAATGTAACATGAATTTTAGGAAATAAAATATGCATGCAATCATATGATATATATACATATAAAACTCATATATCTACAACACCTAACAAAAACAACCTAAATATACCGACTAATTTATGGCTTTGACCTCTCCAAGCTCCTGTTTCAAGAGCCTTTCCATTCTATTAATTTTTTTTATTAAAATATTAACTGAAGTCTGTTGGCTTGGCTTCAATTGAAAATTTTATTCAAGGATGAATTAAATAACACAGAACTTATATAACACTTTTTCCACATTAGGTAATTTGCCAAGAGAATTTTCAGTAGAGCAGTTCAGACAAAAGCTTATTTGGAGAGGGAACAAAAGAAGTGGGAGGAGAGGAAGTAGAAGCAATGATTACATACATCTTTTGAAGAATTTTACTTTCAAGAGGAACAAAGTGATCGAGGATCAAGGAACACATTTTGTTTTTGTTTTTTGAGATGGAAATATGACAACATGTTAATGGTAATGACTTTGTAGGGAGGGAAAATCGATGCAGAACAAAGAGTGGATATGTAGACCAAGTCCTTGTACAGGCAAGCCAAGATATGTTCCTGTAGACAAAGGAAGGGTTTAACCTTTGCATAGAAATGTGTAGACAAGTATAAGTTGTTTAAATTTCATGGACCAATGAATTTTAAGAATTGATCAGAAAGAGTGATGTCAGTTTTGGAAAATTTAAGTTATATTGTTGTTTTTGTTAAGTACCATCTAATTGGTTCTGACTCACAAAGACCCTGTATTGGGTTTCCAAGGTGTCGCTGGTGGGTTTGAACTGCCAAAGTTATGATATAGCTTTATTAAACACAAGTTCTAGTAGGTGAGAACCATGAGTGTGTTCAAGCCCTATCACAGCAAATGCTATTTGAAATTGAAAAATAAAGCAACTGGGTATGTCACTCACAGGTAGATGTCCATATTAGCAATAATGGTGATAAGATTATGGGATGAGAACACGTTTATAAGAAAAAAGTTTATTGTTGCTAGGTACCATGGAATAGCAACCCTGTGTACAATAGAATAAAGCACTTCCTGGTCCTGCATCATCTTCAAAACCTTTCCTATGTAGTGCCCAGTGTTACAGTCACTGTGCCAATCCATCTCATGGAATGTCTTCCTCTTCACTGACCCTTTACCAAGCATGGTATCTTTTTCCAAATACTTGTCCCTCCTGATAACATGTCCAATGTAAGACAAACTCTTGCTGTCCTCACTTCCAAGCAGCGTTCTACTGAACTTCTTCCTAGACAGATTTGTTTGTTTTTCTGACAGTCCGTGGTATATTCAATATGCTTTGTCAACACAATAAAGAGAGAAATAACAGTGAATAGTGTTGTTGTTAAGTACTGTTGTGTTGGGTCCAACTCAAAGTGATCCTATATAGGGTTTCCAAGGACTGGCTGGTAGGTTTGAACCATCGACCTTGTGGGTTGAACTGAACTTATGGTCCAGTGTTTATCTTATATAAATAGGAAGGCTGGGCAGTTAAAAGAATTAGTTCATGTATAAATAATCCTACAGGAATGTTTCAAGGTGGTAGAGAGGGAATCTTCCTCTTGGCTTTGAGGTTAAGAATTGGTATTTGTAAAACAAAGTCCAAGATGGCATAAAAAAATGTAGAACTGGTGGAGATTGGAATGTCTCTGTACTCAATTTAGAAAGCTGCAACAGCAAGGACATCGGCTCACAAATGAATCAGAATCTATAGAACCTTCCAATGCCCCATTTTGAATGTTAGTATGTTTGTCAGAGAGAGAGAAAACAATGTGATAGAGTGGTCAGACCCCCTAGGCAACACTGTGGGATTATTTGTAGGGAAAGATATCTTAATAGGGATACATTTCCTCCACCCCACCCCACCCCCGATAATAGAAGAAATGAGATATTTAGTTGTTAATTGATCTAAATAAAATAGATGACATGGCATTACTACACTGATTTTGCGTGTGTGTAATTCATCAAAACTCTTAGTATATATGTATTACTGAAAACATTCACAAGGCTGACAAATTCTTTCTGACTACATATCCTTGTCAGAACAGAAGCATAGCAGTACTGTGCCTAACAAAATGGTCAAGTATCTACCTTGTCATCCATCATGCCATTCATTATGACTTTAATTTTTATCAGTTTATCTTAAGCAATGAAATGTTTCACTAGATATGTTCGATTTTTTTTAAGATATGAGGATAGCATATTTCAATTTGGGTCAATTCGTTACTAAGGGTATTTATTATTTGTATTTTCTTATGCATGTTCTCTTTGTATATCTTGGGAAACATGAATTATACATATGCTATGACCTACTGTTCTCATTTCCAGAAAACATCTATTTTTGCTTTCTTTTGATATATATTTCCCCCAATCTCTCATTTTAGAATGTTTTACAATTCTGTAAAAAGCAATATAGCAGTTTTAAATTGAGCATAACTTTATGATTCACTAAGATTGGATATAATTAAATTCAAAATATGATACCACACCCATTTATGTGAAAGCACAATGATGTTGATTTTGCTGGCTTCTCATGAGTGTTTTTAAAATTGATTCCACAAGTTGGGTATGGACAACTGTGGAGTATATGTTGCTTTGAAGCTTCCAAGAAGAATTTTATGGGAATGTCTACATTACTTTCTTCGGTGAAAATATCACAATAAAATCAATCAAGGAAACAGCCTATAGCAAACCTCCATTAGGGTATTTTACATCATTTAGGAAATAGTTTTTTTTTCCTCTATTAATAAAAAAAAGTTCATTTTTATATATTCTTATATTTCTGTAATTATTAAAAATTCATGTCTGATTTTCCTATGTGACAAGTACAATTTATATACACACACATACACAAATATATACATATTCAACCCATTGTCTGTAACTTATTTGTAAAAGATGCAATAAATTTCTTCCCTATATATTTGGAGTCCTTGTTTGGTGCTGTGGGATAATGCACTAGACAGCAAGGATGGTTTGAACTGCAAAGTTGGTGGTTCAAATTCATCAGCCACTCCTTGGAATTCCTATATAAGGTTGCTGTGAGTAGACATGACTCGAATGCACTTATCAACTTAACAACAACAACAAGGTCTTAATGGAGTCTTGGTGTGGTAATGTAGGATAAGCATTGGACTGCTAACTACAAGATTGGCACTTCAAACCCACCAACTGCTCGGGAACTCTATACAAGGTTGCTATGAGTTGAAACGGATTCAATGGTACTTAACAACAACAACACATGATTATCAAGAAAATTTCTGGTTTGGAGTATCAAAGACTAAGTACTCCATAGAGACTAGATTGTGGTACAGAGAATCAGGAAAGTCAAAGCTTGACCATTTTTCTGAGCTTATTTTCTAACATGCTGTCTTTAACATTTTAGAAGGGTAGAGCCAAGACAACGGCCCATTATTCAGAACACAGATGGGCCTTCTGCTTCTCCCCTGTCAGACGTCATTTGTCTTCTGGTTTCCTGACATTCTATTCCATAGCAGTATGTTTGATATTATCCAGTCTGCTCCTAGTTCACCCATTTGAATGTAATATACTGTCCTGACAGTTTAGATTCTCAAACACTTCTAGTTACCTATAGCTTCCACTCTTTGGCAACAACTCATGCTTGGCCCCTTTGATTGACAAATTTGAGTCTCTTGATCTCTATAGGGATTTCTTCTTTTATTAATATGATGCTGACTTGAATTTCAGACTTTGTGTTTGCAATTATTGGAAGAATTTGTCTTTAATAGTCAAGTATGCTACTGGAAAACCATACAATAGTCCAACTGTCTGAGACATCTGTTTATTCCTCTCCAGCTGACAGGGTCCTTAGTTTAGAGCCAGACTCATCTAGATGTGATCTAATACCTGCCATATTGAGGTTTAAAAGAACAAATTTATGCCATTTTTGTTCCACTTAGTTCAGAATTTATATGGTAACTGATAAAAAAAAAGAACATTTGCATAAATCTTAAGAATATGAATATTAAACTTTTTATATGACAACTTATATATCTTTCTAAACTTGTGTTTTCCCAATTTACAATTCAAGCTTGAAATTCACACCATATCATTGAAACTATTTTCTACCAGGCTGTAATAGTGGCTTATCAGAGAATCTAATGGGAAGTTTATAGTCTTTACTTCATTTCTCAGGTGTATTTGCCAACATTGGTTATTCCCTCATTTTTCAACATTTTTCTTTCTTCTTTTGTTTAGACATCATAATCTTTTAATTTACTTCCTTTTTTTTTTTTTTTTTTTCTGTCAACTATGTAAAGACAGTTTTTTCTCTTTCTGTTTCTCAGTTATTTGGGCTTTTAATAATTCCATGTGAGGTTCTCTTGCATTCATATTTTATACTGCGTCTCTAAGCAATCTCATCTACTCCCCTGACTTAACTACCATTGCTCTTCTAACTATATATCTCCTTCCAGTACTTTCTCCAAAGCTGTAAATCCATCCATATCTACAATAACATTTTGAACATCTTCACTTAAATATTTTCAAGGATTTTGAATGAAATGTTTCTTCTTCTCACAAACCTGTTTTTTTCTCCTGTATTCTCTATCTTAGAAGTATGATAGTTATTCTAACTAGTACTCAGCAATTATCTTTCTTCTTTACTACTCTTCCTACTATAAATTCACAAAGACTTGTACATTTTCATTCCTTAATAGCTCTGAAATCCATCTATTGTTTTTCCATGGTGCTTTTTCTTTGACCAATCCAAGCCTCTATTTCATAATGCCTGAATGAACATAACAGTTTGGCAACAAATCCCTTTGAATACATTTTATAGCCAGGTTTATCTTTCCAAATGGAAATCAAAACATTCACCTTTCAGTTTAAAACTCTTTGAGCATTCCAGTGACCTTAAGATATGGTCCTTAATCAGATAGATAAAAGACCTTCTAGATTTTACACACATTTTCAGTTTTTGTATTTCTTGCATTTGCTTCCTTTCTTTTCCCTTTATTACCCTTTTTTTCTTCTCCACCTCACATACACATCCCTTCTCTCACCACCCTCAAATATCAATCTGACAATTACTGATAACCTCTTGTTCTTTAATGTATACATTCTCAAATGTAAACCTTCCTAGATGATGCATTACCTGGCACTTATGTCTCCATCTCCCTTCACAACTAGCTGTGACTTATACACACACACTCACTAATACACACACAACCACTCATCCTCACATGTATACTTTTTCTGATTAATTCTACTATACTCTCATGTCTGAACTTGTATGTGATGCCTTGGGAAAACATTCTTTATTTCATTAATGGTCTTCCCTACATACAAATAAAACACTGCACTACTTCATTTTATAGATCTTATTTGAATGATTGTGCTTGTAAATACCATGTTTCCAATCAGAATTTCAGCCCAATAAGAGAAGATGCTGTATCTCATTTGTTCACTTGTGTCCTTCTGGTTTCCAGCACACTGAGAGACATGTAATGAACATTGAACAAGTTTTCTATTTGTTCAATAGATTGATAAACCAATATAGTTTCCCCCCAAAAAGAATATTTACATGAAATGTCTTCAGAAAAAGAGATCAAAAGCTTCACTTCTTACTAAGGATGGGAAGGGGTGGTAAGCAAAAATGACCTTGTCTTACAAGTCATTGTATGAGCTGACATTCCCATTTTTTATCTTTTGCTTTTTTTCAACTATTGTCTTTCTTGTGCTAGAAAACCTTTAATGTCTATATTCTGTTATCTGTTGATCTCAATGGGGATTCTGTATGACAGTTTACTTAATGTTACTGTTAAAAGTACATTCTTAGAAAAAGACAAAAAACCAAACCCACTGCCATCAAGTCTATTTGGACTCATAGCGACTCAATAGGTTGGAGTAGAACTGCTCCTTAGGGTTTCTGATACCGTAAATCTTTATGGGAACAGATAGCTTCATCTTTCTCCTGTGGAGTGGCTGGTGAGTTTGAACCTCTGATTTTGTAGTTATCAGTCCAGTGTTGAACTCATTATGCCATTGGGGTCCTAAAGTAAATTCTTAGTGAGTGTAAGAATTGTGTTGAGGTGATACCTGGTCTCCTCTAATATAACACAAGGTCAGTGCTTCAAGCTTACCAGTTACTGCTTGGAAATCCTATACAGGGTTGCTATGTGTTGGAACCCACTCAGCACTTAACAATTGTTGTTGTTGTTGAGTGCCATCGAGTCGGGTCCGACCCATAGCGACCTTGTACAGGGTTTCCGAGGGTGTAAATCTTTACGGGAGTAAACAATAGCAACAACAATAAAGACTGTGGCTAGAAGGATCATATCAAGTAATTCACTGCACTACAGGGAGTATTATTTCCTGAGATTTACTGGTATTACTGTCCATGTTTTTTAAAAGATGGTTTACAAATTGCAGCAACAATTTCTTTTAGAAGGATCAGAACAAGGGTGATCACTACAAGGTTAAAGATATCCCCAATGCTTAACTTTTCTATACTATTCCATAATTCCTGATATCAACCAAGACTCCTCCCCTCAATATTTCCCCCTACATTCTAGGGTTCTGAATCTCATTGCCACATCTCATGAAACTCAGGGCCATCAAGGGAATGGATCACATGATTGTGGAGGGTGGCAAGTCCCAATTTCTAGTTCAGATGTCAGTATAGGGAATTCCCCTCACACAGAATCACACTTTTAACTCACAAAGCTGTGGAAGGAGACAAGTCAGGTCAAGCCATAAGATCAAGTCTCAAGAACCAGACAGAGGTCAGATGGAAGCAAGTTTGGTTGATCAGGCAAAAGAGTCCACAGCCCATTCACATCACCAAGATGACTCATTTTGTATCCAACAGGATGGCAAAATTGGCCAATCCCCTTAGATTTCCAAGTTTTTAAAATTTTAAATACACCTGTTAACAATCACTCACAATGACACCACATAATCTGGTCAGCTTTTCCCTTCCCCCTCCCACCTTCTCTTACCGAGACCCATCAAGAAAAAGTAATTTGGTAGGAATTACAAAGAATAGAAAATACGTATCAGGTAATTCATTGCATTGCACCAATATAAAATTTCTTTAGTTAAAACTCATTTTATTTAAACGTTTTTATATAGAAACAAAACAAATAGTTTATGGTGATTATGTATTACAGTGGTGTCACATTTATTTAACTGTCATCATATTGTTAAGTCCTGTTGAGTTGGTTCCAACTCATAGTGACCATATATAGGATTTTTGAGGAGTGACTGGTAGACTTGAGCTGCTGACCTTTTGGTTCAAATAGTATTTGTGGTTCAGTTCTTATCCTACAATGCCACACCAGGACTCAGTAAAATTGGTCTTGCTTGTGTTTGGCTATCTATATGATTTGGCATTATTATTTATGTGCCAGCTCAGGTGGTTAGCAGAGTAAAGACTGATTGGCTTTCTTTTTTTCCTCATAATAAACATGGTGAGTTTAACTCTTCACCTGGGGTCTGTTATAGATCAACACTGTCATTATGGGGCTAAAAGAGCCCATATTGCACAAATGTGCACATTCCTCTTTATTCTGTTCTATAAGACAAGTAAACACAGTGTGGGGTTTGTAGACCTGATTGAAACATGACTGAGCTGAGTAATATGCGTTTGAATCAATGTTTGCAGTGAATGATAAAAAGAATTGGCAAAAGACATCCATACCCCACTAGCATTTATTGTCCTTGAGGAATAATAAGTAATGCTGTAGTGTATCAATCAAATACAATGACTACTCCAAAGCATCTCATTTGTCCTAATGTTATTTAACGTTCATTTGAAGTTTGCAGCTAGAGATTCCTTTGACTGCTGAAGCTGATGCCACTCTTCTGCCACATCTGCATAACTGATGTTGCCATCAACATTCCACTAAGTCAATGCAATGTTAAGATGGAATCATCCTGGGCACAGCACAGCAGGTGTGTTCCACTTGACTGCTACCATAACATTCATCAAGAGATGAATGATGAATGATTAGGTTCCCAAATGATTTTAAATATGTGTTTTAAAATAAATCTCCTTCTTACCTTTGGCCCAGGCACCTCTTGGGAGTATAGATGTTTAATCAACATGCATCAAAAGAACCTGAATCTCCATAGACCCATATGATGCACATTTCTTGAGACTTATATACCTTACCTCCTTGCTTAATATTTGAAACATATAACATACACAAATCCCCTCAAGAGCCAAATCAAGTAGTTACAGACATGTCCACAAATGTTAACATTTGCAAGCTAAGGGACAACTTTGCAGGGTTTCTGAATACTTGGCAAAGTTTAAACAAAATAAAAAAAATTCTAACCCACTTAGTTCACTGTACTGGAAAGAGATTTAGAAATTCAAATTACAACACCAAACTCTTTCTTTATGTGGGATCTGTAAGCCAATTACATTTAAATCATCTGGGGTATTTCATAAAAATGTAGGATTCTGCAATCCATTCAATGCAGTGCTTGCTCAATCCCTAGGGTTAGATATCAAGAATCAACCTTTCTACCTGTCCCAGGTTATCCTCATGTACACTGAAGTTTTAGAATCCTTGGCTAAGAAATGTCTGCAAAAGACTCTACATCAAATTTTTTCCATCAACTCTCCAGGTTTGCTATTCATAAATTTCATTGAAATCATATCACGATAGAAGAGAAAAGATCTCCAAACAAAATTTAGCTTTATTTCAATAAAAACCTACCTAAATAAATTTTGAATATTTGAGAAAGCATAGTAATAACAAAGTTACATATTTGATTACCTGAAAAAACGTGACAAAAATTATTCTTGATTTTTTTTTTTCTTTGTTACCCTTACATGTTCTAAATGGCTGTAACTAGTAATTCATACTATATAATGTTATGTAAGTCATAATTTCCCCTAACCTAGTATATATACATGTAAACCTTTGGAAATATATGCCCACTCATGTGTATATATGAGGGAGAGAAAAAAGTATTGTTACTAGTGTTCCAATTTTCACATGCATGGATTGATTCCAAATAAAACATGTTTAGCCATGTCTTTGTGATCGTGGATGGCTAGAGATGAGTTTTCTCAGTAATATACATTTGTCTTGCTTAACTTTGCTAGTGTTTCTTCTAAAAAATAAAGATTCTATTTGGTTTAACACTCCTCAGAAACACTATACCATGTGACTATGAGTCGAAACCAACTCAAAAGCACTTAACAGTAACAGGAGCATTTGTTTCATGGAAAAAAATGATTTTGAGATCAGGGCTAACATCAAAATTTTAACAAAATTCAAGTGGACATCTTTCCAAATCATTGAAGCTTTGCAACAAGTATTCGGGAATGCTGACCTACATAAAACAACCACTTTTAGGTGGATCCAGTGTTTTAAGGAAGGTTGGGAAGTCCTCAAAGATGAATTTAAGTCAGAGAGGTCAGCTCAGAAGGTTATGTAGACTGCTTTTGGGGCCTCCAAAGGGGAAGATTTTCTCAAAGAACACAGTGTGATCACAGGAGCTCATTATAAGAAATTTTAAGAAAATTGAAAACTGCATTAGTGAGAAAAAGGCCAAGAAAGTTGCATGGAGGATTTTAATTTCCCATCATGACAATGCACCTACTCATTCTTCTAATGAAGGATGTCCTAAGAGAATTTCATTGGGAAACCTTGCCCCATATATCTTTCAGCCACAGTCTTGTCTCTTTAAATGTGTTTTGCTCCCCAAACTCATAAAACATTTAGAAGTAACATGATTTGAGTCCCTTGAGGATGCCAAACTGCTAATTTGAAGTGCAGTTAATCAAAGAGTGCCGTTTTCTTTAAGGAATAGAGATGGAAAGATCTCCTTCAGAAGTACATAAAGTAGATTTAAGAAATGTTGAGAAACAATAGATTCACAGTTAGAAATTTTTACTAACTAAATATTTCTATGATTTTGAAGCAATGCTTTTTTAGTTACCTGTGTATATACATGTAAACATAAACAAAGTCACACATGAATGTATATTTTTGTATGAATGTGTCTGCTCACATAATGAACATAAATGTTCACACACATATGTCCTCGATATATGTATGCATACATATATGCTATTTATACATATTCTTTGTACTGGAAACTTTTGAAAGTATTATGGAACAAAAACTACATCATCATTTAAGTTACTTTTTCTATAGTAATTTATGATTCTGCCCTCAAGACTGGAAGACTTTGCAGTATAGGCATATCTCGTGTTATTGTGCTTCCGTTGATGGTACTTAGTAGATATTGAGTTTGTTTTTATAAATTGAAGGTTTGTGACAACCTTTAAATGACTGTATTGAACAAGTCTATTATCTTCCCAAACCATGTACTCACGTTGGTCTCTCTGTCACATTTTGGTAATTCTCACAATATTTACATTTTTTCATAATTCCACTTCATGCCTGCATTCCTGGTGTGGTACCATAGGATAAGCCCTCGACCTCAAAGTCCATTTGAACCATAAGATCAGTAGTTCAAACTCACCAGCTGCTCCTCAGAAACCCTATACAGGGTCGCTATGAGTTGGAGCCAACTCATCGACACTTAACACAGTAACATCAATTACACACTTAGTAAACTACAGTATTGTGCTAACATAAATTTTATATACACTGAGGAACCGAAATAGTATGTGGCTCACTTTATGGCAATATTTGCTGTATTGATCTGGAACTAAGTCTGCAATATTTCTGAGGTATACCTGTACAAGAAATGTGTTGTCACTTTTCCTTTGGCTAGAATCTCTACTGGCTTTATAGACTACATATTCTGCTTGGAACTTGATAATGAACGATACTCCAGAAAATGTACAGATAAGACAAAATATGAAAGAAAAGGAACAGGAGAGAATGAGGAATGAATAGGTGGATTAGATGAATGAATAGAAAAATAAATCAAGATAATGAATGGCAAAATGTACAGGCTCAAAACCAAAGCCAACATCTTTACAGTGGGAAGAAACTCACAGAGAATTCCTTCAGGAAACTTGGAGAATATAAAAATTGCACATAACTTGAATTTTGTTGGAATTAGTTTTCTTTACTTTGGATAATAATTTGTAAAATCTGACATGTTACAAATAAATACTACAACCATGAAACCATGTTCTTCTTTAAGCATATGCCTCAGCTATTTGTTAAAATAACACTTATTTAGGGGTATGTTAGGATAATATATGCCGTTTTCATTTCTCAGACCTCCCCTAACCTAAGGCAGAAGTACAGAAAGAAATGGCTTCCTGTTTGATCTACTTCTTTATTTTGATGGATTTGTTGCAAATATTTGAATGAATTCCTACACAAATGTTAGGCTTCTTCAATTGAGCACTGAATTTGGAAGAAAAAGAACGAAGACATGTTATTTTTCTGTAACAGCATGACATGTGAGCTTTGGCACCAAAGTAAGTGCTATCATTTATTTAAAATGAACTTAAGGTGCCCCATTCAAAAACAACATTATTTTCTAAAATTAAAAAAAAAAAAAAAAATTAAATATGTCTTTCTTTTCCTGCACCTTTTTAAGTAAAATAAAGCCTATTGGCATGTCAGGGATTCAATTGTATCCATCTAACATATATAAGTCTTGGTGTGGTGCTACAGGTTAATGCACCAGATTGCAAAGCCATTTGAACTGCAAGGTCGGCGGTTCAAGCTCACCAGCTTGGAAACCCTATACCAAGTCACTATGGGTTGGAACCAACTCGACAGCACTTAACAACAACAACAACATATATGATATTTTGACTAGGCCGTAATCCTCAATTTGTCAGTTTTGTAGTGCTGTAATTTGGCAATTATGTTACTATGTAGTCTCACAGTTACACAACAATGTGATTTGATAGCTGTGTAATGACTTTGCTTCCAGTTGTGATATTTTGTGAATCTTGATGTCTATGTCCTGATGTGGTGCTGTAGGATCAGCACAGGACTGTGAGCCACAGAGCGGCAGTTCAAACCCACTAGCTACTCCTTGGAAACCTTATACTGGGTCGCTGTTAGTCAGATTCAACTGGACAGCACTTCACAACAACAAATGAGAATTAGGTTATGTTTGTTATGTTAATGAATCAAGGGTGGGATGTAACACCCTTACTCCCATCACAGCCCTGATATGATATAAGGAGTAATTTTGTTGGGGTGTGCCCTACTTCAACTTTTATTTAAAAAGAAATAAAAGGAGACAGAAGCAAGCAGAGAGGGAGAGACTTACTACCACCAAGAAAGAAAAGATGGGAGTGGAGCATGTCCTTTGGAGTCAGGTTCCTTGTATTAGACCCAGAGGAGCACTGATGCCCAGACACATGGAGATCTCCAAGGAATGATGAGCCCATAGATGTTGAAAGGATGAATGGACCTTGAGCCAAGGCTGACAGTGAGAGAATACCTTCTCTTCAAGCTGGTGCCCTGAACTTTTAACTTCCCAAACTGTGAGAAAATAAGTTTTTGTTTTTAAAGCCATTCAGGTGTGGTAGGCACCACTGATCTGTCAGTTTGTCACACTGCAGTGACTTGCGTGATGCTGTGATACTGGAAGCTATGTCACCAGTATGTTGAATATCAGCAGGGTCACCAATAGTGGACAAGTTTCAGTGGGAATTTGAAACTAAAGCAAACTAGGAAAAAGGAAATGTGGACTACTTCTGAATGTTAGCCACTGAAAACCTTCTGAATAGCAGTGGAACATTGTCAGATATTATGCCAGTGAAAACATGAATAGCAGGAAAACACTGTCAGATTTAGTGTTGGAAGACAAGCCCCTCAGGTTGCAAGACACTTAAAATACTACTGGGGAAGAGCTGCCTCTTCAAGTAGAGTTGCCCATAATGATTTGAATGGAGCCAAGCTTCTGGAGCCTCCACTTGCTGATGAGCACAACTCAAAATGAGAAGAAACAGTAGCAATCATCCATTAAAATTTGGAATATGAAATGTACAATGTACTAACTTAGGAAAATTGTAAGTTGTCAAAAATAAAATGGAAAACATAGGCATTAATATCATAGGTTGAAATAGATTGGTATTGGCCATTTTGAATCAGACAATCTCATACCTTACTATGCTGGGAACAACAAAGTCAAGAGGAGGAGTGTCATTCATCATGAAAAGAAATATTTCAAGATCATTATTTTCTGTGATAGGATACTATCAATATGCCTACAATAAAGACTAGTTAATACAACTATTATTCAAACTTACGTGCCAGCCACTAAAGCCAATGATTATGATATTGAATAATTTTACCAACTCCTTCAGTCTGATTTTAATCAAACATGCAATCAAGATGCATTGATAATTACTAGTGTTTGGAATGGGAAAGTTCGAAACAAAGAGGAAGAATCAGTAGTTAGACTATATGGCTTAGGTGATAGAAATGATGCTGGATATAATTTCCCTAGAACAATGATGTATTCATTGCAAATACCTTTTTAAAACAACATGAAAGGTGATGGTACACAGGTATTTCACCAGATGGAGTACACAGGCATCAAACTGACTATATCTGTAATAAGAAACAGTGGAGAAGTTCAGTATTATCAGTCCAAACAAGGCAAGATGCCAGCTATGGAATAGACTATCAGTTAGTTGTTCAATGGTAGTTCAGGCTGAAGCTGAAGAAAATTAGAAGAAGTCCATGAGAGCCAAAGTACAACCTTCAATAAACCCCACTGAATTTAGAAACCATGTCAAGAACTGATTTTATACATTAGACACTAATTACTGAAGACTAGAAGAGTTGTGGGATGACATCAAGAACATAACATCATTTAGGAAGAAAGCAAAAGATTATTAAAAGAAAAGATAGAAAAAAAGTAAAAAATGGATGTCAGGAGAGACTCTGACACTTGCTCTTGAGCATTGACAAGCTAAAGCAAAAGGAAGAAAAAAGATCTTAACACAAAATTTCAAAGGACAGCTCAAGAAGATAGAGTCAAATATCATAATGAAATGTATAAAACTTGGAGTTGGAAAGCCAAAGGAGATGAACATACTCACTCATCATTTCTCAAGCTGAAAGAAGTGAAAAAAATATTCAAGACAACTTGTATTATGAAAAAATTTTATGGGCAAAATACTGAAATACACAGAAATCATCAAAAGAACATGGAAGAAATAGAGTCACTGTACCAAAAAGAAATGGTTGATGTTCAAACATTTCAAGAGGTATAATATAATCAAGAACCAATGGCAATGAAGGAAGAAATCCAAGCTACACTGGAAGGCATTGGTGAAAAACAGAGCCCCAGAAATTGATGGAATATCAGTTGAAACATTTCAACAAACACATACAACACTGGATCTGCTCACTTGTCTTCGTCAAGACATTTGGAAGATAGCTACCTGGCCAACAGATTGAAAGAGATCCATATTTGTGCCCATTCCAAAGAGAGGTGACCCACGGGAATGGAATAGCCATCGCATAATATTAATATTACATGAAAGTAAATTTTGCTGAAAATAATTTTTAAATGTTTGCTACAGAAATACAGCCAGATTCAATAGAGAACATGGATCCAGAAATACTATTACTGTCATCAGACGGCTGTTGTCTGGAAGCAGAAAATCACACTAAGATGTTTATTTGTGTTTTATTGATAATGCAAATATTTTGAGGGTGTGGATCATGACAAACTATAGATAACATTGCAAAGAAGAGGTGTTACAAAACATGTTATTGCGCTCATGTGGAACTGTACTTGGACCAAGAAGCAGTTGTTCAAATAGAACAAGAGGATACCAAATAAATATAAGTGAATGAAAGAAACTATAGGTATTAAATATGTTACATCAGTAATGAAATTTTGAAACATTTAAATTAACAACAAAAGCTATCTGAAAGAAGACCCCAGCTTCATGATGCATTTAGGATGAGGAACGGCAAGCTGTTGTGAATTAAATCTCCATTTCCACTTATTTGTTTTGGTACACTACATTTTGTTATTTGGGTATTTTAACATTGTGCTTATACAGGTAAAAATAAATTTTAATTTTGAAGTTAAATGCCACCTCCCCAAATTCATAGAAAAAAAAATCATTCTTTAATTTTTCACTTGTCTTGTGCTTTATTTTTAACATGTTACAAAAACGCATGCCTATTAGAGCTGCGAACCTTAAGGTCAGCGGTTCGAAACTACCAGCTGCTCCGCGGGAGAAAGATGAGGCTTTCTACTCCCGTAAAGATTTACACCCTCGGAAACCCTATACAGGGTCGCTATGGGTTGGAACCGACTCTATGGCACATAACAACAACAACAACAAAATTAGAGATTAAAAAGAAATTTTTTTTTCTTAAATTGATTAACAATTACGGTGAGCCCATGTTTGTCAGTGTAGAACTGTGCTGTAGGGCTTCCAGTGTGTGATTTTTCAGTAATAATTCATCAGTCCTTTTTTTCTGAAACATATCTTGTTGGACTTGTACCACTAATCTTTTGGTTAGCAGCTGAAAGCATAAATCAATCAACAAGGACAGACCTGTATTATGATGCCCTCTGCCCTGATCATTGGAGAGTTTTAAACAAAGGACTTTTACCCTTTAAGAGTGTTCTCTCCCCACCTAAATAATTGAAATTCAGACTGCATAGCATGCAACAATGAATTTAAATTGTGAAGATGGTGTAGGACTAGGCAGTTGCAGGGCAGCTAATTATTTATTAAGGCCCTCCTAGCCAAATGTCTACATATGTACTGTAAAACCAAGCCTGTATGCTAGGTGTGACACTGTAGGATAATGCGCTGGACTGCAAGGTCGGCGGTTCAGGCAAACCAGCTGCTCCTCAGAACCCCTATACAGGGTCACTATACCAAGCACTTTACATACATGAATTTATTCACACTTCTTAACAATTTTATTCAGTAAGAAGTTATTGTCATTCCTCAGAAACCCTATATATGATGGCTATGAACCAGAACCGGCACTTAACAAATCAACAGCAACAAAAATTCTTTATTAGAAGTCTTGGTGTGATCCTGTTCAATAAGTTGTTGTTGTTGTTAAGTGCTGTTGAGTCGGTTCCGACCCATAGCGACCCTGCACAGGGTTTCCGAGGCTGTAAATCTTTACGAGAGCAGAAAGCCTCATCTTTCTCCCGCAGAGCAGCTGGTAGTTTCTAACTGCAGACCTTTAGGTTCGCAGCCCGATTCGTAACCACTACGCTACCAGAGCTCCTTACTGGACTGCTAATCACAAGGCTGGCAGTTCAGACCCACCAACCAGCCCCTCCAAAGGAAAAACATGAGGCTGTCTGCCTAGGAAATCTTATACAGGATCATTATGAATCAGAATTGATTTGATGGAAGTAAGGTTTGTTTTTTGGTGTTTATACTTTATCAATGGTAGAACTGAGACACTGAAGGTTTAACAAAGTAGACAAAGTTTACACAGTGATTAAGAGGCAGACCTGTGCTTTGAACACAATAATGGACTGAAAAAAAATGAGTTTTGAAACTACATTCTGTTTACTCTTTGGTGAAATCTACCTTGCATATCAGCGCATACTGAATCTTCCAAGATTGTGAGATTCATTCTATCGATGCTTATACATCCCTACCCCTCCATACTGCTGGTTCTCTTGGTCATAAATGAGTCATTCAGGAAACTGCGAGTAAAATAAAATTTGCTCACTTCTATATGTGCTGGACTACAAGGTCAGTAATTCAATCTCGACAATAACTCCTTGAAAACCTGAGTCTCTATGAGTCAGAACTGACCCCACAACACTTAACAACAACATTACCTATTAAGAGAGTATGGTGGCTCTGTACTACAAAAAACACTGAACTGAAAACAGCCAAGTGGACAGTTAAAGCCACCAGCAGTTCTGTGGGAGAAAGATGAGGCTTTCTACAACCTCAAAATCTCTATACAGGGTTGCTACGAGTGGGAATTGACTCAACAACTACAACATGACCTATTGGGATTCACACAGGTCACTGGGCTTCAGGTTAATCTGCCCAGAAACCCAGGGTAAACATCACGTCTGTATTCTCAAAAACATGGTTTCAGATATTTCATGATGACTTCCAAATCCAACTAAACCAAGTGCCATAGAGTTGATTCACTAGACAAATCTGTGGTACAAGACCTAAAGACATCTTTAAAGTGTTAAAGAGCAAAGATGTCAGCTTGAGGACTAAGGTATACCTGACCCAAACCATGGTATTTTTCAATAACCTCATATGCATTTGGAAGTTGGACAGCAAATAAGGAAGATTGTAGAAGAATTGATACATTTGAGTTATGGTGTTGGAGGAGAGTATTGAAAGTACCATGGACTGCCAAAAGAACAAATATATCTGTGTTGGACGACGCAGTGCAGCCAGAGTGCTCCTTGGAAGCCAGGATGGCTAGACTTCGTCTCTCATACTTCAGACATATTGTGAGGAGGGACCAGTCACTGGAGAAGGATATCATGTTTGGTAAAGTGAAGTGTTGGAGAAATAGAGGAAGACCCCCAGCAAGATGGATTGGCACAGTAGCAGCATCAATGGGTTCAAATGTAGCAATGATTGTGAGGTTCGCTCAGGGCTGAGCAGTGTTTTGTTCTGTTGTGGATAGGGGCGCTATGAGTCTGTACTGACTCAATGGCACCTAACAACCACAACAACAGCAACAATAGAGTTGATTCCAATTCATGATGTCCCAAAGTTTAATTCACTACACCAAGTGAGGGCTTCTTTGCTGTTTTGTTGTTTTTGTTAAGTGCTGTCCAGATGGTCTGACCCATAGCGAACCTGTGATTTCCAAGGGGTAACTTGTGAGCTTGACCTTGTATTTCACACTGACTTTTCAGTCTAGCCCATTAATCCACAGCACTACACCAGGACAGTACCTCAAATAGGAAGCTGAGTCTTCCCTCATCCCTCCCAGGGGTGCACATGGACTAATCAAGAGAGCCCTGAGCCCTAGCCAGCTGTCCAATCTCATCATCTCACTTTTCCTCTTCTTAGATTCTTATCTACATACGTCAGATGAGAAAAGCTTATTCTAACATAATATACTGTTTTTCTATGTCAGTTATTCAGGCCAGAACCTTAGAGCAAGAGATTCCAGATGTGCGCTCGAAAGCCTTTTAAGACTATATGGTCTTCTAGAATTCAAAGTGTATTTTTAAACTCAGAACCGATTGCTGACTGTTTCTTCTTCTTTTTCCTGCTGTATCTTCTCTTTCTTGAGGCAACAGACTTAAAATACCTTTAATATCCTTCAAATAAAAATATTCTGACTCCAAAGTAGGATTAAGGGCCATGTGGGGGAAAAAATTCAAAATAAGAAAAATCAGATGATATTTCAAAATACAATTCCATCATGATTTCTAAAGAGCTAATTTCAAATAGTTTGAGAATTATCTCTCCTGGTATCTTCAGACATTTTTTATAAAAGCTACTTAATGATTTTCCCTTCAAAAAGACTTGGGGGCACTCCCTCCATA
>NW_006408528.1:29214749-29228264 GCF_000296735.1 Chrysochloris asiatica
GTTTACAAGCTTTCGAGAGGGAGCCTAGATCCAGACACATGGAGGAAGGTAGAATCTCCACTGAGTAGTATCCAATCTGTCTGGGCGGGACTGATGAAAGGAGATGAGGATAGGTCTCTTGTGATAAAATTGTTATCAGGACTAATTGTGAGGGTTGAAAATGTAAAGGTAGACATTTGTTAGCAAAAGAAGGGGAGTGATTGACTTTGCAGTCTAGGAGCGGAGGTCCCTGGGACCATCCATGGAGAAGAGCGGAGAGCAGGACCCTACCCAGAGAAACAGTGACACCAGATATGCAGACAGAGACCTGGAGAGATGGAGTGGCTGGTGACTTTAGGCCCAGAGAGGGAAAGGGGCTGTGTGCTGACCATTGGGGAGTGGATTGTAGTGTATACACTTTGGTTGGTTGGTGATGCATGGAGGGGATTGTAATCATGGCAATGAAACAATATACGATAAACAGAATGAATGTAAAGCTAATGTTCTCCCATGTAAACTATCACATAATTCATAATAAAACATTTAAAAAAAAAAAAAACAGAAAAAGACTTGTCGGGGGGAGGGTCTTGGAGAAATTCTAAGAACCCTGTAGAATCTTAATCTCTCCTCTTCCTTTTAGAAGGTGGGAGGAAAAACGAAAATATTCGGGGTGACCAGAAGACTGCAGTTCTGGTTCTAGCTCTGCCAATAACTAGTTCTGCTGCCAAAGACCAGTCTCTCAAATCTTCCTCTGTGAATTATTCAGTAATGGTACAATTCTGGAGCATCGGCTATGATTCAGGCACTTCATACATATGTGCTTTTCTTAATTATAACAACATTTATGCAGTCAGAAAGATTAAGTAACTTGTCTTAGATCTGATACAAAGTAACAGGCAAAACTTTGACTGAAGGAAGGTATGTATTATTCCAGTATAATATTTCCTGATATCTGAAATCCCATCCAGATCAAAATACTCTGTTAATTGAAGTGGGACTTGGCAGAAAAGTCTCAAAGTTTTCATTGGGAGGCTTTAAATGTCCTATTGTTTTATTGTTATCTTTATAAAATATTATTTTTGGATGATAAAACCAATGCTTGCTAGCCAACACACTTCACCAAAAGTCCTTCTACCTCTTTACACCTCTCTTTTTATATACAGTATCTGGACTTTATTATGTCTTTTTAAAATTCTTACACCTAGAAGATTTACAAACCTCTCCAAAATTAGTTAATCATACCTATTTTCCTAACAGTGGTTGTCACAAGCCCGAATGGGTGGAATTTATGTTTAGCTATCTCCTCTAGTTCTAACATTCATATTGGCCAATGGGTAATTTCTCATCATGCATGCTATTAAAGTAACGTCAATAGTTAAATATGTGACTTAATACTCACACAAGCTAACATAATTTTAGCATTGTAAAAATGTCATTTTTAAAAGGACAGAACAGAATAAGCAAAGCTTGGAATTCAAACAATATAGAAGCTTTTCTAGTTGCCTTGAACAATGTATTCATTAAGCGGATGTATGCAATTTGCCTTTGCACTAAAATACTGGATTGATTTGAAAATGCAAGTGGATTCTGTTCTAGAACTTCTAAATTATGACTTGATAATTGATAGCCACAATAGCAATGCATATAATTTAATTTTCTTACACGAAGAATTTAGAGCACTGGTAAATGAAACTCCAACAAAATTTAATTGATAGAGGAGAAAAGTTTAGTTGAGAGTGTTGTCAAAAGATTTTTTAAGTTCCACATATCCTCTAGCTTGAGACTTAAACATTTAAGATAATTTTAATTTTTTTAACCAATGTTTTTAAGTACAGTCTGAAAAATAATCTTGGGAGGGTTCATGGATCTGTAGAAAGACTGGAGAATCCTATGGAAAGACACACACAGGCAGACACAAGCCTTTGAGAAATAGTGAGCATAGTAACATCTTAAACTTTGCAATTAAGTTTGTATGAACACTAAAAAAGATCATGGCAGCATTTGAGCTCATCCTTGGCTCAATAGTCTCCAATTTCACCAAAGCATGGTTTCTCATTGCTTGAGTTTTCTTGCTTTGTTACAGTGGTTTTCTATCTTGGTTGCATATTAGAATCACCTAAAGACTCTTAAAAACATCAGTGTCTGAATCCCACAACCAGAGATTCTTATGTAACAGTGCTGGAGTACTAGCTGGGCACCTGGGGTACGCAAAGCCCCAGCTCTATCCTGGGTGTTGCTGATTGGAGGCCAAGGCTGAGAACCACTGCCTAGTACCTCTTGGTGAGTTCTCAAGAAGTACTTACTCATCAGTTTTTGGACTTCTGACCCTACTAGATAGTGGTAGGTTGCCTCACTATCCTGCTTCAGGCAGCAAACCAGATGTTATTGACAAGTCAAGTGTGTTGTAGCTGATGATCTAAAACATGGCTTTATGCCATTTTTGCTGCTTGTGTCTACAGCACTGACTTTTCCTGGACTTTCTGATGATAATGTATCTGTTGCTGATTACACTCTACCCATATTCCCTGTGGTTGTAGTCTTCCAATACTTACCTTGATCACGTTAATAAGGTAATGTTTTCCTATTTTTGTATTCCTCTTTTTTTACACTGCAGCATATAAATTACTCCATTAAAATTTTATTTCTCCATGTTAGGAGAAGACAGGTGTTTGATCTTGGCAAGGCAGTAGAAATGATTTTATATGAGACACACATGAGAGGTTTCAAATAGTTCATTTAAGAATGGAATTAAAAAGATAATGGGATTTTTTTCCATGAAATTTTTGAAGTCCCCTCACATATATATGTGGGGCTTCAGAAAGTTTGTGGAAAAATTCCATTATCTTTTGTTCCATTTTTTCCACAGAGGTTTTAATTATGTAAGTATTGGTATTGTTCTTATCATATCAGGCATGAGCTGGGAGGAACCATCTCCTAGGACTTATTTGATTAAAAGTATATCATAGCTCACTTTAACTCCTTGTGTGGCACTGTAGGATAAGCAGTGGACTATAAACCGCAAGATAGGCAGTTCAAACCCACCAGTTACTCCTCAAACCCTGTGTGGGTTAGCTATGAGTTGGAGCTGATTTGACTGCATTGAGCTCTGGTAGCGTAGTGGTTACGAATCGGGGTGCGAACCTTAAGGTCAGCAGTTCGAAACTACCAGCCGCTCCGTGGGAGAAAGATGAGGCTTTCTACTCCCGTAAAGATTTACACCCTTGGAAACCCTGTACAGGGTCGCTATGGGTCGGACCCGACTTGATGGCACTTAACAACAACAACAACAACAACCACAAAACAATGGATCACCTAAGGATTACATAAAACAATAGAAGAGGATTTAAAATTGTAAAGAGTAATCTTGTCCCTTTCTGACTCTGGGTAATGACTAGAACAAAGAACAAAGACAGCAAGATGAAAACAAATCTAATCTGCTACCTTCATTTAAGGCTTTAAAGTTCTGCAGTGAGAAGCTTTGTTAAAAGACCAAGAATAATATCTATTGCAAAGCAGACAGACTCCAAAACTTTTCTGTACTCTGGAAAAATAAAAAAATAAAATAACTTGGTAAGATTGGCTTGAACAACAACAACAAAAAAGATTTATAGCATAAAGCTTTGTTTTAGCTGCACTCAGTATCTGGGTGGCATGGACTCTGATCTGAGACTGGATAACTTCTCTAGGACCTAAAAGGGAGATTGCAATGACTTCATAGCAGAGGGTGAGCTTTGGAGCCAAGGTCAACAGCTAGCAAAAACTGAGAGAAAACCATGTCAGCATAGTAATATTAACTGAGTAAAGTGAGTAAACTGAGTGCATCCACCATGGACCTCTGCATCAGAGGCGAATATCGTTTGTAGCAAAGGACCAGTGCATGAGATAACCCTAATTCTACAAGCTGAATAAGTACATGCACGGCTACAGGAATACTATCAGATTACCTTCTAATATGAGAATTATTTACAGAACTGGCCATCTCAGGTGGCCCTTCCTTCAAAAACATTTCCAAGGTACTCCAAGTGGCAAATGTCAGTTCTGTGTTTTTCATAGCACTCTGTTTCTATCTCTTTCTTATCAGTTATTATAATGACTCGTGGTTTGTTTAATAGTCTGCCTTTCCCACACGGAACCACTTGCATTTGAAGGGGGCATACTGTCATTCATTGAATTGGTGATTAATTGGATGTACTTGTTTTACTCCAGTATAAAATTTTGAGTGACTTAGAATACTTAACCAATTTAACACACATACCTCTTTTTTTTCCTCTATCAAGAATAAAACTCATGTTAACCCAATGTAAATCCTTAATGAAATATCATCTCACATCTTTTTTAAGGATGTCAAAGGCATTAGTGAAGTCCTGATTTACTTAGCAGAAAGTCTGAGATTATTAATTTTTATAAACAAGATGAGACAAACTGATCTCCTACAAAAAAAAAAAAAAAAAAAGTAAGTGGTTCTTTACTTCTGACTCTCATGGTGATGTAAAATTTTCTTTCAGAGAGTGGAAATAAGAAACTCTTATCTTCTTGGATTGAAACAGTCCGGCCTTGTATCTGGTTATAAACGAATATACAATGAAGAACCTTCCTTTTTTTTTTTTTTTTCTTTCCTTTCTCCTCTTTTACTGCCTTCTTCCCTGCCCTCCCCTCTCCCCTTTTCCTCTCCTTCCTTCCTTTTGTCTTACAAGGAATACATGACACAGATTTTATAAACAGTCCAGTGACTGGCAAAAGTTGAACCTCAACAAATGTTAAGTATAGATAATCAAATGCATCAACATCTATATTCATTTTTTTAATCTAAAAAGATTAGTAACACTAATTGACAGAAGGATCAAGTTATGCTATTTGACTTTAAAATTGAGCCTGTATAATCTTTAACTTTCATCCTAATTCTCTATCAATGATAAATTTGACAAAATGAATTCTTTTCAGTAGCAGTAGAAAGGAGACAACACAAGATAGTATAACAAATATGGAACTTGCAGACATATTGGGACTAAATCTTACATTTGTTGTTGTTGTTATGTGCCATGGAGTCGGTTCCGACTCATAGCGACCCTGTACAGGGTTTCCGAGGCTGTAAATCTTAACGGGAGCAGAAAGCCTCATCTTTCTCCCGCGCAGCAGCTGGTAGTTTCGAACTGCTGACCTTGTGGTTCACAGCCTGATTCGTAACCACTATGCTACCAGAGCTCCTTCATTAATTTTACTCCAAGGAGCCCTGGTGGCGCAATGGTTAAGTGTTAGGCTGAGAACTAAAAAGTTGGCAGTTTGAAGCTACAATTGCCTGCATGGGAGAAAAGAACCTGGCAATCTGCCCCCATAAAGATTTACAGTTTAGGGTATGAGATGGTTCTAATCTGGCCTATAGGGTCTCTATGGGTTGGAATCAACTCAGTGGGACACAACAATTTTAATGCTGGGCTAGTCATTTGAAATTTCTGAGCCATTAGTTCTTTTCTCATTACATTAGGGTTAAAAGAAATTTGTTATCTCTTGCCTAGAGATGCACATATTTGAGTTTTAAGCAAGAGCTATGTAACTCACTGCCATTATTACTAACATTTAATTTTAAAAAGTGATAAATAATTAAATTAAGTACAAATTTTAGTCTGTAAATTATTATGATATTTTAGGTAAATTAGAATTTATATGAATTTAGTTACACAGCAAAAACAGTTCTAATTATGTGGCTTGCTCAGGATTTTTTTTTTTTTTTTTTAACTTTTTGTGAATTGAGCAAATGCTTACAGAAAAGATCTTAAATTTTGCATTCAGCAAACCATTTACTTTTTTTCCATCTCATTGATTTCAGTCCCCTCCATGCAATAACAGCAATCCCAGTTCCTCCCTTTAGTTCCAATGTTCATTCTCCCCTTCTTCACATCACTTCTCACCTTTATTTTTAGGAAAATGTTGCCGTTTTTCATATTGAATGATTGACCCTTCCATGGTGAGCATACTTTATTAGTGTTGTTGTAACCCATCTATACCAATTTACTGTCTGGCTGAGACTTGGGCAATGAGGATAAACTGAAGGATAGTTGAGGACCATAGTCTCAGGTTCCCCCAATCAAATCAAAGACAAAGTAAGCCTTGTCTTTGAAAAAAAAAATCATTTTGAGTTTTGTTCCACATTTTCTGCCACTCTCTCAGGGACCTTCTAATGTGATCACTTTCAGAGCAATTGGTAGTGGTAGCCAGGTTCTTCTGGTGTCAAAGTCATGGTGACTGATGATTCCAAGCATCTTTGATTTTCATCACTCTTCTTTCTTCTACACACATAGAAACCAATAATTGCCCCTTAGATGACCCCTCATGAGCATTTCAGATTCCAGATGCTACTCACCAAAGTAGAATGTAGAACATTGTCTTTGTGGACTATGTATGTTATGCCAATTGACCATGGTGTCTCCTGAGACTATGATCTGCTCAGGAACTTTTTTTTTGTGCGTGCAAAACATGTTCAGAGTATAAGTTACTAACCAACTAGAAGTCCTGTACCAGAATGTCCAATATATTCCAGGGCTGTTTGTAACAAACTAGGATTTATGATCATCTTCATGAAAATATAGTAGGATTTTAGTTGGGGAGAAAGATACAGCTTTCTACTCCTGTAAAGATTTACAGCCTCGGAAACCCTGTGCATGGTCACTCTGAGTCGGAACCAACTCCACGGTACTTAACAACAACAACAACAACAACAACAACAACAACAACAACAGGGCAGAGGAGGAAGGCACCCTGGTGGTGCAACAGTGGGGCACTTGGCTGCTAATCTAAAGGTAGGTGATTTGAATCCACCCACTTCTCTCTGGGAAGAAAAGACCTGTTTGTCCCTGTAAACACCACTGTGTAGAGAAACCTTCAGGAAAGTCTTATTTTGACACATGGGTTTGATGTGATACACAATCAACTTGGTGGCACCTAACAACAAGAGATCAGAGGATGTGTAATGAATTTCCCTTAATTAAAAAAAAACAAAGATTATGCTAATTATCTTCTACAACAGTCCTAGTTGCTATCAAATACAAAGAGCCTGAGTTTTATGACTTTGTTTATACAAAGTTTTATGAGTAGAATTGAATAACTTCTTGATGAAACTCTCAGATAAATCTTACTGTCACTTCACCTAATATGTGCTTCTGAGACTTTTAAATCTTTGCCACGCCTGCCACTTATGAGCACACCATCTAATGTTCTTTCCCAGTTGTAATGCTGACAGCTACATTATCCAACATGTAGACAACACATTAAAATATGGTTTTTCCTCAGAGATTTAATCATATACCTGAGAAACCACGTTCTGGTAACATTATGTTGTTTACTTTTTTCCCCTCAAGTATAAACTGAAATTACATCACCTCTACTGTTACCGTGGAAACATTAAAGAAGAAAATATATCCAGAGTCCAGTAATGCAAACTTCTTGGCATCTAGGGCATAAAACATATGGCAATATTATGTATTCTGTTAGCATTTGCACTGTGCATCTGGTGGTAGGGATGAGACAGTGATTGATGTATGTCCATTTGATTAATTTCAGAGAATTGTTAGAGAAAAGAACCTGAAGTTAGTAAGACATACTTTAGTTCATTATTTTTCTTTGAAACTATTGTGAATTGGGTGGATATTTATAGAGGAGACCATCAGTTTTGCAATCATATATGCACTTTGCTTCATTTCTATGATTGCAATCTTCTCCAGGTAACAACTGTTATCCCCCTTCTTCCCCATGGTACTTACCTGCATTCCACCCGCCTTCCAACCCTTCTAAACTTTGTCCTTAGGTAAATGCCCTTTGAACTGAGAGTAGTTGATTATGCCATGGTGAGCATACCTACTAGTGTTGTCATCTTCCCTACATGCCTATCTATTGCTTGAATGAAAATTGGGCCTCCAGGGTGATTTCCATTCCAGACCTGGAAGGGTGACCGAGGGCCATAGTCTCATGTTCTTCCAGTTGATTTCTGCGCAGTAAGCCTGGTCTTCTTTTAAATTTTGAGTGTTTTTCAATGTTTTCTCCTACCTACCCGGAACCTTCTAATGTGATCCCTTTCAGAATAGTTAGTAGTGATAGCCTGGCACATTCTACTTCTTATGTTCTCAGAGTCATGTAGGCTGATGTTCACATGTTCCATCACTCCATTGCTCAAAACCAAAGCCAACATCTTTACAGTGGGAAGAAGCTCATAGAGAATTCCTTCAAGAGGAAACTTGGAGAATATAAAATCTGCCATGTTACAAATAAATACTATAACCAATAAATCATGTTCATCTTGTTTTCATCACTTCTTTCTTTCCCACATAGAGAGACCAATAGTTACAACTTTTTGTTGTTGTTGTTAAGTGTTGTCCAGTCAGTTCTGACTCATGGCAACCCTGTGTACAGTTTCCAAGGAATGGCTGATGAGCTTGAACTGCTGCTCTTGTGGTTCAAACCAATCTTGTAGTCCAGCAAATGAACAGCACCACACCAGAACTCCTTAGATGACTGCAAATGAGCTTTTAAGATCCCAGTTGCCACTCACCAAAGTAGGTTGCAGAACATTGTCTTTGTGGACTATGTTATGTCAATGTCCTCTGAGACGATATTCCTGACACTCCAGGCCCAGCAACTGACTACCTCAAGGTGTTTGGTAATGTCTAAGACATTTTCATTATTTTGTCCCTTGGATTGGTGTGAGATGTAGGATAAGCATTGGACTGCTTATTGCAAGGTTTGTGGTGAAAATCCTTGAGATACTCCTATGAAATCCTATATAGGGTCACTATAAGTTGGAATCGACTCAATGGCACTTAATAAAAATATGCTCCACCACATTCATAGGTGTGCTTGCAGCAAAGGTAAATACCAATATACAAATAACCTCTGTCAATCCCTTATATATTTTTTGGTAAATTCTACTCTTCCTCCCATACTCGTTCAGCCTGTGTATCTGTCCTGTGTCTACCCATAGAACACTGTTGTTGCAGGGTTCTATATGTAGCAGTATTTACCTCTTTTCATTTTAACCCTTGCATTCTTCCTTGTGTCTTTGCCTGTTCTCATCATTCTTCTGCCAACCTCCCTCATGCTGTATATTGCCTTCCCCAGTCACCTGAGCTAACACATGTCTACTTTCTAGCCCGTGAATTACTCTACCTTCTCTCCTACCCTGGTAAACAACATTTTTTATTTCAATTTTAAAGGATGACTTACAAAAATTTCTTTGTTAATCAAGTTTGTTCCAGTCTAGATAAGGCTACTTTTATCTAAAATATAAGTGTAATTGTGACTGTAGCCTTTATATTTGGTGCTATTTAAAATTCATTCTTTTATTTTATGGGACTTTATATATTCTTTTATGTTTGTTTGTTTATTTATTTATTTATTAGAGAAATATAATCAAACAATTAAAGGCTATATTTCAAGTTGTACACTTGGAAACTAAGTACTGATAGATTTAGGCTGGAATTTGATATGATCAAAGCAATAATTTAAGAAGGTTATAATGCCAGTGGTCTCAAAGAGAGAATTGAAAAGTCCTGTGGCAGGGAGATAACACAAAAGGTGTTCAAGTCAAGTAAAGCTAGCTGGTATAAAGAGATACAAATTGAAATCTCAGAGTCTAACACAATAGAAGTTTAGTTATTGCTCACATATTTCCTGGATGTTCTCTGATCTGGAATTCATACATTGAATTCACCTGGCATAAAACCTCTATGTTGTGCTTAGTGAGCCAGAAGAAGAAAGAACATGGGAGGCAATCCATGTGAAGGTATTGTGGGCCTAAACTGAAGTGTTGTATATTACTTTCACTTATATTCCAGTGACTACTGCTCCATGACATGGCACACAGGATAAACAGGGAGCTCTGGCAAAGAGGTTTTTCTGTGTAACCGGAAAGAAGAGATCCAGTGTTCACTGCTACATCAGGCTATTTCAATAACTAAAGAGTAGGGAGCAAAGGTCCTGAACCAGGACTGACTAGGGGGATGACTAACAACAAAGAAATAGAAAATATATGAAAAACTAAATTTGAAGAACTTGGTAACAGGTTTAATATAAAGACTGATATGGAAGGCAGTACATGGAAACTTAGATGTTGCAAATCTGAATGGAAGTAAATTGAGAACCCTGTTGATAACTTGAACTTCCAAGAAAATGCTCTAAGACTACCTTTGAGGAGGAATTGTTGTGACAAATTGTCTTAGTTCAATGTTATTGAAGAATAATAGAGCAATAGTAATCCATTTCTAATAAAATTGACAATGATCATAATGTCATTTATTTAAATTGCCTTAACTCAATGGAAATGTTAAACATATCCCTTATAATAGAGGTAGATATGCAG
Source organism: Chrysochloris asiatica (assembly GCF_000296735.1). NCBI lineage: Eukaryota > Metazoa > Chordata > Mammalia > Afrosoricida > Chrysochloridae > Chrysochloris > Chrysochloris asiatica. The sequence continues at coordinate 29,225,074 of NW_006408528.1, forward strand.
TAAGCAAATCACAATAGAGAAATATTGAATCGAAAAGTTTTATATACCCAGGTAGCCATATAACAGAAAACACACCTTAACTTTAACACCAAAAATATTTTAGCTTGGCTGGTTTGAGCAATATTATATCTAGTACATGACACTTAATTTCAAACTCATAGGTTTTATGTTTGGCACCATGCACCTCAGTTAACCACCTGTGAGAGATTTAACCTCTGGTGTGGTGCTGTGAGTTAATGCGCCAGACTGCAAAGCCATCTGAACTGCAAGGTCAGTGGTTCAAGCTCACCAGCTGCTTCTCGGAAACCCTATACAGGGTCGCTATGGGTCAGAATTGACTCGAAGACACTTAACAACAACAACAATGTTCATGAAATCTAAATTTTATAACTTTATACTCTGGGACTTGATTTTAATATATCATGAAAATCCTGAACTGAATCAATTACTAATAATAGAAGTATAAAGAAACCTGTACATTTACCTGCTTTAATTTCCCTCATTCATTAATCTTTATCTTAATGTAAAAAAAACAAAACAATAACAATAGCAACAACAAAAATTAGACAGGAAAATATGTTTCCATCAGCTGTATAGATTGAAAAACTAGTTATAAATCTGATATTTTTCTATGTGGTCAGATCATTTTCTGTGATATCTTTGAGTATTATAGAATAGAGATGAAAGAACACATCATAATATTAAAAGTGTATTTCTGTTAATAGATGAAAAAACACAAAATACTGTCCTAAAAATTCATTTCTCAGTTTTTGCTACTCAGTCCCTTCTGTTCTTGTTTCCATATTTACCCAGCATTTCTTGGTTGAAGGATTTTGTGAATGAGCTCTAAGATCATTTTTAAAAATCTTGAACTCCAAGCTATTCCAAAACACAACAGATAGAGCTTAATAATCTGAAGACCTAATTTTTTAAAAAAATACAATATTTTAAATAATTTGTATGTTAGACAAAATTGATCCTTTCCTATTTCCAGTCACCCTCATATTTTTACAGAGGAATTTTTTTTTTTCCACACTTAACCTTTTGTATTTTGTTTCATTGCCTTGAATCAAAATGCATCGTCAGTTAACAGTATTTGCTTCTATTCCTTCTGTCTTTTGTTTTTTGTTTTTGTTTTTGTTTTTTTAATGTACACAAAAACACTCAGGGATATACAATAGTTTGAAAAATGAAATGGCACATTCTGCATGCCTACCTCTTGGCCGCCAGCAAACAACCTTTCTCTTTTCATGAGTCTAAAGTCGTCAGCTGCTCAATAGCTCCTTGTCATCACCTTTGCTTCCATCTCTGGTGTCACTATTACTCTGGTTAGTGTCCCACATGTTCCGCTCCTGCTCTTCTCTGTTGATGGTCCAAGGATACTCTGTTTCTGTACTGTAAGATTATATACCCCCTGGTTTTTGTTACACAACTTCTATCTTCACAGTTGTGACAATCACAATTAGTCATGATAACAATTACTATTGTATCAAATGAATCCTATCCCTGTCTCTTTTTATCAGACCTATCTAGACAGGATGAAAACTATTCAGTGGGCATTCTACCTTTCCCCATACACTCTGAAACTAAACTCCCTTTTGAAAACTTGTAAGCAAGCCACTTCATACCTTTATAGCCACCATCCCCGCCCCCCTTTTCAATAGTCAATGTCTAGGTTGCCCATCCCTATCAGCCTTGTGTACAGCAAGGATAGATTTAATCCTTGATGTGAAAACTCCTTCCCTCTAATTTGGGATTTGAGCAACTACATCCATAAGTATATGTCAAGTTCATCAAATTGTAGCAATTTCCACTTGTTTCCTTTATCAAATTTCTTTATCTTCCTCTAGTCGAATTCTAAGGAGCTCTGGTAGCATAGTGGTTACGAATCGGGCTGCTAACCTCAAGGTCGAAACTACCAGCCATTCTGTAGAAGAACGATGAGGCTTTCTGCTCCTGTAAAGATTTACAGCCTCTGAAACCCTGTGCAGGGTCACTATGAGTCAGAATGACTCCACAATACAACAAGCTAAGTCCTGATCATCAAGTCAAATGGGTACCATCTGCAAGCTTGGGTGTTCTTGTGAGGCTCCCCCACTTCATATCAGCTGGATCCTTCACTCTCAGCTCTAGCCCTCCGTGTCCATGGACTAAGGAGTTCCCAGGTCTCTACAAACTTCAGACCAACCACCCCTTCCTGAGGAATTTTTAATAAAAGAAGAAAGTCCTCTTTTTTTTTTTAAAAAAAAAAAGAAAGAAAATCCTCTTTTAAGTATTATCAAAGATAAAGTAAAAATTTACTGTTGACTCTAAGTTATAATTTTCTCTAAAACTTTGAAAACTTATTCAAAATACCTAATGCTGTTCAGATACATTGTTGCTACATTCTTTGCTAATAATTCAGTATACGTTATCAAATTCCCCATTTCATATATCAACAGAGAATTTTCTGTTATTTTTGTAATATATATGTGGGCAATCAAGAACTATATCAATAAATGTATACATTTTTTTGCTTCTGTTGCTGTAATTTGTCTTTCATCTCTCTCTGCTATTATCTAAAAATGACTCCTTTATGTGAGTCCCAGCTCACATCTTTTCTTATCCACATTCATCTCAAATTGTTCTTCTCTGATTCCAGTTAGCATAAAATTATACTGGATATCTCCTATGACAATAAAGTACCCTAGACTTCATATGTTTCTTTAGTTTAAATCTCTAATGAAACCTGCTTTAGACTAAAACTTCTAAAATAATTACCTTTGCTTCCTTGTTCAGTTTCTCACTTTCAATTTTTCTCCTCATCCAATCCTAACATTTTCATTAAAAATATTTTATCATAATTGGTTTAGACAAAGTTACCAATGGCCTACATCTTGCCATATCTGATTGTCAATTCATAGTTTTCTTCTTATTCAATCTATCACCGCCATTTGATATGGTTGATAATTTCTTTCTTTGTTGATTTCTTTTCTTAATTTATATGATTCCACACACTACTAGCTTCCTTTCATATCAATGTTTACTTTCTCTTTATTTTTTTTCCCTAATCCTTCCTCTTTCCTAGTATGAAATGTTTGTCTCTGCCTTATCTCTTATATATTTACTAATTTTTTTTTTACCAGTTCCATACCTTTAAGTAGCTTTTACATGTACACATGTACAGCTCCTAAGCCAGCTATTTTTATAGT
>NW_006408528.1:29228364-29235672 GCF_000296735.1 Chrysochloris asiatica
TATATATAGATATAGATAGATAGATAGATAGATCTAGATAGATAGATAGATAGATAGATAGATAGATAGATAGATAGATAGATATTTCCACATTGTTATCACTGAAGGGTTGAGGAACTGGGGCGGGGGAAGAGGTGTTAGAGGGAAAAGGGAGACATAAGTTGATTAGATAGGCCTACATAGTCAGGAGGAATGGTGTGGAAAAAGAAAATACCATTATTAAATATAGGCAAGGATGTTCAATTTTCATTATGAAGTTGTTTGTATTTCTGAGATGTGATACTTCCATCCTATTCTCCATATAATCATGAATGTCTATGCACATGCACAGACTCTTACTGAGAGACTTTATCTTTGTGAACATTAAGAAAATGACCTTTGTTTCGCATCTGGGTCCATGTGAGGTCTAAGAAAAATTGCATATGGGGAAAAACAAAATAATCCATAAACTAAACTAATTAAACAAAAACAGGAAAATTGAGCCAGAAGGGACCATGATGATGTAAAGTTCTCCAGGGATCTTTCAGGAATGTGGGGGGAAACTTATATAATGTGATCTAAACCTTTATGGGTAGTGATGATAGCTAATGCCCATATTACACATGCACACTCCCATCTGGAGGCGGCTGTTGAGAGGGAAGAAATAAGAATAATCTGGTGGGAAATGAAAAAATTAAATGATTATTTTTTGTTTTATTTAATACTTGTGTAAACAAATGGAAATTGCAGAGAAATCTGAATAGGGAGAAATAAATATATCTGAACGTTTTCATCATATATCTTTTAAGTGGTACATAATAAAATAAGATATCTTACACAAGATGTCTTGTTAAAAATAGTACTCTGAGTAGGATATAAGATCTCAGTCACATTTCAGACCCACCTGGATTTACATATATGAAGGTGCCTTAGCTTAATGTTGAAGAGAATTTGAAAAGCATAAGAAATGTTTTATATAAAAAGATTTAGGACTGACTGAATTTCTAATTAATCATGTAAAATTAATCTATCATAGGGTTCCTTTGTGTATTATAATTTTATGAATTTTTCATAAGGTTAATGAATGCCAGTAGAGAGCAGTATATTTTTCTTTCCTTGATTTCTTTATCAAAATCACATTAATATTGCTGTGTAGCAAAGTAATACAGTCATAAACTAATAAACTTAGAGTCTCTGTCTTCCTATATACTTACCATCCAGAGGACAGTGACCGTATTTTATATTCCTTATTAACTATGTTCAATTGGCAATGATGCTTACCAACAACAGATTTGAATTCATAAAACTAGCACTCTAGAGACAGTTACCACACAGATGTAGAGAACTTGATTTTGGTTAGTAGCCAATAAATGTATGGGGATGTTTGACATTAACTTCAGGTTTCAAACCTTCCCATCCCATTTGGACTTTTCCCATACAAGTGAAAATTTATAATAGAACCAGAAAGCAATGTATTTAGTAGAATAATTAATCATTACTCTCAAATAAGAGCTAAATAATTTGGAACAAAAGATAAAGCAATTAAATTAGCTTAAATTGGGTTTCAGTCTTACTTTCTTTATCTGTTCTTAATCTTTATAAGTTAGTTTTTATATTCTCTCAGGCTTCAGTAGAACTGATTCTTTTAAGATTACTCTTTAAGCCTAGAAAATGTCCTAATACTTTGTCACGTTAGCATCTAAGATCTGGACTATTCCCTAGATGTTTCAACTTTCATTTGTTGTTGAATCATTTGCTTTGTGCTCATTGTTGCAGTGTAAACTCTTACTTTCTTGCTGGACTCAGATGCTGCTTAGTGATAAAAGGACTGATGACTTCCAAGATAGTTAAAAATCTCCAGAATAAAATCACATTGCCTCACATTATTTGCATTTTAATTAGAATTTCTTAGTACTCAAGAATCTACATTCCCCAACGGCAGGAGAAAAATCACAACGATTCTGATATTTTTGCCTCCATGAAATCTCCATAAATGACATTCAAAATGTTCATTGCTGCCTGCTAGTATCAAAATTGTCATAAGCAGTGTCATGTAACAGCCCACGTGAAGATTGATGGAAAGGTAAATGTTTTGCTACATACATATCTACCACAGTAAAAGATAAATTAAAAATATTATCAACAAACTGATTGTGGAAACTTTGGAAAAAAGAGAAATGTATACTGAATACAAAAATAACTTAAGAATTGTTGTTGTTGTTGTTGTTGCTAGGTATTAAGTGCCATCAAGTCAATACTGACTCATAGCGACCTTATGCACAGCAGAATGAAACACTGCCCAATCCTGGGCCAACCTCACTACTGTTGCCAAGCTTGAGTTCATCGATGCTGCCACTTGGTCAATCCGTCTCACTGGGGGTCTTCCTCTTTTTCTCTGAACTTCCACCTTACCAAACAGGATATCCTTCTCCAGCGACTGCTTCCTCCTGACAATATGTCCAAAGTATGAGAGACGAGGTTTGGCCATTTTGGCCTCCAAGGAGCACTCTGGCTGCACGTCTTCTGAAACAGATCTATTGGTTCTTTTGGCAGCCCATGGCACTTTCAATATTCTCCTCCAACACCATAACTCAAAAACTTCAATTCTTCTACAGTCTTCCTTATTCACTGTCCAGCTTTTGCATGCATATGAGGTTATTGAAAATACCATGGCTTGGGTCAGGTGCACCTTAGCCCTCAAGCTGACATATTTGCTCTTCAACACTTAAAAATGTCTTGTGCAGCAGATTTGCCTAATGCAATATGTTGTTTGATTTCTTAAGTGCTGCTTCCAGGAGTGTTGATAGTTGATGCAAGAAGAATGAAGTGGTGGTGGTTAAATGTGACTCATAGTGAGCTGTACAGGGTTTCTGAGGCTTTAAATCTTTACAGAAGTAGAAAGCCTCATCTTTCTCCTATGGAATGGCTGGTAGTTTCAAACTGCTGACCTTGATGTTAGCAGCCCAACTTGTAACCACTATGTTACCAGAGCTCCTTGAAAGTAGGCATTTAGATATTTAGCACATTTTTCTCAACTTTTCTTTTAATGTCTCTCATTAGTGATCTCATAGTGAGTGCATCTAGAGTTTTCCATAAATAATATAAAAATAAATAGCATATTTTAAAAGCCATATTATTGCACTTCTAGAAAACATTTTAAAAGAGTAGATTTCTCCTGAAAGTAAGAACAAGGCAATGTGTCCAGGAGGATCATATAAGTACTTATAACATCAGTAATAATGGACGAGTTCTAAAATTGAGTACTTGCTTCACAGCTATTAATTTTATTATGACATGAGTTGTCTTTAATTTAATGAAACTGATCATTGAAGACTTTATGAATTTTTATGTTTTTCTTTTTTTAAAAAGAATATTTCTGGAATGGTGACTCTAACACTTAAGAGCATCAGTCACAATGTAGGCCACAAATCCACAAGAGTATTATATATTTAGAAATCACTGGCACTTGATAAACACAAAGAAAAAAAGTGTCATGTTTTAATTATGTCTGGCCAGCAATTTTTATTGAATGTCACACATTGTGAATTTTACCTTATTGGGTGTTGACTTTTTGTATTCCTATAAATATTCCTTAGAACTGTTCTATGCCAAAGTTAAATTACTCTGAAGTAATTTGGTCCTTTGGGTATTTTTTTAAGGTTGGTTCAGCAGGAAAATGGCAGTTTCCCCAGTCCCTGAGGACAAATTTACCCCATTCTAGAAAATCTCTGCCTATTTGGAGTAAGAAGTATTTCCAGGCTTGTCAGAACATTAGGAATTATTGTCTCAAACCCTTTCAATTGATTCTTTGCTCAACCTAGGTCAAGTTTCTCCACATATATAAACTGGTAAGTATTTTTTTTCCTCATATTTTAGTTGTTTTAGGCTAATGGTAATTTTAATATCTATTACCACATCTTTTATTTTTTTATGAGCAACTGTGTTTGAAATGGATTGTTCTAATGCAAAGCAAAATATACACTGTAACACAAGGAACAATATATTCAAAAGTCATAAAAGTTAATAAACATGATACAGTAACTCAATAATTGCATCATTTTATGTATAGCATATACTATACCATCATTGAGGAACACATTTAAAATAGGACTGACTGAACTGTAATATGTCACAAACAGTAAAATTTCCACAGGTGCCTTTGAGGAACTTTCCTATAATTGACTCATCATCTCTAAAGAGCCGTAGAAGTGGGATTGTAATATTAAATTTATAAATGGGATTTCACACAAGAATCTTAAAATCAAAATATTTTGGATTCACTTCTCTTAACATTTGAATAAAATCTGATGCTTTACTCAAAATCACATTAAACTTCTTGTTCAAATTGCAACCTAACATTTTGACCTTTTGCATCAAAATTCTTCCCATCAAATTTAGGTGACAGGATCAGTTTCCCACCTGACTGAAGTATCTGAGTGTACCATGTGTATTCAGATTAGCATCCTTTACTATTCACAGAAGTTATATAATTCAGCTAGTATTTAGCAGTGGTACATAATTGGATGTTGCTACTACCAGCTGTCTAAAGCATGATTTGCTGAAGTTTCCGTTTTCTTACTAATCTTTTAGATTTGTTACTGTTAAGAACCATTGAATGAGTGCCAACTCATAGAAACCTGCCATAAGGTTCCTGAGGCTATAAGTGTTTGCAGGAGCAGAAAGCCTCATCTTTTAGATAAAAACTCAATAGTACATGCAATTTTACACATGAGTGGACAACTAGAAGTTCAGTTTTGTGAAACAGGGTAGATTATTTTGTGGCAATTTAAATTTGCCTATATCAAAATTTGTCTGAAAGCCAATACACAATTGTTCAAAGACCAGCACAGTGCAGTCATGAATTGTTAGTTTAGAATAATCCCTATTTCCATTACTGTCAAGACTGACATGTTCCTATTTATAAGAGTACTTCAGTTGCATGAGTATGTTACAGATATAGTACTAAGAATTACTTGCTTCATTTTAGTCCACTAATTTTCTGTAGAGATTTCTGTGCCATGAATATTGTCTCTGTTCCATTTTTAGATGAAAACAAATTCATTCTGTTGCTGACAGGTTGGGTATTAAACAACGATCATCCTTGGTCAAAAGGTATGCATGACGTTGGACTCTAACTAGTACCAGTCCCTGCCTCTGAAATTTCTTGTGGTGCTATTGCTGAGTTACTGAATTACTAAGGTTATTGAGACTAATAGACATCTAACACAAAAATCAATCTGCCTATCTATTGGCAATATCTGCTTGGTTGATGATCCTTTGTGGTGTGCACTAATTTTAGACAGAAAGATCCATGGAATTTATAACCATTTTTATAATTCTACATATATAATCACAAATGCATGTATGAAATATGCATTAGGGAAATTGGAAGTTGTCAAAAATGAAATGGAATGCATAAAATACAACCTTGACTATATCCCACCAGAATTTAGAGATCATCTCAAGAAAAGATTTGATGCATTGGACACAAATGACTGAAGACCAAAAGAGCTGTGAGATGACATCAAAAACGTCATACAGGAATAAAGCAAAAGGTCATTAAGAATACAAATAAGAAGAAAACGAAGATCAAAATGGATGTCTGAAGAGACTCTGAACATTGCTCTGTAGCATAAAGACACTAAAGCAAATGGAAGAAACGAGGAGGCAAAAGAGCTGAACAGAAAATTTCAAAGTGCATCTCGAGAAGACAAAATCAAGCATTACAATGAACTGTACAAGATGTAGAGTTAGGAAACTGAAAGGGAAGAACATGCTCAGCGTTTCTTAAACTGAAAGAGCTGAAGAAAAAAATGGAAGCCTCGATTTGCAATATTGAAGGATTCTATTGGCAAAATATTGAATGATACAGAACACATTAAAAGAAGACAAAAGAATACACAGGAGATGGAGCTTGATGGTGGCTAGGGTGGAAGTTCAGTGAAGTTCGCCATCAGAAATACCACAGAATACCAGGCAAAACAGATCCAGGGCAGAGCTCCCAAACTCAGAACCACAGAGATAGGAATATTTAAAAGGTTCTAAGGCTTATAGCTAGTGGAACTTTTAACAAAAGTAAGAAATCGCGTACTTCTGAATCTGCTGGGCTCAGTGGACCACAGTCAACAACTTGGGCAAGACCAAATAGCAAGACCAAGCAGGGGAGCAGACACACTATGGAAAAACGCTGTGGGAACCTCAAAGCAAAGGTGGACAATATGCTATGCTGGTTTTTGTTTTTTTTTTGGCCCCCCACTTTTTGCACACTCCATTCTGGTGCACTGGAAAAGAATGTGTATTGTGCTTTTTTTGGGTTGAATGCTCTGTACACATCTATGAGGTCCAGTAGACTGATTGTGTTGTTTAGTTCTTCTGTGTCTTTGTCAAGTTACTTTCTGGTTGTTCTATCCATTTTTGAAAGTGGTGTATTAAAATCACCCATTATTATTGTAGATTCATCTATTTCTTTCTTCAAATCTATTAGAGTTTGCTTTATATATTTTGGAGCTCTTTTATTAGGAGCACAGATTTTTATTATGGTTATGTCATTTTATTAAATTGTCCCTTTAGTCATGAGATAATGTCCACCTTTATCTATTGTGCTGATTTTTGCCTTAAAAACACTCAACAAAGTAGGAATTGAAGGGAAATTCCTCAATATAATTAAGAGCATATATACAAAACAAACAGCCTAAATTACTCTCAATGGAGAGAAACTGAAAGCCTTCCCTCTGTGAACAGGAACCAGACAAGGATGCCCTTTGTCACCACTCTTATTCAATATGTGATGGAAGACTTAGCAAGAGCAAAAGGCAAGACACAGAAATTAAAGGCATCCAAATTGGCAAAAAGGAAGTAAAACTCTCCCTATTTGCAGATGATATGATTCTATACATAGAAAACCCCAAAGATCCAGTAATAAAGCTACTAGACCTCATTGGAAGATTAAAAAAAGTGGCAGGATATAAGGTCAACATACAAAAATCAGTTGGATTCCTCTATACCAATGATGACAGCATTGAAAAGGACATAGGAAAGCAATACCATTTACAATAGCCACCCAAAGGATGAAATGGAATCCCAATCCAGATTCCATCGATATTCTTCAAAGAGATGGAAAAAAACAATTAGAAACTTTATATAGAAAGGAAAGGAACACAGGATAAGCAAAGCACTGCTTAAGAAGAAGAATAAGGTTGGAAACCTCTCACTCCCAACATCAAAATTCACTACACAGCTACAGTGGTCAAAACAGCTTGGTACTGGTACAATGAAAGACACATAGATCAATGGACCAGAATTGATAATCCAGAAATTAACCCATCTATA
>NW_006408528.1:29238727-29241488 GCF_000296735.1 Chrysochloris asiatica
CAGATTTGTTTGTCCATGGTACTTTCAATATTCTTCACCAACACTATGAGTAAAAGGTGGAATACACCACTTCTGATACAATGTAAGGGAGATTCCCAGGGGTGTAGTATACAACACCTTTTACCTTACAAGAAATAAAAGGAGAGGGAAGTGAGCCGAGAAGAGGGACCTATTACGATTAAGGAAAAAGAACTGGAAGTGGAATGTATTCTTTGTACCTTTTCCCTTCAATATGAAGTTCCTAATTCAGGGCAAGACTGACTTCATGACACATGGAGATCTCCAAGGAATGTTGAACAACAGATGCTGAAAGGAGGTAAAGACCTTTCACCAGACCCAGTTCTCTGAATTTGGACTTCTATCCTCTGAAACCAGGAGATAATACATTTCTGTTAGTTCCAGCCATTCACTTCTGCTATAGCTGCAGTTGGTAACTAAGACAGACACAATGTCCCAAAGCCATTGCTATGAACAGAGAGGCAAATCGTGGAAAAAGGTTGGAGATTTGGTACTTTGATTCATTTAGTCATGTAATTTACTTATTATACCTCTTGGACTACCTTGGACTTCATTACAAACAAATCATGTAAGGTTCGAATTGTGTCCCACAAAGTATGTGTCGATTGTATTGTACCATGATTCTCAGTGGTTTGGCAGTTATATAATGATTAAATTTGCCAGCTTGTAATGATGTGATCATCCCCCATGATGCAATTTGATGAGATCAGTCAATCAGTTGTAAGGGTATTAAAGTGGGAACTTGTTTAGTGCCCATCGAGTCAGCTCTGACTCACAGTAACCCTGTGAACAACACAACAAAAAAGTGTCAGTTCATGTCATTAGGTGCCACTGAGTCAGCACCAAATCATAGAGACCCTACGGATAACAGAATGAAACACTGCCTGATCCTGAGCCAACCTGAAAATCATTGATGCGTTTGTGCCCATTGATGTTGCCACTGTGTCAATCTATCTCACTGGGGGGTCTTCTTCTTTTTCTCCAACACTCAACTTTACCAAACATGATATCCTTCTCCGGTGATTAGTCCCTTCTGACAATATATCTGAAGTATGAAAGATGAAGTCTGACCATCTTGGCTTCCAAGGAGCACTCTGACTGTATTTCTTCCAACACAGGTCTATTTGTTCTTTTAGCAATCCATGGTATTTCCTGTACTATCCGCCAACACTATAAATCAAATGCATCAATTTTTCTGCAGTCTTCCTTATTCATTATCCAACTTTTGCAAGCATATGAGGTTGCTGAAAATACCATGGCTTGCATAAGGCACACCTTAGCCCTCAAACTAACATCTTTGCTCTTCAATACTTTAAAGAGGTCCTGTGCAGCACATTTGCCCAATGCAATATGTCGTTTGATTTCTTGACTGCTGCTTCCATGAGTGTTGATAGTTGATCCAAGAAGAATGAAGTCCTTGACAACTTCACTCTTTTCTCCGTTGATAGGAATGTTGTTTATTGGTCCAGTGGTGAGGATTTTTGTTTTCTTTACATTGAGATGCAACCAATATCAAAGGCTGTGCTCTTTGATATTCAGCAATAAGTATTTTAAGTCTTCTTCACTTTCAGCAAACAAGGTTGTATCATCTGTATATCGCAGGTTGTTAATGAGCCTTCCTCCAATTCTGATGCCAAGTTCTTCTTAATAGAATCCAGCTTCTCGGATTATTTGTTCAATATACAGATTGAACAAGCATGGTGAAAGAATACAACCTTGATGCATACCTTTACCTAATTTTAAACCATTCAGTGTTCCCTTGTTCTAACTGAACAGTTTTCTCTTGGTCTAAGCAAAAGTTCCTCAAGAGCACAATTAAGTGTTCCAGAATACTCATACTTCACAATGTTGTCCATCGCTTGTCATTATCCCCATAATCAAAAGCCTTTGCATAGTCAGTAAAGCACAAGTAAACAGCCTTGAAAATCCCATAAAGCAATTCTACTATGCAAATATAGGTTTTTCATGAGTTAGAATCTGTAACAACAGACATCACATGATCAATTATTCAATTGCTCAGTATCAGGCAAGTAGCTAATTTTCAAATGGTGAGTTGTTTTCTAAGACAGAACCTCTAATCTCACTCCAGAAAAATTGGGATTTATACTGCATTTTTATAGTGACTTACGAGAGACTTCATGTAGAATTCTTATTTACTAATTTACCAAAATTCCTCTAGTTCTATTCAATTTGTCAAGTGACAGGGAAGTTGCACTACAATCTGCATCTACTGCAGAGACCTGTCATACTCTAAGATTCTCTCAAAATTGCCATCCTTTATTGTTAATGTGTGGGTTAATGTGGGTTAATGCACCAGACAGCAAATCTGTTCGAACTGCAAGGCTGGTGGTTCAAGCTCACCAGCTGCTCCTTAGAAACCCTATACAGGGTTGCTATGGATTGGAATCAACTTGACGGCACTTAACAACACCATTGTTATACAATAAGTATGTCAGAAACACAATTCCAATTTTATAATAAAAAATCTCTAAAATCCAAGACATTCAGAATGTACTGGACCTCTTTCTTAGCTATGGGAGTTTTAAGAGCCAATAACTTCTCATTTAACTTGGTATACTTAACATCATAGTTCTTTTTAGGCGCTGTCAAGTTGGTTGATTCATAAAACAGAATGAAACACTGCCAGATTCTACACCATCCTCATAAATATTGTTATGTTTGAGCCCATTGTTGCTGCCACTGTGTCCACCATGTCATTGAAGTGTCTTCCTCTTTTTCTCTG
>NW_006408528.1:29242278-29282245 GCF_000296735.1 Chrysochloris asiatica
GTTTAATGGGGCTGCCACTATTATCCTCTAATCCAACATTCCCAGAATTTACCATTCCACTTTATTTACAAAACCTTGGGTAGTTTTTCTCTAAAAACCTTTTCTCATATTCCCAATATACCTGTTCCTGGCCTTTCTGAATTATCTGAGGAAACTTTTTACTGCCTCAGCTCTGAAAAGGGGCTTCAAACCCATTATTGTTCGTGGATATCAAACATAACTGAAGAATCAAATAAGGAGCAATTCTGACTTTCATCCCAGGTGCCTATCGCTTGTTCCTCAGAAAGATTTGTTCCCAGGGCTCCACACACTGCCAACACAGTGGAGACATTAAGAGAGGCATTGTAAAAGAAACCATTTTCTCAGAAGCTACAATTACTGGAGTTAGAAGCACAGAATGAACAATATTAGGACCAAAGAAAATTATACAGAGGTAGCCAACTAATGAGTTTGCAAAAACCAATGAACCCGGGACGTCAGGAGGTCACTTCCTTGGCCCTCAGGGTCCATGGCTCATAATCCTGAGAAGGGCCCTGGGGTTGGATTTTCATCCATGTCACAGGGCCACTGATCAACCCAGGGTCTGCGTATGCTGACACCAGCACATGATGACCTTTTCCAAGGACTGATTATTCCTGTGAACAAGTCTAAAGTACAAGAGACTTCTGAGGAGCATTCTAGCTGTACTTCTTCCAAGCCAGACTTGTTTGTTCTTCTGTCAATTCACAGTACTTTCAATATTCTTCACTGACATAATTAAAATGTGTCTGTTCGTCTCAGGTCCACCTTATTCATTACACAACTTTCATGTGCATATGAGGTGATTGAAAATATCAAGGCTTAAGTTAGGCATACCTGAATCTTTTAATTGATACCTTTGTTCTTGAACACTTTAAAGAGGTCTTTTGTAGCAGATTGGCTTAATTCTATGTATGCATCAGTACAACTTCTTGACTGCTGTTTCCATGAATGTGGATTGTGGACCACCAAAATTCATTGAAGTGACCAGTCTTTGTGACCTTTTCTTGTATCTCTCACCCATGTATCTGACTAGTGTACTCAGAGTACTGAGAAATTTCCAAGTTTAATTAGCCTAATGTCATCAATATAGTTGATCAGCATGAGATTTTGCAAAGCATAAAAATCATTAAGCTCCACAACTGTATAAGAGCAGAGAAGGAGGAGTAAAACAGTCTTTTGACTGTTACCATTCCCACATAAAAACAAACTGCTTCTGATAATTTTTGTTTATTTTAACGGATTTATTCTAATAATAGACACTAAGTGCCAAAGACTATGCTGCTATATTCCAGAAAAGATGTTATATTTGACAAAGCAGCTGCAACTTGAGCTACTAGTTCAATAATTATCATCCTTTGCCACATATGTATGAACTTTTCAGGGTGGAATAGAGGAGCTGGTCTGTGATAGGACAACCACCCTGTAAGTTTGTGAGGCTCACATCAATTGCTATAATTCTTCGTGGGATATAATTTTGGATCTGATTTATTCTCTTGGGTGGGATGGGGAAGATGATAATTTTGAGATGCATTTTTGAGTCTTACTATCTTAATGTCTCTTACTTCACAAGTATTTTGCCTTCTGCTCAGTATAAATTTCCCAGGAATAAAGTTGTGGATTGTGAAAATGACCACAAATGGGGTCCACTAGTTCATTTTGAAAGTAACCCATTTGCCACCTGGCCTTGGTAATGCCTCACTCTAACTAGAGAGGCATTGGTGGTATATCATGTTTATAGTCAATGACAATTCAAACATATGACACAATCTTCAGAAGATCTGACTTTCTACTTTTCCATAGTAGTTATGCATTTACTATGGCTCATTTGGACTCCTGTTGTGGCACTGCAGGATCAGCACTAGATTGTGAACCACAGGTCAACAGTTCAAACCCACCATCTGCTCTTTGGAAACCCTACACAGGGTTGCTATGAATCGAAATCTACTCAATAATAACAACGACAACATGGCTTATTTGGACAAGCATTAGCAGAATGTTGTATATGTTTTGGTACAATTTCAGAGTCTTTCTTTAAAGAGACTCAGATTTCTTTGGTTCTGAGTTTATTTGGCTCAGAACTAAGAATTGGGAAAGACTTTATGCTTTTCAATTGAGGCAGCTAATAATAGCCTTTTTATTTTTTATATGTTTTTTTTTTTCTTCTGATTGTCCAAAACAAAACAAATTAAAACAAAAAACCTAGTTGGCTGCTCATCTCTCTCATCACTAGAAGTTTAAAAGCTATCACTACATATTTTTGCAGACGGAAGTCCCTAGACTGCCACTCCTTTTCTTATTTTGACAGTAATTAGATACATTTAGCCTCATTCCAGGAAAGTATCTTTGTCAGTCAACACTTTACTGTAGATGACAACTAACATTGACCTTCTCAAAATGCTGTTGCCCCCTATTACCAATGCATTCCTAATTGCATTAAGAAAGGACATGGTCACTGGATACCTGGGAACATATTTCCTAGTATCATGTAATAAATCTGTTTTAACCTGTTCTCCTGTCTCTGCCTTTAGCCTCCACCTCAACATTTTGTTAAGGTAGTACTAGGATTTAACTCATTTTTACTGGGTCATCATCAAGTCCAAGTTTCAGACTCATTCCGTTAGTATAATGGTGCTCTAATTTCAGCACTCATTATAATAACCTGCAAGGCTTCTTAAAATACACATCGATTGATCTTATCTGTATAATACTCTTTCATAGGCCAGGAGCTAGGCCAGGCTGAGGAACATGAGTTTCTAATACGTTTCTAGGTATTGTTAATACTGGTGGTCCAAGGTCCACACTTTGAGAACCGTTGGTGACATCAATAATTCCTTTTCTACATGTATCTCATTCCAGTCCAATATAAGTGAGCATCTTAGAGAATGTGATGCTCACTTACATTGAATTGGAATAAGATACCACATTTTCTGCGGTATCATTATTGCTAACTGACTGGTGAATGATGCAATTCAGAATCCTATGTTGAGGGACTGATTTCCAACTATACAGAACCAGCTGCCCTACTTTGAGTTTCCCCTAAAAACCAAGCCCAACACAACGACTCAGGGTACATGTAATTTACTAGGAAGGTGATTTCAGAAAACAGAAGTGAGGCCATGGGAAAGGGAAAGACAGGAAAGGGTTAACTGAAAGCAAAAACTGTGTTATCAAGTTGATTGTTATTATAAGAAGACGAAAAAATCTATCTCACTAGTGACTGTATCTCTGAGGTATGTAACATAAAATAAACTTCAAAATTATCTCATCAGAAGATGTGAAAGCTAGGCATCTAGTTTTTCATTATGATCTCTTATTAACTGAAGATTGTACCTGGGGACACTAAGTCCTCTGCATTTTATGATTGTGTAAACTCATGGTTGGGAGGACAGTGGCTATGAACCACAAAAGGGGCAATTCAAGCCTACTAGCAGCGTGCAGGAGAAAGATGAAGCTTTCTGCTCCTTGTAAGTATTTACAGCCTTAGAAATCCTATATAAGATCGCTATGAGTTGGAAGAGACTGAAGGGTGCTTACCAACAGCAACAACAACAACAAGATGCTCATGAACGCATGACATGTTTTGTGACATTGGAGGAATCCAAGGACCTAGATGTAGTGGTACAATGTTTAAGCACTGCTGTTAAATGATATATTTAACATAAAAGAATCTGCCCATTAAATGTGTCAAGAGGATATGGCATAGTGCATTTCAAGTTGTAGTACTGCATAACATTGTTTAGATATATAAAGATGAAGGCAAGAAGAAATAGCTAAGAGATTTCAAAACACTTAGATCTGGGAACTAGAACTTATCAAGTTGGATATAAGGATGAACATGATGACATTAAATGTCTATTCTTGTCCAATTTAAGACCAAAAGAATGATTTTACTTTAAAATTATGTATGTGCTTATTTTGATGAAAAAAGTAAACTGTATATATTTGTCAAATGCCTAGACTATGCACTAAAGCATTATTTTGGCTTTTTTAAAAAAAATAAAAATTTGAGCTATTGCAGCATCTACTTCTGAATTTTCCTGTTAGTGTACTTTATGTTTTTGTCATATCTCATTGCTTCAGCTGAGGTATAATAATCTGGAAAAGATTGTTTGTTTGTTTTTTTCCTTGTTTGTTTGCTTATTTATTTATTTTTGTAAAACAGATGGCTCTAGGTTGATTTGCCAAAGGTCCACCCATGAATCCTGACTCACTCAGAAGGGTGGAGATTTCTGAGCTAAGAGAGACCTTTGCTCAGAGGTATTTTTCCCTTCCGCTGTTTCTGAGGCAGATTCTGAAGCCAACCACCTATGCCAGAATCAGATAAAAGGAACTCAAAACTGTACGCCAGAGTTCACTGTGAGCCAAGCCACAGGCCCAATACTTTCAGTGGTAACCATTTCACTAAATGATTAGTTCAGGAAGCAAATTGTGATTTTTGTTTTGCCTATAATAAAGATTAAAGTTGATATCTTTTTAGGAAGTTGTTTCTTTTGCATGTTTGCTTTTCTGCTTTTCAAAAGTAAAGGTCCTATTTAGTCTTATGGATTCTTGTTGTTGTTGTTAGGTGCTATAGAACCGGTTCTGAATCACAGCAATCTTATGCGCAACAGAACAAAACACTGTCTGGTCCTGTGCCAACCTCACAATCTTTGTTAAGTTTGACCCATTGTTGCTGCCAGTGTGCCAATCCATCTCACTCACTGACCCTTCACTTTACAAGCATGATGTCCTTTTACTGGGACTAGTACCACTTAATAATACGCCCAAAGTATAATTGATGAAATCTTGGCTTCTAAGGAGCATTCTGTTTGTACTTTTCCCAACAGATCTGTTTGTTCTTCTGGCAGTCCATGGTACTTTTAATATTCTTCTCCAACACTACAAATAAAATGTTTCAATTCTTCTAGGGTCTCCCTTATTCATTGTCAAACTTTCACATGCATATGAGATTATTGAAAATACTATGGCTTGGTTCAGGTGGACCTTAGTCCTTAAACTGACTTATTTGCTCTTCAATACTTTACAGAGGTCTTGTGCAGCAGATTTTCCTAATGCAATACGTTGTTTGATTTCTTGACTGCTGCTTCCATGAGAGTTGATGGTGGATTCAAACAAAATGAAGTATCTGACAATCTCAGTCTTTTCTCCACTTATCATGATATTATTTATTGCTCCAATGATGAGGATTTTTGCTTTCTTTACATTGAGATTCAATCCATGACAAAGGTTGCAGTTTTTATTTTCATCAGTATTTTAAGTATTCTTTGCTTTCTGCAAGCAAAGTTATATCATCTGCATTTCACAGGCTGTTAATGATTCTGTTCCTATGCTTTTCTTCATTTAATCCAGTTTCTTAGATTATTTGCTCAGCATATAGATTTAATAAGTATAGTGAACTAATACAATCTTGGTGCATACCTTTCCTGATTTAAAACAATTAAGTGTCCCCTTGTTCTGTTCAAATGACTGTCTCTTGGTCTATGTACAGTTTCCTAGTGAGCACAATTAAGTGTTTTGGAATACTCATTCTTCACAATGTTGTCCATAGCATGTCATGTTCTACACTGCCTTTGCATAATCAATAAACACCTCTCTGAAATCCTGGTGTGACACTTTAGGATCAGCACTGGACTGCAAAGCACAAGGTCAGCAGTTAAACCCATTAGCTGCTCCTTGGAAACCCTATAGGGGGTTTCACTGTGAGTTGGACTGACTTGATGGCACTTAACAACAACAGCAAAAATTACTTTCTGGTAGTCTCTACTTTCAGCCAAGATTCATCTGATATCAGTAATAATTGCTCTTGTTCCAAGTTCAATTCTGAATCTGGCTTAAACCACTGGCTTAAACCTGTCAATGTACTGTTGCAACCGTTTTTGGATTCTCTTTAGCAAAATTTTACTTCATGTGATGTTAAAGATATTGTGTGATCATTTCAGCATTCTGTTGGGTCACCTCTCTTTGTTGTTGTTGTTGTTAAGTGTCATCAAGCCAATTCCAACTCATAGCGAATCTGTGTATGGTTTCTGAGGAGCAGCTGGTGGGTTTGAACCAGTGACCTTCTGGTTAGTGTTCAGTGCTTACCCTACAGCACCACATCAGGAAAACAGGCACAAATATGACTCTCTTCCAATCAGCTGGCTAAGTAGTTGTCCAAATTTCTTGGCATAGTTGAATGACTGCCTCCAGTGTTGCATCTGTTTGTTCAAAGATTTCAATGAATTCCCTGAGCTTTGTTCTTTGCCGATGCCATCAGTGCACTTTGGACTTCTTCCTTCAGTACCATTCTCTTTTGATCACATGGATTTTTAGTTGATGACAAAAACTCAAGTAGTAAAATCACAAGTGGCTCAAACAGTACAATTGTGAGGATGGCACAGGACGAGGTAGTCTTTTGTTCTGTGTGTATAGGGAAACTATGAGTCAGAACATTCTGTTGTTTTTTTGTGTATAGGGACGCTGTGAGTCAAAGGCACCGAACACAACTGTAGTATGATTTTTCTTTGTTTAGGTGAGATTATATAGGTACATTGCCACTTTGTTGTTATTGTTGTTGAGTGCCGTCGAGTTGGTTCTGACCCATAGTGACCCTGTATAGGGTTTCTGAGGAGCATTTGGTGAGCTTGAACGGCTGATTTTGTGGTTCAAACCAATTTAGCAATCTAGCACATTAACCCTCAGAACCCACACCAGGACTCCCTTTGTTAGTTTCAGAGTGCTGAACACTATACTATCTAATAGTTTTACTGGTATGACACTGTAGGATAAGCACTGGATGGCTAGCCCCTCCTTGGAAACCCTGCACAGTGTAGCTGGACCACACTTAACAACAACACCAATGCTAATGAATGGCTGTGCTTAATGATCCCAAGCTGTTGTCCACAGTCCTATATAAGATTCCTAGTCTGCATTTTTACAGGGACCATTCCCTTTAAAAAGTGCCTTAAATTTGTATACTTTAATAACTTTAATTGTTACAGAGATGGGATTGAAGTAAAGAAGAAAGACATTCAGTTTGGACTAGATGGAAATGTTTCACTCCTCACAAATCACAGCACAATGTACTTAGGCTTGTCCAACTCACGATCACTATTTTTTTTGTAGGTTAAATTCTAAGTTATAGTCTTATAGCTGCTCTACTGTATTAACCTCAATACTTGACCTTCAAAAGAAGATACTAAAATAGTTCTTTTGCTAAATATTTGCTGTATGAATATACACATCATGATTATAAAATTTCTAAACAGAAAGGAAATTTAAGAACCATTGAATCTAACCACTTACTTTTCAAAAATGAAATAAGTATAAGTCACTCAGAAAAAATAAGTAATTCTCCAAATTTAGTATAATGAACAAATTTCAGAGATGATAGTTTAAATGGATTTTTAGTGCCAGTTCTCTTTATAGTCCATTGATATTTTTTTCCCTTAATTTAATTGAACTGTATTCTGTTTACTGATACATTCTACTTCAGAGCAGACTAAGTGAACTGTGAATTTTATTATTAAATTATAGTATAAACAAAACATTTCAAATTTTGGCTGTTGAAAAAAGAAGCTAAGGTAATTTAATAATGGATAATTTTTAAAAAGAAATTAGCATTGACTTATTTGTAGATAGAGAAAGGTATTATTAGGCAATTCTTTCCCATGAGAATAAAAATAGCAATTTTCCTATTACATTCAAAAGATTAGAAAATTTGAAAACAATAATTTTAAGAAAACATGCATAAGAAATGCATAATTATGTAAACTCAGTTCACTTAGAGATTAACAGTAGCAGCAATGTATTTCTACAATAATTAATAGCTTTCAAGATGGATTAAAAACTACTACCTCAATTAATCCTTAATAACCTTGGAGTAGTGTTTAATTTTCATGGTTTTATCAGGTAAGTTAATCAGGACAAACAATTGGTAAGTGGAAATTGGTAAGCCACTTTCACTGACCCCAAAATTACTTTATTTGTTTTTTTAGAATTATTTACATTACTCTAACAGTTAAACTACATTCTACTATATAAGCATTTATTAGAAAGAAAATAAAAAGTGACAAAAATTAAATATAAAAATCACTAAAAGTGTTTGCATTGTTTAATAATGTTCTACATTTTATAGAAAGCTATCCAAGTAAGCATATAGTCAAATAATTCTACAAATATAGTGATTTTTTGAAGAAATTATGCAGCATAATAACATATTGAGACATTTGAGAAATTCTAGATTAAACACCTCAACTATATCTATTCATTTATTTCATTTTGAATGATTTCCTAAATGTTTCCTAAAGGTCTTATTTATTTTTAACTTTTGTCTATTCAAAATGAAAATGCTAATTCTAAATACATTGTATTACATGATTTTGCCACAGTATTGAGATTATTTAGTGGAAGATATATACTATGTATTACATTTTGATACCTTTAGGTAATTACAGATTTTGCTATTGAACTAGTCAAAAGTCTCCTGGTAAAGTTAAAGATTTGTCAAGTACGTAGTAAGTAAAGTAACTGAGAGGGGATCACTAGCTCACTAGAGAAGTAAGAATTGATTTTCATTGTAACATTAAGAAACTAGCAAATACACAAAGGCAAACAGGAATCTGCATGCAATAGACAGGTATCTTGTTGAGAGGAATAATAACTAATGCCCACTGACTTTAGCAGCAAACAATATATTCAATGGATATCAGGTAGTACACCAAATAGAGAGAGAGTCTGGGCAATCAGTTTTAGCAAATAGGCAGATGTGGAGCTGTAGGATCAGCACTGGACCTCAGTTTGAACCACAAGGTCAATTTGAACGACAAGGTCAGTAGTTCAAACCCATCAGCCACTTCTCAGAAAGTGGTCATAAAGGGTTTCTATGAGTCAGAGCAGACTCACTGATACATTTAGCAACAACAACAAGGAAAACTAGAAATGATGGTGCTCAGCCAAGGTCAGGCATAGGGACAGTGTAATTAAAATGTCACTAGTAGCAAAACTTGGCTGAAAGAAGAGAATACTAGAGAAAGATGTGCACTTGTGCTTTATTGACTATGCAATGGCTTTTGATTGTGAGGATCATGAAAAAGCTATGGACAACATCGTGAAGAATGAGTACTCCGAAACACTTATTTGTGCTCATGAGGAATCTACGTATACCAAGAGGCAATAGTTCCAACAGAACAAAGGGACACTTTATGGTTTAAAACTAGGAAAGTTATATTCCAGGGTTGTATTATTTCACCATACTTATTCAATCTGTATACTGAGCAAATAATCTGAGAAGCTGGAAGAAAAGCATTGCATCAGGATAAGGAGAAAGACTCATTAACAACCTGCAATATGCAGATGATACAACCTTGCTTCCAGAAAGCGAAGAGGACTTAAAATACTTACTGATGAAGATCAAAGACCACAGCCTTCAGTATGGGTTGCATCACAATGTAAACAAAACAAAAACTGTTACTAACGGACCAATAAACAAAATCAAGATAAATGAAGAAAAGGTTGACGCTATCAAAGACTTCATTTTGTTCAGATCAACTATCAACACTCAGGGAAACAGCAGTCAAGAAATCAAACAATGTATTATATTGGGTAGATCTGCTGCACAGAGCTCCTTAAAGTGTTGAAGAGCAAAGATGTCAGTTTGAGGACTAAGATGCACCTGACCCAAGCCATAGTATTTTCAATAGCCTCACATGCCTGTGAAAGTTGTACAATGAATAAAGAAGACTGCAGAAGAGTTGATACAAGTGAGTTATGGTGTTGGAGGAGAATATTAAAAGCAACATAGACTGCCAGAAGAACAAACAAATCTGTGTTGGAAGATGGACAACCAGAATGCTCCTTAGTAACCATAATGGCTAGACTTTGTCTCTTATACTTGGGACATATTACCAGTTCCTGAAGGAGGACATCATGCTTGGAAAAGCGGAGGGTCAGTAAAAGACAGGAAGACCCTTAATGAGATGGATTGGCAGAGTGGCAGCAGAATTGGGCTCAAGTGTAACAACAATTGTAAGGATTGTGGAGGACTAGGCAACATTTCATCTTGTTGTGCAACTCCAGGGTTGGTATGAATTTTAACTGACTAGACAGCACCTAACAGCAACTATGGAAGTCACCACACAGGTGCCATTTCTCTCAGTAAGCACTCACTACCCTTGTTGAGCTCTCAAGGTCTCTAAAATTGCCAAAGACTGCCATTACCGCCATCCCTCTCACTGATTCTTTTTCAATTGTTCCTGCATCTTAGTGTCTGTCACATGGAGAGTTCCAGATGATCCAGTGAAAATCTGATTGACCAAGTATGGTGTAGTAAATTATATAATTTCTCTTCTAGCCATAGTCTGTAACTGCCACCAAACAAAGTTTCTGCTCTGTTGGGTCTGGGTAAGAGAAGATGGGAGAAGATGCTAATAGGATTACATGATTCTGTTGTGGATTTTCACAGAGTTGATTGTAATTGTAAAAACTTGGCTAGCATAGGTTTAAAATGAGCCATCTCAAAAGCAGGAGGGGAGACATCACTACCATCAAAGATGTAGAGCTTGGGTTGATGCGTGCTTTATAAACACTAAGATCCCTGCACATTGAAACTCATCAACCCAGGAAGAGAAAACTGTGACATCAGAGGAGTGACAGAGGAGCAACAGCAGCAGAACCAATACCCAGAGCATGAGTGACTCTGAGCAGGAGGCTTGCTTGAGAGTGGGTGCCTCCAGACACTTAGTTGGTGGGGCTAGGTTTGCTGACCCACAGAGCTAAGCCCAGAGTCATTGTTGTTGTTGTTATATGCTATGGAGTCAGTTCTGACTCACAGTGACCCTGTACAGGGTTTCCGAAGCTGTAAATCTTTACGGGAGCAGAAAGTCTCATCTTTCTCCCATGAAACAGCTGGTAGTTTTGAACTGCTAACCCTGAGGTTCGCAGCCTGATTCGTAACCACTACGCTACCAGAGCTTCTAAGCCCACAGCCATTAGGCTGAGATTTATAGTGTAATTGAGTACACTGAAGTTTACAACCTTCATTATGGATTGCACCTCAATACAGGGAAAATGAAATATCTCATGATAAACACAGAAATAATTGAAACTATCAAGGATTTCATTTTACTTGGATCCATAATCAATGCTAATGGAAGCAGCAGTCAAGAAATCAATTAACATATTGTATTGGACAAATCTACTGCACAGAAATTCTTTAAAAGTGTTAAAGAGCTAAGATGCCACTTTATGGACTAATGTGAACTTGACCCAAGCCATGGTGTTTTTAATCCTCTCATATGCATGTGAAGCTGGACAATGAATAAGGAAGACCAGAGTAAAACTGATGCATTTGAATTATGGTTTAGGCAAAAAATAGTGAAAATACCATGAATGAACTGCCAGAAGAACAAGCAAATCCAGAATGCTTATTAGAAACTAGGCTGAAAAACTTCTCTCTTATTTGAGATTTGTTATCAGGAGGGACCAGCATCTTCTAAAGGACACCATGCTTTGTAAAGTGGAGGGATATCAAAAAAGAGCAAGACCACCACCAGGATGGGTTAACACAGTGGCTACAACAATGGGCTCAAGCATAACAATTGTGAGGATGTCACAAGACCAGGCAGTGCTTTGTTCTGTTGTGCAGAGGATTTCTATGAATTAGAATGGGCTTAATGGAATAAGCCCTGGTAATGTAGTGGCTTGCTCTCTGGGTTGTTAACCAAAAGGTCAGCAGTTCAAATCCACCAGCCGCTTCATGGAAACAAACAAACAAACAAACAAAACTTTCTACTCCTGTAAAGATTTACAACCTCAGAAACCTAAAACAGGGTCACTATGAGTTGGAACGGACTTGACAGCACAAAGCAACTGCAGCAATGATTGGAGCTGACAACAATGATGTCCTCTGGTGACTTGTTGTTGTTAGGTGCTTTCGAGTCAACTCCAACTCATAGTGGACAACAGGATGAAACACTGCCTGGTCCTGAGCCATCCTCATAATTGTTGTTACACTTGTGCCCACTGCTGCTTCCATTGTGCCAATCCATCTCGTTGTAGGTCTTCCTCTTTACCACGCATGATGTCCCCTGTGATAACATGTTCAAATTATGAGAGATGAAGTGAAGCCTTGCCACTCCAGCTTCTAAGCAGCATACTTCTTCCAAAACAGATGTGTTTATTCTTCTGGCAATTGATGGTACTTTTAATATTCTCCTACAAAATAACTTAAGTACATTAACTCCTCTACAGTGGTCTCCCTAATTCATTGTCCAATTTTCACATGCATATAAGGCCATTGAAAACACCATGGCTTTGGTCAGGCACACCTTATTTCTAAAGCTAATACCACTGTTCTTGAACATTTTAAAGAGGTCTTGGGCAGAAGACTTGCCCAATGAAATAAAGAAGGTCCACTGGTTCAAGTCCAAAGATCTAGAAGTTGGAGGACAAACCAGATGCAAAATCCAGACCTAGTAGAGAGCCAGTAAGTTTTGCCTGTGAGTGTCTAATATATTGGAAGCAGGCCACATCCCTGAGGAAATATCCTTGCAATTGATTGCTCGTGGAAGACCTTATCATAGAGTTAATTACATTATATTGGATCTCATTAATGAGATAACCTAGTCTAAGTTGCCAAACCACTGAGAATCCTTGCCCAGTCAAGTTCACACAATCTTTAACTATAAAAGTCCACCCTTTATCAACTTGGCGCCTATACATATTTCCTTAAATTATATGTATGATCGTTACATAAACACTAGTATAAAGTCATACTAACATTTAACATACTGTTTTCATGCACACAACAAAAAATGCCCTCACCCCATTTACATCTTGTATTTCATAAACAAAGCAAAAATATTTGGTATAGTGGATTGTGAGTTGGACTGCTATCTGCAAGTTCATCAGTTTGAATCCACAGTCGTTCTGCTAGAGAAAGATGAGACGCTGTGCTTCTGTAAAGATTTAAAGCCTCAGAAACTCTATACAAGGTTGCTATGAGTCAGAACCAACTCCATGGCACAACCGCTACCATGGGGATAACCATTTCTCAGCTGTTAAAACAGTGAGAATCCTGGCCCACACATGTTAACACAGATGTACAGCTATCACAGTCTGCAATTGAACCATCATTACGTTGCTAATTGAGAATTGAGTTAGGGAAACTGTCATTGGTAGTATTCCTCCAATCCTGATGCCACCTTTTCTTCAAATAATCAGGCTTCTGGAATTATTTGTTCAGCATACACATTGAATAAGTATGGTGAAAGAATACAGCCCTAGCACACATCTTTCTTAATTTTAGACCATTTAGCCTTCCTTGTTTTATTCAAACAACTGCCTCTTGGTCTACGTATAGGTTCCTCATCAGCACAATTAAGTGTTTCAGAATAGTCATTCACCACAATGCTTTCCATAGCTTGTCGTGATCCACTCAATTGAAAGCCTTTGGATAGTCAGAAGAGCCCAAATAAACATATTTCTGGTATTCTCTGCTTTCAGCCAACACCTATCTGACATCAGCAATGAAGTCTCTTGCTCCATGTTCTCTTCTGAATCCAGCTTGTTTCTCTGGAAGTTCTCTGTAAATGTATGGTTATAACACTTTTTGAATCATCTTTAGCAATGGGATACTTATGATTTTGTCTGATGATTTCCATATTCCATCGAGTCACCACTCGTTTGAATGGGCACAAATATGAATCTCTTCTAGTTAGTTGGCTATTCAGTTCTTGTACCTTCTTACTTCCTCCATTTGCTTTAGCATCTCTATGCTGGAGACAAAGTTTCAGAGTGTCTTCTGACATCCATTTTAGTGTTTTCCTTCTTTCTTGTCTTCTTAATGACCTTTTGCTTTCTTCTTGTATAATGTTCTTGATGCCACTGCACATCTCTTCTGGTCATCTGTCTTTAGTGTCTAATGCATCAAATGCGCTGTTCAGATTATCTCAAATTCAGGTGGAATATGTTTAAGGTCATATTTTGGCTTCTGTGGGCTTGTTTTAATTTTCTTTGGCTTCAGCCTGAACTTGCACATGAGAAATTGATGATATTTTCTACAGTCTGCCCTTGGCCTTGTTTTGCCTGATGATATCGAGCTTTTCTTCAGATTATTTCAAATTCAGGTGGGATATGCTCAAGGTCATATTTTGGCTCCCATAGACTTCTTTTAATTTTCTTTAGCTTCAGCCTGAACTTGCATCTGAGAAATTGATGGTCTGTTCCACCATCTGCTCTGGCCTTGTTTTGCCTCATGATATTGAGCTTTTCCACCATCTTTTTCTTAAGATGTAGTCAATTTGATTTCTGAGTATTCCATCTGGTGAGGCCCACATATATAGTCATTTTTAATACAATTTAAAAGTTACTTGCAATGAAGAAGTCTTTAGTCTTGCAAAATTCTATCATGCCATCTCTAGCATCATTTCTATCACCAAGGACATGTTTTCCAACTACTGATCCTTCCTCTTTGTTCCTAATGTTTGCATTCCAATCGCTAGTACTTATCAATACATCTTGATTGCATATATGATCAATTGCAGGCTGAAGAAGTTGGTAGAATTATTCATTTTCATCTTTCCTGGCTTTAGTAGTTGGTGCCTAAATTTGAATAATAGTTGTATTAACTGCTCTTTCTTGTAGATGTCTGGATATTAGCCTATCACAGGCAGTGTTGTACTCACAGACAGATCTTGCTATACTCTTTTTGATGATGAATGTGATGCCATTCCTCCTCAATTTGTCATTCTCAGCATAGTAAACCATGTCAGATTCAAAATGGTCAATGACAGTTCATTTCAGCTCACTAATGCCTAGGATACCGATGTTTATGCATTCCATTTCCTTTTTTTCAATTTATAATTTTATTAGATTCATGCTTCATACATTCCATGCTCTGATGTTTACTGATGTTTACTGATGTTTCTCTTCATTTTGAGTTGTGCCTCATCACTAGATGAAGGTTCCGAAGGCTTTACTCCATTCATATAATCACAGTCAACTTTAGTTTGAGGATGCAGCACTTTGCTCGTCATATTTTGAATGACTTCCAACCTGAGAGACTCATCTTCTGGCATTCTATCTGATAATATTCTGGTGCTCTTCACCATATTTTAATATTCAACATTGTGTTGCTAACAGTATTCCACTGTTATTCATAAGGTTTTCAGTGACTAAATATTTGGGAATAGTCTGTCTCTCCCTCTTCCTAGTCTGTCTTTGTCTGGAAGCTCTGTTGAAACCTATCCCCAGCTGGTAACCCTGCTGGTATTTAAATTACCTGTGGCATGACTTCTAGCATCACAGCTTCATACAAGCCACCACAGTATGACAAATGGAGAATGGTATTCCCAAACTATTCCTGATGATAGATTTAAGAATTGAGAAAGGCTTGTTAAAATATGGCATGGGAGCTAGGTAAAAACTGTTTCTTTCCTGAGACTGAAGAATGTATGGCAAAAAGAAAAAAGGTAAATATGAGATCATCCCTTGAAACGTGTAGCAAATTAATATCTTTTGAAATGTATTCTTACTTAACTCAGTTCGATGCTATGATTCTTGGTATAAATAACCAGATTTACTTTTTAGGGTAAGGAAGGATGAGTACAATTTATGGGATGCACTTTGTACTAATATTGTTATCATTGCTATTCAATGCAGTGAAGGATCCAGGGCTCCTACAAAGATCAAACTGGTGAGTACATATAAAAGTTCTTAGACAACTCTAAACCTGCAAATACAATACATAATGCTTTAATTATCTTTTCTTCTAATGCCCCTTAACCTTTCACACTTCAGCACTTGAATCTATTTTTACTACCAGGGTTTCTCTGAGTAAACACTGACAATTGCTCATTTTCCACTTACACTAAGAGTGTAGACTTGTCAGGGGACTCCAACTACCACTCTGTATCTAGACCACTAGGCAAAACTGTCAAATAAATAGGATTTGCTGTTAGTGATCCTACTCATCTGCAATCCTGTGCTTTATTCGCTATTAGATTATTAACTGGACCATTAGAATGTTGTTTTATAAGGGTGTAATTTGCAAATAAAGAGGTTGGTGAAACTCAACATCCAAGCAACCTCCCCCATGCTGCTTATTCCCACAGCCAGTTCTGCCTGTTGGACAACATTTCTGAGGCTGGTTTATAGCCTCAGACATTGAAAATTTCTATTCAACAGCAAGGATTCCCACTGTTTACATTTCCCCTTAGGAGGAAGCAGTCTGTGAACGCCTGAGATTTAAATTCACCATTAAAATGGGGTTTTTCTTTTTCCCATCCTTACTGCCAATTATTTCATAGTGGCAGATTTGGCACATTCACCAACCCCACAAGGCGTAAAAATGGGTTCTCCATGGAGATGAGATTCTTCATTGTTGCTATTCCAAAAATGTATGCTTTGAAAGACTGTGCTATTTTCTGTAAATACCTCTCCTACTGATGCATGTTTATATCTTTGCTACTAGAATTTGAACACTTTTCTTTTTTGTCGATGCAGACAAACATAAAGTGACCTCCTGCAGTATAAGTGTCTACATCTGACACGCCTGCTGTAGTCACAGCTGAATTGACCTTTTATCCACTCCCCCCTCCCCCTACCTTAATGACGCATCAACAGCTGGTCTCCTAAAGGGATGGGTGGGTAAACTCAGTCATATTTTAATCCAGTAAACTTTTAAAAAAATTTTGTCAAGCATTTTGCCAAGTGCTCAACTTCTATGTTTTTAAACCCTTGTGTATAAAGAACAATTTAATCCACATGTTCCTAAATAACTTGCCTTTAGCTCACAAAATATTTCACAAGAACCAGCATCCCAAACAACATATATATCTTGCTCTTTGCAATCATTTGTATGAAAAAAAAAAATGAACACATATTAACTTTCAAACTTTGATTAGATGCTCAAAGTGCATTTAATTCAAGGAAATCTAAAATTGAAAACAATACATGATCTGTATGTAAAAGAGCTCTTGTTTCGAGGGGAGGGAAATGATATCATTATACAGATGCTAAAGTTTCTTTCTCTCTCCCATCTTCCAAGTTTGCTTTCTTTTTTTATCATTCTATGAGCCTGTGTTTCTTTATTGTAAAATAAGTTGCTACAGTGCTATAATCCAAGCGTGGCACTTAAGGACAAACACTGACTGCAAAGTCGGTTTGAATTGCAAACCCACCAGCTGCTTCTTGGAAACCCTATACAGGGTCGCTATTAGTCAGAGCCAACTGGACGGAACTTAATAACAACAATGTAGTCACATATACACAAGGATAGATACCATTCACTTTCTAAAGGAAAAAAGAAGAAAGAAAGAAAACAAAACCCAAACAAGTTGTCCTAGGATTGATTCCCACTTCATAGAATTGTGCTCCACTGAGCTTTTAATGGTTAATTTTTCAGAAGGAGATCACCAAAATTTTCTTCAGAGGTACTTGTGGGTTGACTCAACCTCCATTTTGATTGGCACCCAAGTGTATTAACAGCTTGCACTACAGATAAATTGCATCCCTCTGGAGTTCTGTAGCAGATGACCTGTATAACCCAATAGTGTATACTCAAGAGAAGTAATTCCTAATCTCATTTAGTAAGAAATTTTAGTACCCCTGCTTACCAGCTGCTCCTCTGAAACCCTTTACGGGTTGCTATGGGTCGGAACCCACTCGACAGCAATTAACAACAACAACAACAAAGTAATAAATAGCAATATAATTTAAAACACATAAGTAAATAGTTATGATAGATATTGTTTTGATTCTTTCCCTCTTGGGAAGATTGTGGAGGAAAAGAACAGAAGCAGTTTTACTTTATGCAATAATCCTTTCTATCTCAGGCAAACAAGGAGTTAATTTTATCTTATTGTTGAAACATGTGGCCAAAGAAAGAAGTCAAGAAATCCCACAGAAAATCCTTTCAGGAACAGGCTGACCTTTGACCACCAAACTACTTGCCATTGTTCTCTAGGAGAGGGAGAAAAAGAATCTTGAGTCACTTCTAGTTGCCTCATAAGAGCTTTCTTTTTCTTGGTGTTTGTTTTTCTTGGCTGATAGTGCACAGCTTCTTGTGGAAACGAAATCCCTTGGTAGTGTTTGTCTTACTTGTGTGTGTGTGGAACTACTATTTGGCTCAAAGCAAGTTCAGGCCAAATCAAGAGTTTCAGTGTGTGATACATATAGGCAGTCTGTACCTTGAACACAAAGAACATAGCCCATCAGTTCAACTCACCCAGCCTTCCTCCAGCGATGCATGCAGAAATAAATCACAGAGGAATGTATCACTTTGTTTGACATGGATCCTTGCCCAGACATTTAGTAAAACCTTGGTACGGAAATTCATTCAGGAGTATGTTTGATAAGACAGGGGTATTAGCAAATAGCTAAAGAAGATAAGGAAGTTACATTTTAACAAGAACACCCATAATTGGCTTTCCCTTAAATCACATTACATTGCTTAAAGTATTAAAGTCAAATTACCAACCACTAGAACGAATTGTGAACCCAAACAACCATAGACAAGTGAATAATAATGTAAATAGAAGTCATGTGAAAATAAATAGAACTCCAGAATATTTCAATGTTGTTTTTTTTTTTTCAAAATTTTTCTTTCCAGATTCACAAAACAAGCATACTCATGTGAAAACAAAAGTTTCACATGAGGAATGACATGGAAACGAAACAATGGAAATATTTCAGAAGTTCTATAAATAAGCAACAAGAAGGGATAATTCAGACTACTACAAACACAGAGAATGGATTTCTGTTTGTGATTCTACTTAGTTGTGATAATGAGATAGGAAACAAAACCAAACTATTTTCAGGTATCTGGTAGCCTAATGGTCACAAATTGGACTGCTAACCTCAGGGTTAACAGTTTGAAACTACCAGCTGTTCAATGGGAGAAAGCTGAGGCTTTCTGTTCCTGTAAAGATTTACAGCCTTGGAAACTCTGTGCAGGATCACTATAAATCAGAGCCGACTCCACAGCACATAACAACAACAACAAACTCACATATGATTTGTTTTAATTTTCTTCAGTCTCAACTTGAATTTACATATGAGCAATTTATGGTCTGTTTTACAGTTGATGCATGACCTTGTTTTGACTGATGATATCAAACTCATCCATGGTCGTCTTTCACAGATCTAATTATTTGATTACTCTGTGTGGTGTATGAATTATCTAATGTCTTTTCTGGCCATAGTCTGTAACTCCCACCTAACAATGTTTCTGCCCTGCTGGATCTGGGCAAAAGAAGGTAGGAGAAGATACTGACAAGATGACATGATTCAACTATGGATGTTAGCAGAGTTAATTTTGATTTTGAAAACTTAAATCTCTAACATAGTTTAAAATGAGTCATCTCAGAAGCAGGAGGTGGGATCTCAGTACCATCACAGTAGAAGAACCAGGAGAGGAGCATGTCCCTTTTGACTCTTTTTACCCCTGAGTTCCCTACACATCAAACCTCCTGGACCCTAGGACAGAAAGCTGTGGCACCAGAGGATTTGTAGATGAGCAGCAGCAGCAGCAGATCCAAAAACAACAGCATGAGACAGAGCAGTGGACTTCCCAGCCTACAGAGCAAGTAAAGTTAAGTGACTTCAGGCAGGAAGCTTGCTTGTAGATTGGGGTGCCTCCAGCCACTTAATTGAGGCAGTAAGGTTTGCTGAACCATAGAAATAGGGCTGAGTGCCTCAAGCTGAGGCTTATGGTGGAGAGGTATCTTCTATGGACACTTATTAGCAACTGACTGGACCAACTCTGCCCTAAGCATTTCTGGCCCCAGATTGTAACCTGTTAACTTCCATATTCAACTCCACAACTGTGAGCATGGTGTCTAAGTTCTGTGTGGCCAATGCAACAGATTATGGAACCCAATAGAGAAGTAAAGAGAGAGTGCTATGGGAAGAATGGTTGATGCTTCTTATTTTCTAACTTTATAATCCATCTGAGGACATCCATATGAATAGTCTCCATTATGTTAAAAAGAAGTATTTGAAGAGAGGAAGTTCTTGCAAAATTCTATCCTGTTCTCTACAGCATTGTTTCTATCATGAAGGCCATGCTTTCCAGCTACTGATGTTTCTTGTTTCCAAATTTTCATTTCAATTACCAGTAATTATCAATGCAATTTGATTGAATGTTTGACACATTGGTAAAAATCTTAATGCCATTCTTTTTTAACAATAGTGGTTGGTGTGTAAATTATATTAAGAGCTATATCAACCACTCTTTGTTATTATTGTTGTTAAGTGCTGTGGAGCTGGTTCCAACTCATAGCAACTCTGTGTAGCATTTCTGAGGTTTGTAAAGAAAGACTCATCTTTCTTTCTTGGAACAGCTGGGTGGGCTCAAACAACTTACTAGTTCATTTCTTAGCCTACAGAGCCACAGTGCTCCTGGTCATCTTTGTCAGCATATGGATATTATCCTATTACTGACAGCAATATACTTCAGAATAGATCTTGAAATATTCTTTTTGACTCCTAATGTGATGTCATTCCTCTTCAATTTGTCATTACAGTCATAGTAGATAATATATTTATCTGATTCAAAATGGCCAATGCTAGTCGATTCTAACTTTATAATTGCCTAGGATATTGATCTTTATGTGTTTCATTTCATTTTTGATGACTTAGAATTTTCCAATTCATAAAATGTACATTCCATCCTCCAGTTATTAATGGGTGCTTGCAGTTGTTTCTTCTCATTTGAGTTGTGCCCTATCAGCAAATGAAGATCCTAATAGCTTTGCTCCATCTGCATCATTAAGGTCAAGTTTATGTTGAAGAGGCATGTATTCCACAGTTGTAGTTTGAGTGCCTTTCCAATCTCACTCAAAGGACTTATCTCCTGCTCTATATTTCAAAGTGTTCTGTTGCTATTAATAAGGTTTTCACTGGCTAACTTTTTCAGAAGTATGTCAGGTCTTTCTTTGGGAGCTCTTCTGAAACCTGCCCACTGTGAATAACTCTGCTGATGATATTTGAAATGTTACAGGCATAGCTTCCAACATCAAAGTAGTATGCAAGTCACTGAAGATAAGTGGTAGACTTTTCCCAATGGAAAGAATGAATGAAAACACATTTGAGTTTCAAGCTGCAAGACTGAAGGATTCTAAGGGCAAAATATTGAACTCTGAAAGAACCATCCAAAGAAGATAGAAAAAATACACAGAGTCACTGTATCAAAAAGAATTGATCAGCATTCAACTATTTCAGGAAGTAATATATAAGAACAGATGGTTTTGAAGGAAGAAGTCCAAGCTGCACTGAAGAAACTGGTGAAAAACAAGGCTCTAGGAATTGATGGAACACTAACTGGAATTTTTCAACAAGTACAAAGTAGTTACTTGGCTAACTGACTAGACAAGATCTATATTTGTGTCATTTCTAAAAAAAAATTATACAATAGAATGAACAAATTATTGAACAATATCATTATTATCACATGCAAGTAAAATTTGATGAAGAAACTTCAGAAACAGTTGTAGCAATATACTGATAGGGATCTGCCAGAAATCCAAGAGGCAGGCACAGAATGAGGGATTTCATTGTTGATGCCAGATTCATCTTGGCTGAAACCAGAGAATAATAGAAAAAATGTTTACCTGTGTTTTATTCACTATATATAGGCATTTTACTTAATATACCATAACAAATTATGGATAACATCACAAATAATGGGAATTCCTGAACACTTAATTGTGCTTATATGGAACCTTTACATACACCAAGAAGCAGTCTTCCAAAAAGAATACAGGCATACTATATTATTTTAATTCAGGAAAGGTGTGCCTCAGGGTTGATCCTATCACAATACTCATTCAATCTATATGTTGAGCAAATAAACAGAGAAACTGGACTGTATGAAGAACATGGCAACAGGATTGGAGGAATATTCATTAGCAACCTGTGATATGCAGATGATTTAACTTTGCTTACTGAATGTGTAGACTTAAAACACTTATTGAGGAAGATCAAAGACTACATTTTTTTATTATTATTATTGATTACAGGAGAGCATAAAGAAAGCAAATATCATTACATCTGGACCGGAAAACAACATCATGGGAAAGGGAGGGAAAAAATGAAGTTGTCATGGACTTCATTTTACTGGAATCCACAATCAGTGCTCATGGAAGCAGCAGTCAAGAAATCAATAACACCAAGGAGGTATACGCACCTTAGCATAATCAACTATTTGAGATTTTTAAAAGGGTAGCATTTATCCAAGGACAAAGTTCACAAGAGTTAGGAAATAAAGGGTAATAGAAACAGAAACACAGGAAGGAAATGAGGTAAGTGATGTTTAAGTGTAGGATAGCAGTTAATGGAATGAAACAAATGTGTATGGGTTGTTGAATAGAAAACACATCTTTGTAAACCTTCACCCAATTCACAACAAAAAGTAAAAAAAGGCAAAAAACAAAAAATACTTTTTAATATGTTAAGAAAAGATATCACTTTGAAAGCTAGGCTGCATTTGACCCAAGTCATCCTATTTTCAATAATCTCATATGCATGTGAATAAGCATACTGAAGAAGAATTGATGCATTTGGATCATAGGCTTGATGAAGAAATTTGAATATGCCAAGAGCTTCCAGGAAAATTAACAAATCTGTCTTGTAAGACAAACAGCCAGAATCCTTAGAGGTAAAGTTGGTGAGACTTCGTCTTATGTACTTTGGAAATACTTATCAGGAGGGTCTGTCTGGTCCTTAGACAAGAATGCGATGCTTATCAAGTGTATTGACTGACATGTTATTGTTGTTAAGTGCCATCCAGTCCATTCTGACCCATAGCGACCCTGTATAGGGTTTCCAAGGAGCAGCTAGTGAGCTTGAACCACCAAACTTGCAGTTCAAACGACTTTGCAGTCTGACGCATTAGCCCACAGCACCACACCAGGACTCCATCAATTGACATGTTGTTGTTGTTGTTGTTAAGTGCCGTCGAGTTGGTTCCGACCCATAGCTACCCTGTACAGGGTTTCCGAGGCAGTAAATCAACTGACATAGTGGTTGTAAAAAGGGCTCAAACAGGAACGGATGTGAGGATGGTACAGCAATTGGCTGTGTTCATTCTGTTGTGCATAGGCTTTCTATGAGTTGGAACTAACCAAACAGTATCTAGAACAACAACTTTCTTTAGCCAGTGATTCTAGGTCTCATCCTTGGTAATCATCAAATAATGTTTCTTTTTGGGTGTAAATCTATCGACTTTTTATAATAGTAGTTTCATACACTATTTGTCCTTTTGAGACCATCACAAAGGGACATTATTTCACTCAACATAATGGCCTTCAGTTTTGTCTATGTTGTGAGATTTTTTTTTAGATTCATCATTTTTCTTTATCATTTAATACTACTTCATTTTATGTGTATACCACAATTTGTTTATCCATTGATCTGTTGATGGAATGGAAGTGGTTTCTTTATTAATTGTTATTATGAAGTGATATCAAATTAGTTCCAACTCATAGCCATTCTGTCTAGAGTTTCCAAGGAGCAATTTGTGGATTTGAACCATCAGCTTTATGATTAGCAGTCCAGTGCTTATCCTACATCACCATTCCAGGACCCTTGTGCTAGCTAATCCCTCCATTATCTTCATTTTTTTCATAATCAACAACAACAAAAATGCCAGCCATCTTGTTAAAAGTAAGTACTCATAATTTATATAACATAATTTATGTTTGTATGTGATAATATAACATAATTTATATAACATATATTTATGTTTGTATGTGATAATATTAACTTAGAATAATGATACAGAAACATTAAAATGTGTCTTCTAGAATCCTCATTTTATATCCACATGACAACATAATTTCATTCCATAGAATATTACTGAACTAGATAATATGTTGTAACGAGTTCTAACTTAAATTTTAAGAGACAACTGGAACTTGAGACACAAGTATTTTTTAATGTCAGACTTCACTTTGTTTATGTTTATATTTAGAAGCTCTGCCATTTTGATGCTTTGAAGATATTCAGAGTGTTTCAGTTCAATTTACTAGCTTTTAAAACAAGGAGGTGGTTCTATCTCAGGTTTCAATTCTACACTGGGATTAATGATGCTAACTATCTCACCACTTATTATAAAACTAATATGTTAAGAACAGTGTTGGGCACAGAAAAGCATTAAGTATGATGCTATTTGCAATGATTTGATTAATATTTGACAATAGAGCAAAAATTATTGAGGTTTGTGCATATAGATTTCAATATTAAAGTTGACATGATTAATTTTTATTCATGCTAATCATTTAAAAATTACAAAGTTATATTTTGGAATGATTTAATTATAAATTTCAGAAGTTTTAAATTATCAATTGTTTTTCAGTTTTAGAATTTTAAATCAAATAAACAAGTTAATTTAAACAAAGAATTAGTAACTCAGATCTAGGCTCGGTGCACGGTGAATGATCTCAGGTATGATTGTAGTTTTACAATGCATCACTATTAGTGTCCACCTCTAAAAAACACGCTTAGAAGTTGACAGAACCATCTGGAAAGGATGTGGAAACATAGTGAGTAATGTAGAAGACCCTTGACAGTTGAATCAAGGTGCAAATAGGATAGTCAGTATTCCTGGCAATCTTTCAGTAGATATTATATTTAAAAACTTTTAAGTTATTAAAAAATAGCACATTTGTAGTGCCTTAGAAGATCCCTGAAATTCATCCATTTGTGAAAGAAAAATGACTAAAATTATTAGCTATATTGGCTGTTAGAAAAGTGAACTAGAATGTACTCCTTGGGGAAAATGGTGTATCGGATCGATCAGAATGTAAATGTTATTGCCACCATTTATTATCTGTTACTCAGGAAAATGTCTGGATCTCTGTATTTTCTCCTTTGTAAGAGGGGATAATAATATGAGTTCATTGACTTTTGGGAAGGTTGAAACAGGTACTTTTTGTACATTAGCACTCAATGGTTTTAATATTTAAACAAACAAAAACCTGTTGCCATCAAATCAATTCCAACTAATAGCATCCCTAAAGGACAAAATAGAAAACCTTCTTAGAGTTTCTGAGAGTGTAAATCTTTAAGGAAGGAGAGAGTATCATCTTTCTTCCTTGGAGCTGCTGGTAGGTTTGAACCTATGCCCTTGTGGCTAACAGTCCAATGTTTATCTCACTGTATCACCAGTGTAAATTGTTGCTGTTGTGGTTGTTCAGTGCTGTTGAGCTGATGCTGACTCATAGCAACCCTGTATAGGGTTTGTGGTGCTATAGGATAAGCACTGGACCAATAGGTTGAAAGGTGGCAGTTCAAATACAAGAGCTGCTCCTTGGAAACACTGTACAGGGTTGCTATAAGACAGACAGATTCAATAGAACTTAACAACAAGAACAATAGCATCTCTACTGTTTGATCACCTACTTTATGGTTAACAATCCAGTGCTTACCATTCAGTGTCACACCAGGATTCCAGTTTTAAGTTAGTCATTGTTATTATTTTTTATCTACAAGCTCTGTTAATTAGTTGTGCCCTTTATATTTTCTTTTCTGAATTCCCTCCTTTATGGATAAGTTAGTCTGAAGATGGCTTTTACACATGACAAGTAAAAGCAGAGAGGTAGCCCTAACCCTTGAACTCCAATACTGTTCTCGTCTTGATTGCTCCAAGTTACTATCTCACCATCACAGCAAGTTCTTTTTCTCTTTGCGCTCTATTTTTATAAAATATTTATTGTGAATTGAGTTGTCATTTACATGGCAGGACATTGGATTTGCACTCAACCAATTGTATTTTGTTTCATTGCAACGATTACAATCACTACCATACACCATCAGTTAACAGTATTTGGCTCTATTCCTTATTTACTTATTGATGCACACAAAAATGCAGGAATATATAATCGTTTAAACAACCACAGGGCACATTTTGCAAGCCAGCCTCCTGCCTATCAGCTCACAGCCTTTCTCTTTCCATGAGTCTGAAGTCTTCAGCTGCTCTATCTCTCCATGCCATCACCTGTGCCTCTGTCTCTGTAGTCACTGCTTCTCTGGTTAGGATCACACATTCTGCTCATGCTCTCCTTCTTGAAATTCCCAGGGTCCTATGTTCCTAAACTGTAAGAGTAACTAACTCCCCTCCTTTTGTTACACATCTTCTACCTTTACAGCTTTGACAATCACAATTAGTCATGATAACAATTACTCACTATTGAATCAAAAGAATCCTTCCCATCTCCTTTCATCAGACCCATCTGTTGTTGTTGTCAGGTGCCATCGAGTCGGAACTGACTCATAGTGACCCCATGCACAGCAGAATGAAACAATGTCCGAATCTGGGCCAACCTCACTACCGCTGCCACCCTCGAATCCCTCAATGATGCCACCTGGCCAATCCATCTCGTTGGGGGTCTTCTTCTTTTTCTCTGATCCTTCACCTTACCCAGCATGACATCCTTCTCCAGCGACTGTTCCCTCCTGACAATATGTCCAAAGTATGAGAGACGAAGCTTAGCCATCTTGGCCTCCAAGGAGCACTCTGGTTGCACTTCTTCCAAAACAGATCTATTGGTTCTTCTGGTAGTCTGTGGCACTTTCAGTATTCTCCTCCAACACCACAACTCAAAGGCATCAATTCTTCTATGATCTTCCTTATTCACTGTCCAGCTTTCGCATCCATATGAGGTTATTGAAAATACCATGGCTTGGGTCCGGCGCACCTTAGTCCTCAAGCTGACATCTCTGCTGTTCAATACTTTAAAATGTTCCTGTGCAGCAGATTTGCCCAATGCAATATGTTGTCTGATCTCTTGACTGCTGCCTCTGTGAGTGTTGATAGTTGATCCAAGAAGAATGAAGTCCTTGACAACTTCAATTTTTTCTCCATTGATAAGAACGTTGTTTATTGGTCCAGTGGTGAGGATTTTTGTTTTCTTGACATTGAGATGCAATCTATACTGAAGGCTGTGCTCTTTGATCTTCACTTCCAGAGGTTCAAGCTGGATTCAGAAGAGGCCATGGAACGAGAGATATCATTGCTGATGTCCAATGGATCTTGGCTGAAAGCAGAGAATACCAGAAGGATATTTACCTATACTTTATTGACTACGCGAAGGCTTTCGATTGTGTGGCTCATGACAAGCTATGGGCAACATTGAGAAGTATGAGTACTCCAGAACACTTAATTGTACTTCTGAGAAATCTGTACCTGAACCACGAAGCGGTTGTTTGAACAGAGCATGGGAACACTGAACGTTTTAAAATTGGGAAAGGTGTGCAACAAGGTTGTGTTCTTTCACCATACTTATTCAACCTGTATGCTGAGCAAATAATACGAGAAGCTGGGTTCTATGAAGAAAAACGTGGCATCAGGATTGGAGGAAGACTCATTAACAACCTGCGATATGCTGATGATACAACCAGACCCATCTACACAAGATAAAAACTATTCAGTGGGGATCCTATTTTCCCATGCAAGCTCTGAAATGAAACTCTCTGTTGAAAACTTGCAAGCCAGTGACTTCATGCCTTTATAGCTCCCCACCCCCTACCCCCCATTTTAGGTAGCCAATGTCTAAGTTGTCTATCCCTATCAACCATGTGTATTGAGAGGATAGGCTTGATTCTTGATGTAAAAAAGCCTTCACTCTTGATTGGCATTTTGAGCAACTACATCCATAAGCAAAGTTCAACTACATCCATAAGTCAAGTTCATAAAATTGTAGTAATTTACCCTTGCTTCCTGTATCAAATTTTACTATCTTCCTCTAGTTGATCATCAAGCGATTCAAGCTAGGTTAAATGGGCACTATCTGCAAGTTTTGGCATTCTTGCACACCTCCCCCAACTTTATATCAGTGGGACGTTTCACTCTCAGCTCTACCCAACATGGCTAAGTCAGTGTCAGTGGGCTCAGGAGTTCTCAATTTTCCCCAAACTTGAGACCAACCAGCCCTTCCTCTTCTTTCACTCATCTCAAGGTCTACGTGAGTCTATAGAACATGGTGGAACTCACTCCATATCTTCATTACTGTCTTCCGTCTACTTCTACTCACAAGTAGACCAACATAGTAACCAGTGAGCTTACAAACCTGTTTGTTTGTTCCCTTTGAATTTTAGTCTTGGAAGGGTGTTTTGTCCTGAAGGGTCTTGATGGCTTGCCTAGATGGCTCCTAGGAGAACATCTTCCTTGTTCTTATAATAGCCAGCCTGCTTTTTTTTTTTTTTTCCACCCCCCACCCCGCTGTTCTTTCCTTCAAGAAGTATCTTCTGTTCCTCTAGCTGCTCTGGGATTGTCAGCATATACTTTCAAGTAGGAATGTCCTGCTTCAGAAGGTTCTAACTGGGGCCCAGAATTCCACCTAAAGCCTTATATTCTACAAAGGCTCAATAAGAAGATTATTTCACTAGGCAAATTCTAGAACCTCTTTTAGGTATTGCAATCAGTTATAGGCTGAAGACAGGCTTACAAATATTCTGTAATCATATTTCCCAATATTCCTTTCTATCCCATTTAAATGTCTTTTTCACAGTAGTAGGCAAGATAAACCAATATCCATAAGGCAGTCAAGCATGTTGACATTATCTGGCCTCTTTTACCTATTCATATTATGCCTCAATCCCTGGATCACCGAGCCCTGTTGTTCCAAGGTTGAATATACATCATTATTTACCTTTGTCCCATTTAGCTGATGCATACCTACCTAAGTGTTCCCCTATCTTCCTTGTTCTTCCCTCTAACTACTTTTGCTGTCGATACAAATACTTAAAAATGAAGATTTAAGTAGTTGAGAATGGAAGTTAATTTTTTTCCAGACCCTCCATTCACTGAACAAGCAATTTTTTTTTTTTTTTTTACAACAGAAGGACCATTGGTAACTGATTATGGTGATTTCATGATGCTCAAAAGAAACTGCCTTTTGATTTCTCTTTGTTGTTGTTAAGTTCTGTTGAGTTGTTTCCTACCCATTGCAACCCTGTATAGGGTTTCTGAGGAGTGGCTAGTGAGCTTGAACCACCAACTTTGTGATTCAAACTGACTTTGCAGTTCAGCACATTAACCCACAGCACCACATTGATAATACAGAGTTGCAATTCATTTTAAAACTCTTTAGCTCAAACCACAATATTGTTGTTGTTGTTGTGTACCATGAAGTTAATTTTCAACTCGGAACAATCCAGTGTGACAGAATAGGACTGCCTTATTGGGTTTTCTAGACTGTAGTCTTTACAGAAGCAGATTAGTTTCATTTAAAAATCAATTATTTTTAGTATAGTCTAATTGAATTATGTAGGAATCATTTCTCCTTCCCTTTGGATCAGATTCTTGAGAGCAAATTCTCTCCCAAACATAGGGGGAAAAAAGGTTTAATTTCCCAGTGGCAAATGATATGTATTTCTTTGTCTTAACTTTTAAGTAAAATAAAAAAAAATGTGTGTTTATTTTAAATAGGAGGATCCACATGTTTACATAGTGTGTTTCAGAAGGAAAAAATGTATTCTATTTTATCATTTTCTACCACACCTTCATATTTCAGGATCATTGTAAAAACAAAATACTTCAGCTAAAATACAGAACCAGACATTTTAAAATCAAAAGGACCCACAGAAGATTGTGCTACCTTAAAAGTGGTCAATTTTATCATTGTCATATTGAAGTAAAATATGTATCACCTCTTATTACTTAAAATGAGATTACTTAAAAATATATAATTTTATTGAGTTCTGAAAGGAGTGTTGGTGGCTCTGTAGGATCAATATGGATTGCTAACTATAAGGTTTGTGCTTCAAACCCACCAGTTGCTCCATGGGAAAAAGATGAGGCTTTCTAGAAGGTTTCCATACTAAAATAAACATTCTATCATCGTTACCATGAGTGGGAAGGGATAGAGAATTACTCACTGGCAAGAGAGTTGTTGTTGAGCATCTTGAAGTCAGTTTTGACTCATAGCGAACCTATATAGGGTTTCCAAGGAGCATATGGTGGGTTTGAGCCACGAACCTTATGGTTAGTAGTCTAGTGCTGATCCTACAGTACCACACCAGGACTCCTTAAGATAGATACATGTTAACCTGGATGATGGGAGTGGGAATTTTTTTTTAAATGAAGAAAATAAATAAAATAAAATAGAAGTCACACTAAGTTGCGTAATTTCGCCACATCTCACCCAACATAAAATCCTATTTTTGAAGCTTCCAAAATATTGTGCATATTAATATAATTCTATTTTTCTCTATCCAAAAGACACCTCTAAAATATAGAGCACCACTATTCTTTAGCAGAAATAAATGCAAAGGCTTATAACTTGACTTCCCACTTCTATACTTACTCTCCTCCATTTCATGAAATCATGTTATTTCTCTGATGAAACATATTCAATTATTTCCTCTAGCATAGAATCCTATTAAAATTTCTTTTCATTGTTATATATTCTCCACTATGTGGCTACTGCCTTCAATTTTATTGCATATCCTTTCTTCATACTGCATTCTTTTGGTTATTTTTCAGGTTCGGGA
The DNA here is from genome assembly GCF_000296735.1 of Chrysochloris asiatica. Classification (NCBI taxonomy): domain Eukaryota; kingdom Metazoa; phylum Chordata; class Mammalia; order Afrosoricida; family Chrysochloridae; genus Chrysochloris; species Chrysochloris asiatica. The sequence continues at coordinate 29,272,771 of NW_006408528.1, forward strand.
ACACACCAAACTTTTCTCTCCCCTGGATATTTATAATATTTTTGTCAAGGTCTTTTTACATGAGCGTCTTCATTACCTAATCAGTCTAAATGTTATGCAATCAGAGATTCCTAACTTGACCACCCTAAAATAATAATGTCATCTTATGATTGATTGTCCATTTCATTTTTAATTTATTTTCTTTTTAGCATTAATAATTTTAATGAATTCATTTGCATGTTTATTCTCTCATGCATTATAATGCAAACTTTGTGATATCAAAAACTCAAGTCTCTTTTACCAATCATTTAATGTCACTGAATCTAGCACAGTGCCTGAGAATATGTCTGCTTCCTAAGGGCAAAATATTCAATTTATAGTCTTCAGAAAATTCAAATTGGACACATTTTTTAAAAAATATCCTCAGGTAATAAGTGAACTTCTAAAGTAAAACCCAAGGTCTTCCATACATATTTATATATTTACTTTAAAAAATATTTATTGATTGCAAATATATCTCAGGAGCTCTGATAGCATTGGGGGTTATAAGCTGGGCTGCTAACCACAGGGTCAGCAGTTCGAATCTACCAACTGCTCCATGGGAGAAAGATGAAGCTTCTGCTGCCATAAATATTTACAGCCTTAGGAACCTTATGCAGGGTTGCTATAAACTGGAATCAACTCAACTGCACATAATCACCATAACTAACACCAATTATATATCTAGGAATTTGAGCTCTGGTTGCCTTTTGGATGAGCTCATACATTAGTGGGCTTACTCTCAGAATAGTTTCTTAAGGTATTTCATAAACCATCTTAATTACGTGAGGAAAATTAAAACAATGTAAATCTTAGAAAATAGTTCCTTCAAACACAGCAGCAAGTCTATTCATTTCTGTGGCCTGATGGGATGCTTTGAAATTGAAAAATCACCAGTGGTCACTAGACAGTGTTGGAGAGTGCATGGCCAAAGACCTCCACTTTGAAGGCATTTTAAAAAATTACTTACAGACCTCTATAATTTAAAGACTAAGTGGGGATTAACTGTGTTAGAACCAGAGTAGTTAAGTAAAACAAAAAGGTTTGTATTTTTTTTCTGATGGTTCTAGTAATGAATATCATAGAAAGAAAAAAAAAAAAAAACTAGTTAGGATATAGAAAATACGTAGCAAAAATCCAATTTTGTCAACAATTATTATGTGCAGTCAATATAAATTTAACAGTATTTAATTTCTATTTTCTTGGATATTTACCTTTATTTATTTACTTTTTAATGCTTTTGCTGTGAATTGTGTGATCGTTTACATGGCAGAATATTGGTTTTGTACTCAACCAATCGTATTTTGTTTCAGTGCAATGATTGCAATTCCCTCCATGCACCATCAGTTAACAGTATTTGCCTCTATTACCTATTTTTTAATTTTTATTTTTTTGATGTACACAAAAACACACAGGAATAGATGATCATTTAAACAACCAAAAGCCACATTTTGCAAGCCAGCCTCCTGACCACCAGCTCACAGCCTTATTCTTTCCATGAGTCTAGAGTTCTCAGCTCTAGCTCTGTACCAAGAAGCAGTTGTTTGAACAGAACATGGTAACACTGAATGGTTTAAAATTTAAAAAGGTGTGAGACAAGGTTATATTCTTTCACCATACTTATTCAACCTGTATGCTGAGTAAATAATCCGAGAAGCCAGGTTATATGAAGAAAAATGTGGCATCAGGATTGGAGGAAGACTCATTAACAACCTGCAATATGCAGATGATACAACCTTGATTGCTGAAAGTGAAGAGGACTTAAAACATTTACTGATGAAGATCAAAGAGCACAGCCTTTGGTATGGATCACATCTCGAGGTAAAGAAAACAAAAATTCTCACCACTGGACCAATAAACAACATTCTTATCAACGGAGAAAAGATTGAATTTGTCAAGGACTTCATTCTATTTGGATCAACTATCTACACTAATGGAAGCAGCAGTCAGGAAATCAAACAACGTATTGCATTACACAAATCTGCTGCAGAAGACCTTTTTAAAGTGTTGAAGAGCAAAGATGCCAGCTTAAGGACTAAGGTGCACCTGACCCAAGCCATGATAGTTTCAATAACCTCATATGCATGCAAAAGCTGGACAGTGAATAAGGAAAACCATAGAAGAACTGATGCTTTTGAGTTATGGAATGGAGGAGAATATTAAAAGTGTTATGGGCTGCCAAAAGAACCAATAGATCCGTTCTGGAGGAAACGCAGCCAGAGTGCTCCCTGAAGGCCACACTTGAGCCCATTGATGCTGCCACTTTGTCAATACATCCCGTTGGGAGTATTCCTTTTTTCTCTGACCCTCCACCTTAACAAACATGATATCCTTCTCCAACGACTGGTCACTCCTGACAATATGGCAACAATTGTGAGGTTGGCCCAGGACTGGGCAGTGTTTTGTTCTGTTGTTCATAGGGTCACTATGAGTCAGTACTGACTCTATGGCACCTAACAACAACTTTTCTTGCGTATGCTTCAAATCCCAATCACAGTAGGCATCTGATCCTCCTAAATATTCCTTTATATGGAGTTCAGAATTCTAGGACCATCCTTTGAACCTGTTTCATCTGGTGTTCTGTATTATTACTGGTGGAGTTCTGCTATCAAACCTAATCTGCCATCAAGCCCACCTCACCGCTTTTATTTTTGCATTAGTATTTATTTTTTTAAGTTTTTGTTGTGATTTGGGTGAAGATTTACAGAGAAGACCAATTTTCATTCGACAATTCATACACATTTTGTGTCATCTCACTTATTGTAATCCCAATAATGTAACATCACTTATCTTACTTCCTGTGTTGCCTCTTTCTGTACCTCCATCTTTCCTAACATTTTTACTTTGTCATTGGGTAAATGCTGTCCTTTTAACCTCAAATAGTTAATTATTCTAACATGTGCATACCTCCCTAGTGTTATTGTTCCCCACAAAGACCTGTCTTTTATTTGGCTGACACTTGAGACATGGGGTTGAGTCCATTTCCAGACCTGAAGAGTGACTAAATGTATTAGTCTAAAGAATTCCTCCAATTCCCATCCAACCAGACCAGAAAGCTAGGTCTTTTTTTTTTTTTTTTATGATTTTGAGTTTTCTTCTACATTTTTCCCACTCTATTCAGGACCTTCTAAAGTGAGGTATTAATTTAGAGCAACTGTTAGTGGTAGTCAGGTATCTAGTTATTCTTGGGATCAGGATCATGGAGACTGATGTTTGTGTGTCCATTAGTCCATTGGATTATTTGATTCCATGTGTCTTTGATTTTCATTACTCTTTTTTTCCTCTGGGCAGAGAGAGACTACTAGAGACATTCAATAACTCTTCATAAGCTTTTAAGACCTTAGTTGCTACTCAACAAAACAATACTGGTGCTGTTGTTAAGTGCAATCAAGTTGGCTTTGATTCACAGTGACCTTGTATAGGGTTTCTGAGGAGTAGCTGGTAGGATTCACCTGCCAACCTTGTGGTTCACAGTACTGTGCTGATCCTACAGTGAGTGCCACATCAGGAGTCCAACAAAGGAGGATATAGAACATTATATTTGTGGCTTATGTTATGACAACTGACCTTAGTCAAAGACCAGGATCTGGAGACATGAGTCCCTGCAACTTACTCACCCAAGGTATTTGGTTATGTTTAAGAAGTTTTCATAACTTTGTTCCATGTAAGCTGCAATACATATATGGGTATATTTGCAGTAAAAGTAAATACACTGGTAAAAATATACTTTGTCAAATCTAAGCATATGTTTTGGGGTATATTCCCACTCTCCCTCCCACATTCATTCAGCCTATCCATAAAGTTATGCTGCTGTTATTGCTAAGTGTTGTCAAGTCGGTTCCAATGTATAGCAACTCTATATAAGTTCCCCAAGATTTTGTTACAGAAATAATACATTTTCTCTACTGAAAGCTTAGGAAGTATGGATGAGCCAAAGAAACTCCTTGTATAGTTCGTTTTGAGGGGTTATACATTGGACTGCTAAGTTCAGCAGTTTGAGTCCATGAGGTGCTCCCTGAGAGAAAAATGGGGCTTTCTGCTCCTGTAAAGATTTATAACCTCTGAATCCTTATTCAGGACTGCTGTGATTTGAATCAACTGCCATAGCACACCACCGCCACTATAGTTAATTTGATGTATAAAGAATGATGAGAATAAATGCAACAAGTCTTTATTCAAATGACTTTTTTCCAGAGTGAATAATCAGGGCCAGGCCAGGTTTAGCTAATCTTCTATATATCTGTCTTGGAAGAAGTACAGCCACAATGCTCCTTAGCAGGCAGGTTAGTGAGACTTATCTCTCATACTTCAGACATGTCCATCAGTAGAAACCAGTCCCTGGAGAAGGACATCATTCTTGGTAAAATGGGGAGTCAGGACAAAAGAACCTCCATTGAAATGGTGGCAACAGCAATGGGTTCAAAGGTAACAGCAGTTGTGAAGATGGTGCAAAACTGATCAATGTTTCAGTCTGTTGTGCATAGTGTCACTATGAAACAGAACTAATTCTTTTACACATAACAACTGTATGTCTTATTACTGTCCTGGGACAATCTGTGACCCTGAGAGATTACAGCATTCTCAACACCTTCAACATCATCAAAGATAGGCTTAATAATGTGAGGTTTTGATAAGGAATTCAGAATATTATTTATCAAATCCATTGAAAAACCGATGATTTTGTATTCTACATGGCTACTCAGTAGAATACCAAGTTAATGAGAGCTTACATATCATTGAAATAGGAGAGGACAATTGCCAGCAGACACATAGATAAAGGCTGAGAAGAATATCACGTTTGGTAAGGTGGAGGGTCAAAGAAAAAGAGGAGGACCCCCAACAAGATGGATTGGCCAAGTGGCAGCATCGATGGACTCAAGCGTGGCCACAGTAGTGAAGTTGGCCCAGGATCAGGCAGTGTTTCATTCTGCTGTGCATCAGGTCACTATGGGTTGGTACTGACTCGATGGCACCTAACAACAACAACAACAAAAATTCTGTCTGGGTTATTTTCCCAGGGAAATGACAGGGTGCCATTTCTGTACAAAAGGAGGAATGTAATTTGCATGCTGAGCTGTATAATCAAGAACAAATAACTCTTGACTCTACAAATTAAGCCATCTTGTTTTCACTTAAAAGAAAAAAAAAGGATTTAAGAACAACAAAATACATCAAAGCAGATGCTTCAATAAGAAAGTTGAGATTTAGCCATGTTGATATGCTAGATGCCAAGCTTGTAGCCAAATATGGACAGAATCACGGATTTTAGAGAAGCACTGTTAATGTTTTACAGGCACTGCATGACAACTTACAATGTGCCTTAAATTTGTGTACTGGATATTTCAGACAAAATAAGGATTATCAGTCAATACATGGAAGTTTACAAGTTACCATTTCATTTCTTGTGGTATTATACATAGGGATGCCTGGTAAAGGTGAGCCTAGTAAGGCATTTAAAATTAAATTTTAAATAAGCCTAGATTGTCTTGTTTTATATGATTATTGTAGCTACTATATTAACTTGTCAGGCCTGCTTTCTATTTGAGCATAGTTTTTAAAACTTACTGTTTTGATTTTTATTGATTTCTTTCAAGATTGATAGATAAAAACGTTTACAGTTATTGAAACATATCTGTTGATTCTAGAAATAATAGTTTTAAAACTATGCCTGTACATTGTTGTTGTTAATTGGCATCGAGTTGCTTCCAACACCTAGTGATCTTGTATAGGGTTTTCCAAGGAACAGTTGGTGGTTTTGAACCAACAACCTTGTGGTTAACAGCCCAGTGCTTATCCTATAGAGCCACACCAGGACTCCTATACATAGTCAGTTAGTAAAATGAAGTATTTATTTTTATTACTGAATTTAGTTTTCTCTGATTTATAAAGCTTTATCCATTGTAACAGGATGCATTTATTTCATTTCACTATGATTTAAAGAACAACAACAAAAAAAAACCACAATGCCTTCGGATCAATTTCAATTCATAGTGACCCTACAGGACAGGTTAGAATTATTCCATATGGTGTCTGAGGCTGTAAACATTTATGGAAACAGGTTGGCTCATCTTTCTCCCTAAAATGGTTGCTGGGTTTGAGTTGCTGAATTTTGGGTTAGCAGCCTAATGTTTAATCCACATTACCACCAGGATTCTTATAACAAATATAAAAAAGCAATCTATGGTTAACATGTCTGACCATTAAATTAAAAGTTGCAAGTTTGAGTCCATCCAGAGGCTCCTTGGTTGAAAGTTCTGTTAATCTACTTGTAAAAATCAGAAATTGAATTCCTATATGAAGCACAGTTTTACCTTGACACCTTGTTGTATGAATTGAATTTGATAGCGAGTACTAACTTGTATATAAAATATATGAGTAAATAAAACATTAAGATATGACACTGTAGGATAAACAATGGACTGCTAATCAGAAGGTTCAAACACACCAGCTGCTCCTTGGAAACCCTATACAAGACCAGGCAGAATTTAATTCTGTTGTACTTAAGGTCACTGAGTCAGAACTGACTCAACAGCATCAAAACCCCACAGCAACCTTGAGACTCCAGTACCTGCTGTGCATTTTATATTTTTCTTGAGGGGTTCTCTGACTTCTCTTCAAGCCTTAAAAGTTGCACTCCATTTTCTGAGAAAAATCTTATACTGACGAAATCTTAGTGTGATTATTTACTCACAAGTCTTAGGACAGTGATTCGTAACCCTGGCTGCCCATTTGAAATACCTGGAGAGTTAATAAATAAATAAATTGTTAGTGTCTATGCCCTAACCCTAGATTATTTGGATATAATGAATCTATGATGGGATCTGGGCATCAGAATGTAAATGTTCATCCAGAGTTATAAACCACTCACTTTAGTTTTTAGCAGATTTATCATTCTCCTTCAATCCTTGTAGATAGTTCTTATATACTTCTGCATATTTAAAGAAACTCAAGGGGACTTTATTACTGAATGTTTGAAGTAATGTGCAAGTGATTCTAAAGCCATAACAATAGACCAAGTCCTCACAGCACTTTCCTTTTTCATCTGCCCAGCACAGGTATTCTGTATGGCAGAATTTCAGTCACAGAAGGAATGCTGTTTGGGGGCCAAGCCGTTGGGATTTGATCATCAATTCAAGAAGCCTTTAGAGATAAGAGACGGACTGAAGCCAGATGGTGCTTCAGAAAAAAAGAAAAGAAGTGCTTTCTCATAAATTAGCCAATTAATATGCTAAGTCACAAAAGGTAAATCATGAAACTACTCTTTCCAGATTTCAAACCTGCTTTGTAGGACGTTTCCTCTCTTTAGAAGCTACTATGTGATTCTTACTCACCAGTTTAAATTCTTAAATATAGACTAAGATGATCAAACATAAAAGAAATATATCATTATTTTTCCCAGACGTTGGCACTCTGAAGGCAAGAACATAAGTTATGAGCCTACTTTTCCCTTGGCCACGGGCAGGCATATTACCCAATAAACAAGGTCATTATAGGTTTCCTTATACTTGTATTCTACTCTAAGTAGAAAAAACTTCACATGAGTTTCATCACAGAATGTAAACAAACACAAATAAATCCATGTTTAACTTGCTTACTAGATACTCTGTTCCTATCAGGTATTCTAATTTTTAAAAAGGCTTTGATTCTGTAGGAAGGCGCCATGGGTTGGGAGAAAGACAGATTCCAGCCATACCTAGAATGGAATCTTTGATGTAGTGAAAAAAATGTGAAATTGTTCAGTTGTTGTTGTTGTTAAGTGCTGTCAAGTCAGTTTCAACTCATAGTGACCCTATATGGGGTTTCAGAGGATCGGCTGCTGGGTTTGAACTGCTGACTTTTCAGTTAGCTGTCTAGTGCTTATCCTGCAGTACCACACCAGGATTAGTAAGTGAGCATAAGGAATCCTGTGCAATGTTAGCATTTAACATAAATACATGAATACTAAAAGTATTAATTTCCTTAATTATATGATAAAGACTTCAGTTTGCACTCAAAGGGACTTCTGGTGTGGTGCTGTGGATCAGCACTGAACTGCGAACCACAAATCGGTAGTTCAAACCCACCAGCTGCTCCTCATAAACCCTAGGCAGGGTTGCTATGAGTTGGAATAGACTCAATAGCACTTAACAACAAGTAATTTAATGCAGGTTGAACCCAATCAGTAATGTCATTGAAGAAAAGTATGGCAATCTACTTTTGTTAAATTACAGAAAACTAGAAAACTCTATGGAGTCGTTCTGCTCCGTATCATATGAGGTTTCCATGAGTGCATCTATTCAATAACGAAGGATTTGTTTTTGCTTTAAATCTTTCTCATAGTTATTTTAAGCATTGAATGCTGTAACAGATGTGTGGTAATAGGACTCACAATTTGAATATAAGTTATGTGCATCTGATATGAAGGCATATGTTGTTGTATTGTTAGGTGCCATCGAGTCGGTACCGGCTCATATCGACCCTATGCACAACAGAATGAAACACTACCCAGTCCTGCTCCAACCTCACAATTGTTGCTACATTTGGGCCCATGGTCAATTCACTTTGTTTGAGTCTTCCTCTTTTTCTCCAACCCTCTGAAGGCATAGAAAGCCATAGAAATCTTTCAAGCATTGATGAAGTTTATCTAAAGAGGCGAGAGGTTTTCTGAGGAGAAACTTCTTTTAAAGAAACAGAGAATCCAGTAAAAAAAAAAAAAAAGTAGAGAAAATGTCTCATTTGTTTTAAAGAAATACAAATCTTGTTGGCCACTAAATATATATTCTGTCCAAACCTGTACATTCATGAGAGAGTCCTGAGGAGGGGGTAGATAAAAGAAGAAACAAACAAACAAAATCTGAAAATTGACCATTCCACTAATATTTTGAAGATGCTATAAGACAGAAGCAGTAATTTGTAAGTAATGTGTATGTGTGTGTGTAACAAAATACAGCATAAATGTGGGAGTACAGGATCTTTTTTGCTCATATATGACTAGCACATTTAGGAGACCTGAGAATATAGCTTGCCTCTGTCATGGAACCAACTCCAAGGCACTTAACAACAACAACAACAACTGTTATTTCAAGGATACCAGAGGACTCCAGATAGCCTTACTAGTGAGTTTCTGTTGTTAAGTGCCATCGAGTCGATTCCAAGCCTGTACAGGGTTTCTGAGGCTGTAAATCTTTATGGGAGCAGAAAGCCTCATCTTTCTCCCGCGGAACTGCTGGTAGTTTCTGTTGTTAAGTGCCATCGAGTCAATTCCAAGCCTGTACAGGGTTTCTGAGGCTGTAAATCTTTATGGGAGCAGAAAGCCTCATCTTTCTCCCGTGGAGCAGCTGGTAGTTTCGAACTGCTGACCTTAAGTTTCGCAGCCCGATTCATAACCACTACACTGCCAGAGCGCTTTCCCCAGATTCATAGATAATGTAAACTTGTTCATACTGACTTTTACCTTCCTCTTCTTATAGTTCCTTCT
>NW_006408528.1:29282345-29287881 GCF_000296735.1 Chrysochloris asiatica
ACAGGGTTTCTGAGGCTGTAAATCTTTATGGGAGCAGAAAGCCTCATCTTTCTCCCGTGGAGCAGCTGGTAGTTTCGAACTGCTGACCTTGCGGTTTGCAGCCTGATTCATAACCACTACGCTACCAGAGCTAAATGGCAACTGGTAGCAGGGGTGGTAATGACAGAACTTCAATGGCCCCCATTTTAGTGGCTTTAGGAACTTTAGCTGTAGGGTGACAGCATCATCTGAATTGAGTAGATTACTATAGTTTCAACTGGAAGATTTGAAAGACATGCAATGAGTTAATTTTCAATCAAATTTCTCAGGTAAAAGTTTGCTAAAATTTTAATTAAAAAATTATATGGTGAATATTACTGAATGTTATATCTTACATATTAGTGTGTGTGTGTCAATTATTATATATGCCAATAAATTTTTCATGACATCTGTCAATGACATTCTAATTTAAAAGCTGCGTTTTCCACTTCCTATATTAATACTTTTTTACTTCCGTATCTTAATCATTGTTTTCAATGACCTAAATTTTCTTACTACAAGTTTCATAATTAATTAATTAAGTCAAATAAAAGCCACCCAGATTTTCAAAACTTTCATCTCTGTTCCATAAAATTAGTTTTATCACAGGATTGGGGCTTTTGAATATTCCTACTTCTAGTCTTGCTCAAGACATTTTATCAACATTTTTAATAAATAAATAAAAGTTTTATCTTTTTTTTTTCAGTTACTGCTTTTTGATAGCTACCATCAAGTCAGTTCTAACTAATAGTGACCATACGTACAACAGAAGAAAACACTGCCTGCTTCTGAACCACCCTCACAAATGTTATTTGTTAAATTGGCCTGAGCAAATTTCTGTTGCCACTGTGCCAAGCCATCTCATTTGGGGTTTTCTTCTTTTTCATTGACTCTCCACTTTGCCAGGCATGATGTTTTCTTCAGAAACTAGTCTACAGATAACAGGTCCAAAATATGAGAGACAAGTCTCACCTGCCTGTCCCCTAAGGAACATTCTGGCTGTACTTCTTCTACCACAGATTTGTTTGTTTTTCTGGTAGACGATGGAACTTTTAATATTTGTCTTCAAAATCATAACTCAAATGCATTTAATCTTCTATGGTGTTTTTATTCATTGTCCAATTTTCACATGCATTTGTGACTATTAAAAATACCATGGTTTGGGTCAGGTGCACTTTAGTCCTCATATTGATATCTTTGCTCTTGAACACCTTAAAAAAGTCTTATGCAGCAGATGTTCCTAATGCAATACATCATTGTAGTTCTTGACTGTTGCTCCCATGAGTTGATAGTCAATCCAATCAGTATGAAATCTTTGATAACTTCAATCTTTTCTCCATTTGTTATAATGTTAATTATTGGTCCAGTTGTGAGGATTTTTTTTTCTCTTTATATTGAGGTGCAATCCATACTGAAGGCTGTGGTTTTTGATCTTCATCAGTAATTATTTTAAGTCCTCTTAACTTTCAGCAAAGGAGCTTTGGTAGCATAGTGATTACAAGTCGGGCTACTAGCCTCAAGGTCAGCAGTTCGAAACTACCAGCTGTTCCATGGTTGAAAGATGAGGCTTTCTGCTCCTTTAAAGATTTACAGCCTCAGAAACTCTCTACAAGGTTGCTGTGAGTCATAACTGACTCCAAGGAACTCTACCACCACCAACAACTTTCAGCAAGCAAGTTGTATCTTGTGCCTATCACAGGGTGTTTTTGCCTCTCTTTCCAATTCTGGTGCCACAGTCTTGTTCATATAATCTACCTTCTTGGATTATTTGCTCAGCACACAGGTTAAGTAAGTGTGGTGAAAGAATACACCCCTGGTGTACACTATTCCTGACTTTAAACCATTCAGTATTCCTTGCTCTATTCAAACAACTCCTATTTATTCTATATACAGGTTCCTCAAGTGCACAATTAAGTGTTCTGGTATTCCAGAAAAATAATGGGTATTCCCATTATTCATGAAAAAAAGTCAAAAGCCTTTGCATAGTAAGTAAAGCACAAGTACACATCTTTCTGGTGTTCTCTACTAGCTACAAATATTCTTAGCAGTAATTCTCATGAGCTCAAAGTTCATCTGCTCTAAGATACCTAATATCAAAGAGAATGCTGAAAATCAATTTTGAATTCCAAATTAAATTTAAAGGAAAAACTGTATGTATATTTTCCCCCTCAGATAACAAAGGAATAACTTCCTCTTCTATCTTCTCTGAGAAATGAATCAGTAACTTTATCTTAAGAAAGCAATCTTGGGCTCTGCTCTCTGCTCACTCACCTTTGATTCCCAGGTCTCCAGCCTAGACAGCCATGGATGATGAGTTACCTGCTCTGAAAGTGGAGTCTTCTCAGCAGGGGAAAGCAGTACTTTTATTATTTCTAGTGGCACAGGTCAGGTCTCCACCATGAATCATTAGAGGAATCTATGTCAAGACAATTTTAACTCACACTTCATTGCTTAAGAATCCCCGTTTTCAAGGTGTCTGAATTGTATATTACCATATTGCTTTAGCTAAGAACAAAAACAAAGCACACTTTGTAACAATGCATATTTTTGCTACTATACTATGAGAACTTTAAAACTGGGAAGCTTATTTAATTAATTTCATATCTGCAAAATACGCATAATGCCAAGCATTGAGTAGGTGCTCAGATGTTTATTAAATAAATGCCTAGTGGAAATATTATTAAATAAGAGATTCATGTGCATATGGTAAATTCATAGATTTCTCACTTATAGAGAGATGGAATAATCATCTAAATTTCAAACTTCCCTGGCTATATGGAAATATGATCATAATAACCATGTAATGATAGAGTTGTTCAAATAAACCAGACTCTTCAGTTTTCCTCACTTGTGGTTAAACTGTATTGCCATTGTTATTCTCTGAGATTTATAATGAAAGATGCATTAAATTTCCATTAAAAATTGCTAAACATTAAAGAAAATAAGTTAAATTGAGGGAAACAAATTACTCCTCATTCCTATTAGTGAAATGTCTAGTTTCTTGCCGAATCTCTAAATCTCTTATTTGCAGTTGGGTATTTTTAGTTATTTAAGAATCGTGTATAAACTTTACCATCTGACATTATTTCTTTTTGCAGTCCTGAAGGTGATGGTCACAATTGGGAATTTACTTAAACAACTACAAAGAGATTTAGGAGGAAACAAGATGGATAATTACAATACGATTCTTATTTAGAGACTAATTCTTATTAAGATAATTACAATAAGATTCTTAAGTTAGAGAAACATTTTTTTGATAGGGTTTCTGAGTAACTTCCAAAATTCTTAGTGGAGAATAATAATCACTTTTGATAAATCTGACAATCAAAAATAAATATCTTAATGTCTTTTATCATATTGTCAAATGATCCTGTGGTAGAGACAATCATGAAAACTGAGCTGGAGCATGTTGAGAAGCACAATATCATGAATTTACAGTTGGGCTTAAGTTGGCTAAGAGATTGATGACCCACTTGCTAATGTGGGAGAAATAGACACAGGGTAGATTGAGTTACTTTAGTGTGGGCAGTTTGATGTGCTGTATTATGTTAGAACTACTCTACTTGACCTCTGTTCAGTGATGCATTCAAAATGTGAAGTATTGTACTTCCTTAGAAAGCAGACTCAATACATTTCAACCCCATGCTGGTTGTTACCCAACCCAAGCATGGCTAAATTATACGCATTTCTTGGTTTTAAATAAAGGGAAAAATAGGGGGAGGAGACACATTTCTCATGGATTAGCAGCTTCTGATCTATTTTTGCAACTAAACTAATACAAAACCAGTGGATCTTTTTTTTCAGGGTTGTAAAGAAAGTAATACCTCATTTCTGTCTTTTTAACGTTGAACAGATCTAAAGAAAATAAACAAGAAAGACCTAGCAACCAAGTGGCCTCTTTAAATATAAATGATTCATACTGTACGAACATGGCAATAATATTTACTGGGAATGTATCTTTGAGATGTTTCCTTGGGGATTTAGAAATTGCACTCATTATTAAGTACATATTGACTGTATATAGCTTTCAAAAACTACTAAAAAATGTTAGTTCTCTCATCTTTCAATTTTTTCCTATGCAATAAACTAAAAAACAAAATATACATTAATTTCAATTTTTCAGTTATCAAATCTATGGGGTAAAAGACCAAAAAAAAAAAAAAAGCATAAAAACTAAATGTTGCTGTTATTGTTGTTTTTTGTTTTTTCTTATGTGTTCTGACTCATAGTAACCCTGTATAGGGTTTCTGAAGAATAGCTAGTGAGTTTGAACTGTCCACCATGCTGTTAGCAGTCTAGTGCTTGTCTTACAACACCATACCAAAACTCCAAAAATTAAACAGCTATTTTAAATTCAACATGTGCTCAAGAAATCATGTGTAGAATCCAAAATATTGGGCAAAATCTCTGCTTTCTATAGAACTTTTCATATGCATTCAAAATTAAGTTACTAGAGAGTAGAAACAAAAATAAACCCTTTCATTATTTAATTTAGTGTAAATAAAATCAAATGAACTGCAAGGTATTTCAAATCAGAGTGAGTAAAGGATTTTCCTTAAGAAAAATCCTCAAAAAAAGATCTGTTTATATATCAACCCATACCCTTTATTTTACAAAAGAAATAGAGAACAATGTATATTATTGAACAGCCTGATTAAAAACCCACCCAATTGTTAGGTTGCTCATTTACTACTACAATGCTCATTACAAGATATGAAAGCAATACAAATTTATTGCCTTTCATATACAACACTTTCATCAGTGAGAGAGCTGAAAGTAAGTTCCATGTTATTTAGCACCTACTAAGCAAATGATAAAGGAGCACAGCTGGTACTCTGAGATAGGCACTGGACTGCTAATCAATATACCAACCCACCAGCAGCTCCACAGGGAAAAGATAAGGCTGCCTGCTCCTGTGAAGATTTGTGGTCTTGGAAACCCTACCCAGAAAAGCTATGACTCAGAATTGACTCAGTGAAAGTGAGTTTGGATTTATTGCATTGGAAAACTACTATATGCCCATTTTAGAGATGAAGAAACAGAGGCAAGTTGAATAACTTGCCATTTGTCACTGCATTAACTTGTAAAGGTTGCATTAATTCTGGTAGCCTACCATCTTAAAGAACATATCCAGATCAGTCATGAGGTACAACACTGTCAGTGATAGGATACTATCCATGCACCTACAGGGAAGCCCAGTAAATACCACTATTATTCAAATTTACACACCAAACACTAAAGCCAGTGATCATGAAATAGAAGAATTCTACCAACTTCTTCAATCTGAAATTGATCAAACGTTCAATCAAGATATTGATCATTACTGGTGATTGGAATGCAAAGATTGGGAGCAAAGAGGAAGGATCAGTAGTTGGAAAATATGGCCTTGGTGATAGAAATGATGCTGGAGAACACATGATAGAATTCTGCAAAATCATTAATTTGTTCATTTCAAATATCTTCTTTAGACAGCCTAAGAGACAACTGTACACATGGACCTCACCAGATGAAATACATA
>NW_006408528.1:29289881-29322879 GCF_000296735.1 Chrysochloris asiatica
TTGGAGGCCAAGATGGCCAAACTTTGTCTCTCATACTTGGGACATATTGTCAGAGGGACCATCACTGGAGAAGGATATCATGTTTGGTAAGTTGGAGGGTCAGAGAAAAAGAGGAAGACCCCAGCGAGATGGATTGGCAAACTAACAGCATCAATGGGCTCAAGCGTGGCAACAATCTTGAGGCTGGCCCAGCATTAGGCAGTGTTTCGTTCTGCTGTGCATAAGGTTGCTTTGAGTTGGTACTGATTCAATGGCACCTAACAACAGCAACAACAAATGAGTCTTCCTCCAATTCTGACGCCACAATTATCTTCATATAATTCAATATTTTGGAGTATTTGCTCAGCATAAAGATAGAATAGATATGATGAAAGGATACAACTATGGCCTAGAACTTTCTGGATTTTTAAACCAGTGTTCCCTTCTTCTGTTCTAACAGCTGTCTGTTGGTCTATGTACAGGTTCCTCATGAGCACAATTAGGCATTCTGAAATAACCATTCTTTGCAATGTCATCCATAGGCTCTCATGATCCTCAGAGTCAAGTCTTTAAATAGTCAATAAAGCAAAGTAGTCATATTTCTGGTATTCTCTGCTTTTGCCAACATTCATCTGACATCAGCAATGACATCCCTAGTTTTCATATCCTCTTCTGAATCCAGCTTCAAATTCTGGCAGTTCTCTGTCAATGTATTGTTGTAGCTATTTTTTTATTATCTTCAGAAAAAAATATTACTTGCATGTGATATTAATGACATTGCTTAATGGTTTCTGCATTCAGTTGGGTAACCTCTCTTTGGAATAGGCACAGATGATCTCTTTCAACCAGTTGGCCAAGCAGCTTATCCTCCAAAAGTCTTGGCAAAGATGAGTGAGTTCCTTCCAAACTGTTTCAGTTTATTGAAAGATTTCAGTTTGTATCTTTCAATATTACTTGAGCCTTGTTTTTCACCAATGTCTTCAGTGCAACTTGGACTTCTATCTTCAGTACCATTGGTTCTTGATGTAATGTTACCTCTTGAACTGGTTGAACATCAACCATTTCTTTTTGGTACCGTGAGTCTGTATATTCCTTCCATCTTCTTTTGATGCTTTATGCGGCATTCTATTTTGCCCATAGAATCTTTCAATATTGCAAGTCAAGCCTGACATTTTTCTTCAATTCTTTCAATTTGAGAAATGCTGAGCATGTTCTTCTCTTTTGATTTTGTAATTCCAGGTCTTTGCACATTTCATTATAATACTTGAGTGTGTTCAAATTGCCTTTTGAAATTTTCTGTTCAAACCCTTTTATTTCCTCATGTCTTCCATTTGCTTTAGCATTTCTGCACTGAAGAGCACATGTCAGTCTCTTCTGAGATCCAAATTGCTCTTTTCTTTCTTTCCTGTCTTTTTAATGACCTATTGTTTTCCTCCAGCATGGTGCTACTGATGTTGTTGTTGTTAAGTGCTGTCTCATTAGTGTCTAGTGCATCCAATGTGTTCTCGAGATGGCCTCTAAATTCATGTGGAATATGTTCAAGGCCATATTTTGGATCTTGTGGAGTTGTTTGTGAATTTTTTTCAGGTTCATCCTGAACTTGCTTATAAGCAATTTATGTTCTGTTTTACAGACTGCCCTAGCCTTGCTTTGGCTCATAATATGGAGCATGTTCACTGTCTCTTCCCACAGATGTAGCCAATTTAATTCCTGTGCATTCCAGCTGGTGAGGTTCATGTGCATAATCATATTTTATGTTGTTAAAAAAGATATTTGCTATGAGTAAATCATGAATCTTGCAAAATTCTATCCTGTGATCTCCAACATCATTTCTATCACAAAAGCAAGCCCTATTTTCCAACTACTGATCCTTCCTCTTTGTTTCAAACCTTCACATTCCAATTACCAGTAATTATCAGTACATCTTGATTGCATGTTTGATCATTGTGTTCTATATGGATGTTAATGGAAAGATACCCCTTGTACATTTGCACTGCTAAACATGTATATACACATGGACTAAGTCAAGTTTCAGGTGGTTCAGAATCAATCATTATTTTGGATAGAGATCTTGTCAACATCCTCTATAGTATTGTATACTCTTGCACATTAGCCAATTATTCTAGATAAATGGTAAAAACATGTTCATTAAAAAAAATGAAGGCATATAGTTTCAGAGACTTCAATTCTCCATTCTATTTTCTCATTTGGAGTTTTATTTATATTAACATTTTTGAAATAGACTGAACATCAAGGGGCAATCTTTATTTGGGAGCAGGGTTAAGTACACAGTTCACATAATATATAAAATATTTTATTAAATTTGAATGATATCTGTAAGGTTGAAATTTTTCTTTTTGATTAGTAATTGAATTTAAATGAAAGAATGAATTAAAATCATAATTATTACTGATGATTGCAGGGTAATGCTTGTCAGTAGAAATAGAACTGTGGAAGATATTTAAAAGTGATCTTTTTTTACACAGAGGCATATTGAGATACTCGAAAGCAGGAGAAGGGTTGGAATAATGGAAAAACAATATACTTGCTACCTAACAATTTCCACCATATCATTTTAAGACAATTTTATTTAAGTTTTTTAAAAATTACGATTGCTCTTTTTCTTCTTTTCTTCATGATTAAAGCATCTTATTCAGATTAAAATTATTATTCATGAAGTCTGATTAAGAAATTTTGATTTTCTCAGATGCATTTCTTTCAAGACTTGGAAAATGATAAATTCCTCCTGACTTGAGTTATTAACATTTAACCATGTCTTCAAATCAACATGTAGACTAGACGACAAAGGACCCATTCAGACTCTCTGTGTGAGCTATACTTGGAAGTTAACAGAATGTAAAGCCTTGTTTATTAAAAAAAAAAATCTAGCTTGTTCAGTATTGTAAATATAAATAGTTTTGTATAGTTCCATGCATAAGCCTCAGGGCTGGAAATTTTATTGGAAAATAATGATGCTATGGTACTATAATTTTAATTGTTCCTTAAAATGTGAGGGAAGCCATTAGGACACTGATACTGACTTATTCGTTCTGAGAAAATCCAAAAAAAATGACCAATTTTTAAATTTAAATTATTAATTCCTAATAAATGTTACTATTAACTAAGATTTATATTGTTAACACATTGTTAACTAAAACACATTGTTCTGACATAATGTAAATAATGTATTGTAAGAAATCCTCTGATTTTCTGAGCGATTTCATGGATGTGTATGCACGCATCTGTATGTGTCTGTGTGTGACTGGAAGATGTTGCAGAAGCAGAAAAGAAAGTAAGAAAATGAATTGGACCACATATGCTATGCTAACAAATGAAGAATTAGGATTTGCTTTAAAATGAAAAAGGCAGTAATAGAACATTAAATACAATGTTAAATAATTAAAACTGGGATTGAAATTTTAGGTGTTTAAGATTTAAATATCACTGATGTCAACCAAACAAAAATCATAACATATGTTTAAAATTTTAGTATTTTATAGTAACCAGAATATTTTGAATAAATATTATTATATGGGAATTGTATTTCAGAACATAATGATCCATCTTTCTATGACCTTCACGAACATGTTATCTCTCAGATTGTATTCTGGAATTTAGTTATAGAACCCATATTTCTTCGTATGAAACAAATGCTTCCCTTTCTTTTTCTTGGCTCTAGACTCCCTCAATTGTGGTCAACACAGTTCAAAAATTATTTCTGTATCCTACCTCTTCTTTTTGAAGTAAATTGGTAGTTTAAACATCCCTCTTTATCCTATACTTAGAGGTGATATGGAATATTGAACTTTTAGGAACAAATGAGTAACCTTTGCATAAAAATGTAACTAATAGTAGAATAGTCCACTGTTTGCTTTCAGGGCAGCTATTCAATAGTGGTTATTCATTAACAACTTCTCCTGAGTAATGTACTTGGCAAGAACTAGTTCAGAATACAGCCTTTGTCTCTGAGTCTTGCTTTTTATCTTCCCCCATGCCTTCATGCCTGAAACAGTCACTGTGTTCTTATATGTCAAACTACTACAATTACCTTCACATTCTATGGAAAAGTCATCACTCACAAACTCCCACCTAGTGACTATGTATCATCAAGATGAAGTATAGTGGATATGATCTCCTACCAATTCAACTCTGAAGATAGAAATATAATGAATTGTCAAAATTTCCCAGACTTGAAACCATCCCTATGGAAGAATACAAACCCAAGGGCTAAATGTATGTGCAGTCATTTCCAGAACATATGGAACCCTAAGGATTTAAGCAAACAAAACAAAGCCCTCATCAGAAAAAATGAGCAGAAAGAGACATAGAACAACCTGTTGTAAGAATACAGAGGCAATCCTCTCTTGATTCAGCTAACAAAAAACATTGTTCACTGAAAACTTAGAAGATACATAGTTGACTTTAAATCACAGTTTGACGTTATTAACAGGACTATGTAAGTTTAACCAACACATTCCTTTGAAATTTTGTTTTTAAAAAGTCATCCTTTCTTTTAATTACTAAAATAATTCATAAGCAATACAAATATTTTGAAAGAAAAAAAAATCAGTGAAGCGAAAAGACATACATATATGCTTTCAATTACCCAGAAATAATGTCAGTAAACATTTGTTAAAAATTCCTTAGTCAGTGACCTAATTCTGCTTGTTTGTTAGTATGTTGTTGTCGACATATCTCAAATAATAGATATTGTCTTCAGTCTATGTTTTGTGGCCTGCCATCAAATCTATTCTTCCTTCCTCCTTAGTAACAACTCTTCTTGATGATTGTTGTTAAGTGCCATCGAGTCGGTTCCGACCCATAGTGACCCTGGATTGGGTTTCCGAGGAGTGGCTGGTGAGCTTGAACCGCCAACCTTGGAGTTCAAATGGCTTTGCAGTCTGGCGCATTAACCCACAGCGCCACACCAGGGCTCCTCTTCGATGATAGGTGTGCTTATTTACCTAAGTTCTGAACAAAGTAATATTAATAGAAATGTTTCAAGGGAATTTCAATAACTGTGAATTGACTGAGATCTTTTTCTACTTTTAAGCAAATCAGTTACTCAGCTATTTTTTCTTGAAATCTGGCAGATGTGAGACTACAGAAACAAAAGATTTTATTTCTTTCAGTTATAGGCACAAGTAGCTGGAGTTAAAGGTTTAAGGAATTTATTTGCTAACAGAAAATTTGGAGGTTTGAGGTCACCCAGAGTTACCTCTGAAGAAAGGCCTGGTGATCTCCTACTAAAATACCTGTCGTTGAGAACCTGAAGAAACTGTTACACTCTGACGCTTACGGAGTTGCTGCGAGTTGCAACTGGCTTTATGGATCAGTCTGAGTGTCAGCAGCTTTCTGAGCGCCAGTTCTCACAGAGCCTGGGAACATCTTCACTTACGTTGTGATTAAGTGCGGTGGAGTCAGTTCGACCCACAGCGACCCTGTGTAGGGTTTCCGAGGAGCAGTTGGTAAGTTTGAACAGAAGACCTTTCAGTTCAAAAAGACCTTACTGTCCAGTGCTTATCCTACAGTGCCACACCAGGACTCCGTGATCGTGCACTTACAGACCCCCCCCATATTTGTATATTAAGAAGCCTTGGACGATAGAGATAAATGGAAGGCAGATGTACTGATTATTAGAGAAAAAGCAAAAATCTGTACATTTTCTAATAATCAGTACATCTGCCTTCCATTTTCTCAGGAAGGGGGCACTACCTCTATCGTCCAAGACTGCTTACTATACAAATACTCTTAAAAAGAAAGTTCAACAGCCTTTGCGGATGCAGCCTTGTTCCGAGGAGTACAACCATGTTCTTAGGGTGACGTCAATGTTCGTTCTGAGCGTCGTGTCAATGTTCCCACAAGATCGGCAATATTCCGAGAAGGAAGGCCATGCTCCGAGGAGGACAGCCACGTCTTTAGAATAGAAGCAGAAATAGAGAAGCTTGAGACTCATACCAGAAGTTGCTAGTCCTTAAATTGTTATAAACTGCTGTTCTTTTTGCATTTTTTTTCTGTTATATGTACCAAAGCTAGTACCAAGTAACAGCCAGTCAATAAAACATTTAAAAGCATTATTTTTATGATGGTAAGGGAATTCAGTGTATAGCTATATGAACTCTTTCTATCATCCTCTATTATTGTGCCCTGTTATTCTGTTTATAATTTTCTTCGTTGGAATATACAGCAGCTCTATGATTTTGGTTTCCTTGCATAGCTTTTTTTCATTAAAAATATTGTCACAAGACTGGTTGACACTTTTTTAAACCAGGCTTTATTTGGTGTGTTTTTACTGTTTTGTAAAATGGGCACATGAAGACAAGACAATAAATGGTCATTGGAAATTTAAAAAATGAAAGCACATCACTATTTCTATATCTGGCTTTTTTTTCTGTCTCTTTGCATATACAGAGCACCCACCCAATTCAGTATTAGTACACAGCAGCATTTGAACTTTTTCCCCTTATGGTTATTCTATTGATAAATTCTATAGATCTAAATAAAGGAGCTCTGGTAGTGTAATGGTTGCTGTTCTGCAGGAAAAAGATGAGGCATTCTGTTCCCTTAAAGTTTTACAACCTCAGAAACCCTGTACAGGGTCGCTATGAGTCAGAATTAACTCGACAGCACTTAACAACAACATCTAAATAATAAATCTTTTACATGATTAAATTTAACCAATATCTTATCAGACCCTCAATTAAATTTAAAGTAACTTAGTTTCCCTATTCTACTCTCTTCCTTTCTAAAATTTGCCAAACATTGTTACTTTTATTTATTTATTTTATTATTGATTTACCATTACTGTTGTCATTATGTTGTAAAGTGCCGTCAAATCAGTTCTGACTCACAGCAACCCTATGGAGGGTTTCTAAGGAGCACCTGGAGGATTTGAAATGCAGACCTTGAAGCAAGCAGTCCAGCACTTACCTTACAGTGCCACATACTTCATAAATTCAACAGCGACATTAACTCAATAAATATGCTTTTTCATATATGGCTACCTTACTCAATAATGAAAGATAAATGATCTTATTTGAATAGAAACAATATTGATATTTCTCCTACTGATCCAAAGGAGATCAAACTGACTGTATCTGTTAATCAAACTGTATTTATTAATTTAATATATTGATATTTATTATTTGACATTGGATAATCAAGCTGTATTTATTTGATACTATGTTGGTGGGCTTGATAATTTGATATTATGTTGGTGGCAGCAAAGAATTGTTCATATCCTCTAAGAAGCTTATATGTCAAAAAAACACAATACTTTCAGCACTTAAGTTAATGATTCACTATAAGAATATTAAATGTAATGCATCTTAATATTTATAGGGCATAAGAAGGAATAACACATTTCATTCAAGCATTAATATTTAGAAGTGTAATAAAAATCCATAAATTATTTTCATGTATACTGAGTAAAGATAGGTAGCTGTGGCTCTCCTGTTACTGCTGATGTCCCTGCACATAGCTCTGTTTATAACTAGCAGATGAGCAGCAGACACAACAGCTGGGTGAATTATTTGTGTGTGTGTACATATGAGCTGTACATTTTTCTTACATGGTTGTATTGTTGTTCTTGTTGTTAGGTGCCATCAGGCTGGTTCTGACTCATAACAACCCTGTATTGGGTTTCTGGGAAGCAGCTGGTGGGTTTGAACCACTGATGCCTGTATTAGCAGTTATATAAATACACCTAGGCACAACAAAATAGTTATCTAGGAAAGAACATAGTTCAACAATTATGTATTACACTGCTGTTTTTTTGTGTGAATATTCAAGGAGGAGCAAACTAGTCTGAGAACAAATGACAACTTTAGCTATCTGTGCACCAATAGCACATTCTTTGTTGGCTTTGCTTGCGGTTGTGTGATGTCATGCTGAGTTTACTCAGAGCAACACTGTGGCTGAGTAGAAATAATCCACAGGATTTCCATGGTTGTAATGTTTATAGGAGCATATTTCCAAATCCTTTATTCCATGGAATAAATAAATAAAATAAAGTTAGCAACCAAGAATTTAACCATTATACCATCAGGAGTCTTTTAGGTTTAATAGTAACAAATAAGCAAACCTGTTGTTGATATTGCTGAGTGCTTCCAAAAAGTTCCAACTCATTGCTACCCTAGGTACAAAAGAACAGAGAACACTGCTTGATCCTGTGCCAAACTCACAAACGTTTTTTAATGTTTGAGTCTATTGCTGCAAACTCTGTGTTGCAGGGTCTTCTTGCTTTTCCCTGACCCTGTACTTTATGAGGCATGATGTCTTTCACCAAAGGCTATTCCCACTTGATCGCATGTCCAAAGTACATGAGACAAGGTCTCACCTTCCTTGCTTCTAAAGAACATTCTGCCTGTGTTTTTCCAAGACAGATTTGTTCCTCTTTCTGGAAGTCTATGATATATAAAGATAAGTAATAATACATTGCTATAGACACCTTTATCATATTGAACAGAAGTATAAAAATGTGCAGTTATTATTTACCAAAATATTTTTCATCTAGGTCTACATAATTTGGAAGATGTTTACATCTCTCTAACCCTCCCTTGAAAAATTCTGTGCCCTTTAAAATTTATACATTGTTAAGAAGGGAGATTTGGCATTTTCCCCAGATTCAAATTGGATTCCCTTTAAAAGTTATTTCAAGTTTGGGAAATAAAAAAATCTGAAGTGGCAAGTTCAGAGTTGTATGGTGAAGGAGGTAAGGTTTCCCAACAGAACTCCTGTGGGACAGATTCTTACTAGCATCAAAGAATGAACAAGTACATTGTCACAATGGAAAACAATTCTTCAGCACAAGTTCCCTGGTCTTTCTTTATTATTATTATTTTTTTTAACCAATCCAGTTTTTAATGTTTGAAAATACTTCCTATAATTAGGTACCATAATCATCCTGTGTCCTTTGAGAAAATCTACTAAAAATGATTTTTTGGAATACTAAACTACTCTCTGCTTTTAATTTAGTTGGTCCAGAAGTTCTTTTCAGAGTCCTCTGTTTGGATTGAACATTTTTTTGGTACCCTAATAAGACAAATGCATTACTGAGTGAACTATTCTGCAGTCATCTACTGATTGCAGAGACATGTTAAAGCACATTTTGTTTGGAATACACCTGTGCATGTATGAATTGCAACCAAATTAGCAATACTTAATGACTTACTGTCTTATTAACTATTGTTCACCAGCACCATAATTCAAAAGCATCCATTAGTCTTCCTTATTTATCATTCAGCTTTCCGAAGCTATGATGTGATTGGAAAGAACCAAGGTGTGAGTCAGGCAGACCTTCATCCTCAAAGTGACATCTTTGCTTTTTAGCATTTTTCAAAAGTTTGGTTTTTGGTTTTTGTTGAACCAATTTTCTCCAATGCAATATGTCATTTGATTTCTTTACTTCAGCATTCCTGTATGTGGATTGTGGATCCAAGTAAAATGAAATCTTTGACAACTTCAGTATTTTCTTCATTTATCATGATGCTGGGTACTGCAGATGTTACTTTTTTTAATGTTCGGGGTCAATCCATATTGGGGCTGCAATGTTTGATCTTCATCAGTAAGTGCTTCAAATCTTCATTACTTTTAGCTAACAAGGTTATGTCATCTGCATATTGTAAATCAATTGTCCTCCAATCCTTCACATTTCTTTTCATATATTTCAGTGTCTTGGATTATTTGCTTACTATACAGATTGAATAAATATGGTAAAAGGTGACAATTTTCCAGATTTTAACAATATAAGATTTTTGTGTTATTTTTGAGTGACTGCCCCTTGATCTACGTATATGTTCCACATTGTTGTTGTTAAGTGCCGTCGAGTGGATTCTGACCCATAGCGAACCTGTATAGGGTTTCCAAGGAGTGGCTGGTGAGCTTAAACCACTGACCTTGCATTTCAAACAACTTTGTAGTCTGACGCATTAGCCCACAGCACCACACCAGGACTCCACATTCAGCACAATAAATGTTCTGAAATTCCCATATTTTGCAAAGTTGTCTTAACTTAGGATCCATGCAGTTGATTACCTTTGCATAGTTAATAAAATAAGGGTAAATATATTTCTGATATTTTCTGCTTTCATGTAATATCCATATGACATCAGTGATGATATTTCTAAGTTCATATCCCCTTTTGAATCAGGTATGAATTTTGGGCTGTTCCCTGACAATGTAACACCTAATAATAGAGTGGTTACCTAGGAACTTCTTTTAGATCAGCTTTCCATCACTATAAAATCATAGTTCTAGCTAAATCCAGCAGAGTTAAGACTATCTTAAGAAAAAGGGCACTATCTTCTTATCTTCATGTAATTTAGCTCTATAGATGACACTTAACAGCAAGAACAACAACAATTGAAATGAATTAAAACCAGATACAAATCTGAAATGAAACCTTAAAATGATGTGCAAAAATAATTTTATAAAACAAGATTATGCTGAATTGACAATAAAGAACATTATATCATCAATGCCCCAGAAATTTAGGAGAGACTACCAACAACAGTTGTCTAAACTGCCAACTTTTCTAAAATTAGTCATTTAATTGGAGAGAATATAATTGTGCCTTCTACATGGTCAAGGATACGAGTCACAACAGAAGAAGAACTTAAATTAATGAAGAGAAAAACTAGGCTGGATATGGTTACTTTTTGCCTTATTAGCATCTAAGTGCTTGTCCAATAGACAATCTGGTATTTTGTGATACTTTGTGAAGATTTTTTTTCTTCAGAATGAAAAGGCCAGCTATGTGTTCTCATAAGCCTCTGGCAGCTCAGACACAGGCATGTGATTCAGCGTGACAGGGAGCTCAGCTCTGTTAGTCAGATTGCCCTGCCCTAGACGGAGCTTCTGGACTGAATGACAGTTCCCAAATCCTTTGGAACAGTGTGGTGGCAACAAAAATAGGCAGAGACCAATGACCGCAGTGGCAGCTGTACTGAATTCCAACAGCTCAGCAGGGCATGTCCAGGGGCCCTGGCACCAGAAGAATTTTCTAACCAAACTGAGCGCATGATGTGATGGTGGCTGTGTTCTTGATTCATTGGCCTCCCTTATATCCAGCTCTTTTTCTGAAACCCAGTTCCACAGTCTTCCTGCTGCTTCTGGATGGTACCAGGAATCTTATCAATAAATCCTTTTTCTGTTAAAGTAATTACAGTAGGAATCTCTTGTTTAAAATTAAGAACCTCTTACTTGGTTACATTTGTGATATTCATGATTTTAATCATCACTTAGGAGTTTGTGGGTGGTGCAAACAGAGAAGGATTTGATACCAGTCACAGGATTGCTGGTTCTCTGTTCTTTAGAAGACAGATTTGGCAATGTGCTTTCAAAAAGTCACAGCCTTGAAAACCCTATGGAGGAGTTCTAGTTTGCACACATACCATTGTCATGAGTCATAAGTAAATATGATGAATTAAAAACAAAAACCAATGCAATGTTTATGTAATCTAAACTATACTCATATTTTAATATATTAATTAGAGGTTATAACGCACAACTGAATTCTGTATAACATTGTTGTTGTTGTTAAGTGCCATCAAGTTTGTTCTGACTCATAGCAACAGGGTTTATGAAGAGTGGCTGGTGAGTTTGAACCACCGACCTTGCAGTTCAGACTGACCTTGCAGTTTTGTGCTTTTCCTACAGTGTCACACCAGGACTCCTTATAACGTGAGTGCAGTAATAAATAGAAAGCTAAAGCAAATTGAACCTAAGTTCACGGAAATAATGGAATTGAAAGGTAATGGATTTGCCGCAAATGTATCCTTTAATGTGATGGACTAAACGGGATACATTTATGAAAACTTCTTAGACATTCCCACACACTTGGAGGGAATCAGTTGCTGGGCCTGGGGGCTCAGAACCATAGCCTCAGGGGAGATTCATGTTCAACTGATATAGCATAGCTCAAAAAAATTTTTTTTTATATATATCCTACTTTTGTCAGTAACAACTGGGTTCGTAAAAGCTCATGAGCAGGCAAATAAAGGATAACTATTGGTCTATCCCTGTATAAAAGAAAGAAAAGGGATGAAAATTGAAGATGCTTGGAATGAATTAGTCCAATGAACTAATGGAACACATGAACATCAGAATTCACAGCCCTGTGACCTAAAGAACTATATGGTGCCCACTGACCAACTGGGAGAGTGGGAGAAAAAGGTCCTGGATAGAGTGGTAGAAAATATGAAACAAAACTCAAAAAAAAATAAAATAAATAAAATAAATTATATATATATATATGTGTGTGTATAGATATAATAAAAACAGGTTTACTGGTCAGAAAGAAACTTGAAGTGCCTAAGACAGTGGTCCTTAGTTACCCTTCAGGTCTTTAACTGAACTGAATTGAGTCTCGTGACTTAATTTCTAATTTCCAGCAAAGCGGTGTATAGATATATAGGGAGGACAGCAGCATACTAATGAGGTATACACACCGTGGAATGGTCAGCCATTCAAGATCAAAAGGACAGCATTTACCTAAGGAAAAAATTCAGAAGGATTAGAAAAGAAGGGTAAATGAAATTGAGAATCATAGATAGGAAGTAAGATAATATTTTGGAAACCCTTTGCATCAATATAAAGCAAAATATGGTCACATAGTAAAATTATAGAAGCAGAAATTGTCATATATGTTATATAGTCTAATTTCTAATTTAAAATATGAGACAAAAGACATAAATAGAGTCAGTCACTCACTTAAGTGTCAAAGCTAATTTTTGTTATGATTAATATAGACAGGAGAAGTGTCCAAGCACTGGACTGTTAAATACATGGTTGGTGGTTCCAGCTTACCAGCTGCTCCACTGAGCATTTCTTTGCAATCCCAAGAAATGACAATCATTTCTAAACATCAGAGATGTGCAAGATTAAATAAAAGGATGAGAAAGTCTATTTCATATATTACTAGTTGTTAAGTGCCATCTAGTCAGTTCCGACTCATAGTGATCTTGAGCGCTAGTGACCAGAGCGCTAGTGACCCTAAGCCGCCGACCTTGCAGTCCACAGCATTAACCCGCAGCACCACACTTGTTAAGTGTCAACGAGTATTTTCTGATCCATAGCGACCCTGTATAGGTTTTCCAAGGAGTGGCTGGTGGGCTTGAACTGCTGACTTCGCTGTTCAAACCGGTTTTATAGTCCAGTGAATTAATCCACGGTGCCAAACCAGGACTCCATCTTGTTGGTGGTGGTAAGTGCCGTTGAGTCGGTTCCAACCTATAGTGGCCCTTCGTAGGGTTTCCTAAGGATGGCTGGTGAGCTTGAGCCACCTACCTTGCTGTTAAAACCGACCTTGCAGTCCAGCGCATTCACCCGCAGCACCACCCCAGGACTTCAGGACTCCATCTGGACTTCTTAAAATAGCATGCTGCCAATAAAATCTTCACTTTTTTTTTTTTTTTAACATTAAGTGAAAGTGATCATGTCAGGATTTTGGTGGAAATCTCCTGTTGCATATTCTCCATTCCAATCACTATTAACAAAGCATTCTAAGCCTAGGTAACAACACGAAAAATGAAATGACGCCACCACTGGGCCGCTGAGCAATATGAGTCTGTGCCTGTGTGCTTGCTCTATTTGAATATACAAAACTTCTGCAAGGAGACTCATCTAAATGGGAATGCTTAGACAAATTACCTTAGAAATCTTGCCTCATATGCTTGAGATGCCCGTTTACAACTAAACTTATGGGAGTCCAGTTGTGGAGCAATAGACTAAACACAGGACTGAAGGTCGGTTTGAATCTCCAGGTGGGTGGTTCAAACTCACCAGCCACTCATTGGAAACCCTATACAGGGTTGCTATGGTTCACAACTCAAGATAGCAACTTAGCAATAACAACAATAATAACTCAGCTTATAACTAATTTTTTACTAATTAAACAAACATAAGGCAGTTTAGTCACCGCAGTTCTAGTGTGGTTCTATAGGAAAAGCACTAGAATGCAAGGTCTGTTTGAATTGCAATGGAAAGTGGGCTGTTCAAATTCAACAGCCCCTCCTTGGAAACCCTATACAGGATCATTGTGGGTTGGAGCCTATTCGACAGCACAAATAACAACAAATGAATATATTTGCAAGAGACTAAAATTACAAAACCACAATATCTTTGTTTTCAAAAGCTTAGAACTTGGAGAAAAATGTTCATATGTGAATTGCTGGAAAGTAACTTTGAAGTCACCTCAGCAAGTACACAGGAACACATGGTTCCTTCCATAGGCTAAGTACTGGACTGCGAATCACAAGGTTGGCTGTCCAAGCCCACCAGCTGCTCTGCAGGAGAAAGATGAATTTGTCTGCTCCCACAAAGATTTAAACCCTTGGAAACACTATACAGGGTCACTATGAGTTGGAACCAACTCAAAAGCACTTAACAACAACAACAACAACAACAGACAAGTACATAGAGGGTATGTATAATGGCTAATGCAAAGTGATGGGAGGAACACACAGGATGGGTTCAATCAGTTTCCAGAGAAAAAATTGGCCAGATAGCCATGCAGCTCTGGGGAAATGTTGAACTTTCCCAGGCCTCTCCATCTTCATCTGTGAATGAGGAGATGGATCTACATGCATTGTCAGCTTGTGTCTATTTCTTGCAGTCTGAAGTGTGATTCCCAGTTTCTTTCCACTGGAGTGCAGACCATGTATTGGTGATGAGAAAGAAGGCACCTATGAAATTCAAGCCTTTCGCTGGAAAGGCCCTTGTCAACAGATTATACTGGGTAGTTCTCAGAGGATATTTGACGAAATAAGCCACAAATTGTGTATATGTTGGCTGGCCAGCCTAACTAAATGAGCCAGCTAATATGAAGCTTCCATAGTTACAAAACTATGTTAATATCAATTGTCACTAAGCATCCGTCAAATGCCAGGCATTCTACATATTTTGTCATTAACCTTAACAGCAACTACAAAGACAACAATTGCAATAGCTACAAAGGCATTATTATACTTATTTTATAGAAGAAACTGAAACTCAGAGAATTTTAAGAAAAGCAGAACTGTGATTTAAGAAACTACTTAGTCCCAGTGCATTTTTTCTTTCCCCTAGTAACAATGTTTTCCAAATGTTGTTGTTTGTTATTAAGTGCTCTCGAGTGACCTTGTATAGGGTTTCCTAGGAGTGGCTGGTGAGCTTGAACCACCTACCTTGAAGTTCAAGGTGACATTGCAGTCCAGTGCATTACCCACAGCACCACAAGTACCATCAAGTCTATTCTGACTCATAGCAACCCTACATAGGGTTCCCAAGGAGCAGCTAGTGAGTTTGAACCACTGACCTTGCAGTCCAGTGCTTTATCCCACAGCACCACACTAGGACTCCTTTCCAAATGTGTTACTGTTGTTTTTAAGTGCTATCAAGTTGGGTTCTGACCCATAGTGACCCTGTATAGGGCTTCCAAGGAGTGACTTGTGAGTTTGAACTGCAGACCTTACGGTTCAAACTGACTTTGCAGTCCAGTGCATTATGTAGTGAGTGCTTATTGGGCACATTCTAAGAGCTTTGCAAGTACTAATTTATGTAATTCTCCCAACAGCCTCACTAGATAGGTACATGGTTTTCCCCCTATTGTATAAATGAGGAATCTGAAGACTAACTTGAGAGAGAATATGCAAAACAGCTACTTAAGAGCAGAGCTGGCATCCATTGCCTCATGTAGTTTACTATATTTCAAAATGCTGTAGAAACACAGTTGGGTGTATATAATTATTAATAATTGTAATAATTTGAATGTAAAAACTTGGAAATCTAACAAAGGGGTTGGTTGGTTTTGCCATCCTGCTAGGTATAAAATGAGTCATTTGGGGGATTTGAATGGGCAATGCATTCCTTTGCTTTACTAACCAAGCTTGCCTTTGACTGACTTTGGTTTTGGGGACTTGAGCCAGCAGCCTGACCTGATTTATTAGTTTCCACAGCCTTGTGAGGTTACAGCCTGGTTCTGTGTCATTGAGGAAAATCCTCCAAACCAATGTCTGAACTCCAGATTTGGAATTTGCCATCCTTCACCACCGTGTTAACCATTTCTTTTATGGACTTTGAGTTCTGTGAGATGTTTCAGTGAATTTTGGAACCCTGGGATGTGGGGAAGAATACAGAGGGGGAAAAGCAGTGGTTGATATCAGGGATTGTGGAGTGGTGTGGCACAGTAAGATAGCATTGGACTGCTAACTGCAAAGTCAGTAGTTCAAAATCACCAGCTGCTCCTCAACACTTAAACAACAATAACACAGCACCATAGAGAAGTTGAACGTTTGAGATATATTTAACCTCTACCTTATAGGAACCAGTCTTGTACTGGGGAAAACACTAATTCATTCTTTCACTGCTGAGCTAGTTTTTTTTTTTTTTTAAGTTTTTATTGTAAATTGAATAAATGTTTACAGGGCAGATTATCAGTTTTATATTCAGTAAATCATATCTTGTTTCATTGCAATAATTATAATTCCCTCCATGTACAATCGATCAACAGTATTTTTTGGAGGGGGGGGGGCTGTGCACAAACAAAACAAAAAATACATATTGCTTAAATATCCAAAGGGAATAGGTTACAAGCCAGTCTCCTGCCCGCAGGCACATAGCCTTTCTCAGACCGTGGGCCTAGAGTCCTCAGGTGCTCAATCTTTCTATGAGCTAGTTTTTTCTTACAATTAAAAGCCTTAAAGTTGCTTCCGACTCATAGTGTCCCTTTTTAGGGTTTCCAGGAGTGGCTGGTGGGTTTGAACTATAGACCTTGTGGTTAGCAGTCCAGTGCTGATCCTAAAACATCAGAACTCCAATAAAACACTAAGTGACGTAAGTAAAAGGGTGTGCAGTAAAGGGACTGAAAACAACACTAACGGAACAGTTTGATTCCCCTACAGTCTGAGTACTTTGCACTAAAAAGCTTACTTCATCACATGTGAAAAATATCTAATAGATTTTCTTTTCAGGCTGATATTACTGCTAAAAAACACAGGCAGAATTTTATTTGCAATTCCTATAAAGAACAGGGTTGTAGCTGAGTTCAAATTTTAACTGCAGCTACCTACCTCGACTCTTTGTGTGGTGCTGTAGGATCAGCATTGGACTACAAACCACAAGGTCAGCAGTTCAAACCCACCAGTTGCTTCTCGGAAATTCCATATAGGATCTCTATGAGTCAGAACCAACTCTGGCACTTAATAAAGAGCAACAGCTCTATAGTACAGAGAGCATTTTGGGGCAAATAAATTGTACTTTATGCATAAATTATTGACCCATATGATACCAATCAAATAACATTTTTCCTTTCTCATTTTATTACACAAGAGACAAGGAAGGTCTTGGAATGTTTTTAGAGGAGAATAAAATGAGAAAAGCAGAAAAATTTTCCCTTTAAATCCTGTGTTTAGAGAGTTTTTGTTGTTATTGTTTTGTTTTTTAAATACATAAATCTGGAATGATAAACTACAGCATACATTATTAATGGAGATATGAATGTTCTCTTATAAAGATATAAACACATAAGGAGATATATTATATGACCCCAGCCCTAGGGAACTTTCTTCTTCCTTAAGAGCCATGTAACAGAAAATTACTTCCTTTCTTTATCCCAGATCCAGATGTTAAAATAATGATATTCTCTGATACTTTTATTAAAAACAATACTGTATTTTTATTTCAATGCATGATGGTTAAAAAATTCATAAAAGCATTAAATAATCTATGTGTAAAGTCCTTTTTTTAAAAGCTAACAAATTACTAAGAAATTCTTCAAGTGTTTTAAAATCAAGTTTGACAATTCAAGTAAAGGAATATTTTATTGAAATAATAGAAAAGGGGGGATGGACAAAATATGAGGAAGAAGAGAATGTGGACGAAAAATGCTCATAAATACACATGTAAAATAATATTTTCATTATCAGATCAAACCAATTAACCATTGCCTCACAGGGAAGCATTCAAACAGGGTTTGACAAAGGACAGTTAATAAAGTATTCTAGGTGTTCTGAGCTAAACAGTCTCTGTCACAACTATTCAGCATTGCCATAACAACAAGAAAACAGCCATAAACAGCATGTCAGCGAATCAAGTGGCTGCCTTCCAACACAATTTAATTTATAAAAATCACTTGGTAGGTCCATTTGTCCTTTAGGTCCTGCTGTTTGTCATACAACCAAAATAATTCCCAATGTTGTCTGATAAAGATTTCCACTTGGAAGGAAATATTCTAGATCTGAACTGTCCCATATGGTAGCCACTAGACACATATAAAAATTTAACACCTGAACTGTGACTAAAGTGAATAATTGAATTCTGCAATTCATTTTAATTAATTTACATCTAAATGGTTATATGTGACTTTTGTTGTTGTAGTTAGGTGCCATCAAGTCGATACTGACTCATAGTGACTTATGCATGGCAGAATGAAACACTGCCCATTCCTGGGCCAACCTCATTACTGTTGCCATGCTTTAGTCCTTCGATGCTGCCTCTTGGCCAATCCATCTCATTGGGGGTCTTCCTCATTTTCTCTGACGCTCCACCTTAGCAAACATGATATCCTTCTTCAATGACTGGTCCCTCCTGACAATATGTCCGAAGTATGAGGATAAAGTTTGGCCATCTTGGCCTCCAAGGAGCACTCTGGCTGCACTTCTTCCAAAACAGATCTATTGGTTCTTTTGGCAACCATGGCACTTTCAATATTCTCCTCCAACACCATAACTCAAAAGAATCAATTCTTCTACAGTCTTCTTATTCACTGTCCAGCTTTTATTGAACTGAGCAATATATTTCTTTTCTTTTTTTAAATCTGAGAGTAGAGATTAAGAATTTCCAGTAATTATAAATTAACAAAGAAAGAAATTTAATGTTTTCAAGTGCAAAATTAGAAAAAGTGGAAAAATGGTTCATTGATAATATTGTTGCAGTTTTGTTGTTAACTGCCATTGAGATGGTTCCGATTCTATTGACCCTATATAGGGTTTCTGAGACAGTAATTTTTTGTGAGAGCAGAAAGCCTGAACTATCTCCTGCATAGTGACTGGTGAATTAGAACTACTAAACTTGTGTTACAAAGTCCAGTGCATATTCTATAGAGCCACTGTGTTTCCAGATAAATTTAATATTTCTGAATAGCAGAAAAGCACTGTTAGATATACTGCCGGAAAATGAGCTCCTTGGGTTAGAAAGCACTCAAAATGTGACTGAGGCTGAGCTGACTCTTCAAAGCAGAATTGACTGTGATGACTTGAATGGAGTAAGTCCATGGGAGAAAAGCCCCTGGAACCTTCATTTGCTGAGGTGGCACAACTCAAAATGAAAAGAAACAGCTGTAAACATAATCAATAATAGGAACATGGAATGTATGAAGTATGAATCTAGGAAAATTAGAAATTGTCAAAAAGGAAATGGAATGCATAAACATCGTTATCTTAGGCATTAGTGAGCTGAAATGCTCTGCTATTGGCCATTTTGAATCTGACAACCACATGGTTTGCCATCTAAGAATGACAAACTGAAGAGAAATGGTGTTGCATTCGTCATCAAAAAGAACATATCAAGATCTGTCATGAGGTTCAATGCTGTCTGTTATATAATAATATCCATGCACCTACAGGGAAAAGCAGTTATTACCACTATTATTCAAATTTACACACCAACCACTAAAGGCAGTGAGGATGAAATAGAAGAATTCTACCAACTTCTTCAATCTGTAATTCATCAATCATGGAATCAAGATGTACTGATCATTACTGGTGACTGGAATGCAAAGGTTGGAAACAAAGAAGAAGGATCAGTAGTTGGAAAATATGTCCTTGGTAATAGAAATGATGCTGGAGAATGCATGATAGAATTCTGCAAAACCAATGATTTGTTCATTCAAATACCTTTTGTAGACAGCATAAGAGACAATAATACACATGGACTTCACCAGATGGAATACACAGAAATCAAATTGACTACATCTATTTGGAAAGAGATGATGGGAAAGTTACAGATCATCAGCCAAAACAAGATCAGGGGCAGATTGTGGAACAGACCATCAATTGAAAATTAAAACTGAAGAAAATGAAAACAAGCCTGCAGGAGCCAAAATATTGCCTTGAATATATCCTACCTGAATTTAGAAATCATCTGAAGAACTGATTTGATACATTAAACACTAAAGATCGAAGACCATAAGAGTTGTGGGATGTTATCAAGAACATCATACAGAAAGTAAGCAAAAAGTCATTTAAAAGACAAAAAGGAATTAAATGATCAAAATGGATGTCAGAAGAGACACTGAAGCAGCTCTCCAGTATAGAGATACTAAAGCAGGTGGAAGAAATGAGGAGG
Source organism: Chrysochloris asiatica (assembly GCF_000296735.1). Taxonomy (NCBI): domain Eukaryota; kingdom Metazoa; phylum Chordata; class Mammalia; order Afrosoricida; family Chrysochloridae; genus Chrysochloris; species Chrysochloris asiatica. The sequence goes on from NW_006408528.1 coordinate 29,310,183, forward strand.
TCAAGACCTGAACAGAAAATTTCAAAGGTTAGCTCAAGAGAACAATGTCAAATATTACAACAAAATGTGCAAAGACACCAGCAATAACAGTAAAGATCAAAAAAGTAGAGGACACCTTTTTTTTTTTAACCCGCTGGAACCATGGAGGGTGTTGAAGAGAAGAAGAAGGTGCCTGCTGTGCCAGAAACCCTGAAGGAAAAGCAAAGGAATGTCACAGAACTAAAGATCAAGTGCCCGAGAAAGAAGTTTGTCCAAAAGATGTTTCAAAAAGCAAGGAGGAAGTTTATCTGTGAAAAATGCCAAGCACTATCACAAGGATTATAGGCAGATGTACAGAACTGAGGTATGAATGGCTAGATGGCAAGAAAAGTAGGCAACTTCTATGTACCTGTGAGCCAAAGCTGGCATTTCTTATCAGGATCAGAGGTATCAGGGGTGTGAACCCAAAGGTTTCAAAGGTGTTGCAGCTTCTTCGCCTTCACCAGATATTCAATGCACCTTTGTTAAGCTCAACAAGACTTCAGTTAACATGCTGAGGATTGTGGAACCATATATTGCATGGGGATATCGAAACTTGAAGTCAGTGAATGAACTGATCTACAAGTGTGGATATGGTAAAATCAATAAGAAGAAAATTGCCCTGACAGATAACACATTGATTGCACGTTCTCTTGGTAAATATGGGATCATCTGCATGGAGGATCTGATTCATGAGATCTACACTATTGGGAAGCGTTTCAAAGAAGGAAATAAATTCCTGTGTCTCTTCAAATTATCTTCTCCTCGTGGTGGAATGAAGAAAAAGACCATTTTTTGTAGAAGGTGGAGATGTTGGTAACAGAGAAGAACAGATCAACAGGCTTATTAGAAGAATGAACTAAGGTATCTACCATGATTATTTTTATAATCTGGTCAGCTAATAAAACAGTAAATGTTCTCAAATTGAAAAAAAAAAGAAGAGGACAATAAATGCTGACAAGGATGTGGAGAGACTGGGACCCTACTACATTGCTAGTGGGATTGCAAAATGGTTCAACTCCTCTGGAAAGCAAAATGGCATTTCCTCAGAAGGTTGGAAATAGAAATACCTTATGATCCAGCAATTCCTCTACTTGGTATTTACCCACAAGGGATACGAGCTATAACATGAGTAGATATATACACACCAATGTTCATAGCAGCACTATTTACAATAGCAATAAGATGGAGACAGCCTAAGTGCCCATCAATGGGAGAATGGATAAACAAACTGTGGTACATACACACAATGAAATATTATGCTACCTTGAAGAACAGCAAGTCAGCTGCAAGCCACTACATAATATGGATGAACCTTGAGGACATTATGCTGAGTGAAATTAGTCAGTCACAAAAGAAGAAATACTGCAAAGGACCACTATTGTAAAAAATTAAGAAAAAGAACACACACTAAGAGGGGAAAAATAATTCTTTGCTGGTTACCGGGATGTATGGGGCAGGTTGAAGGGATAGAAGGGAAGGTGGAGCACAGGGTAGGGAACAGACAGGATAGCTTGCGTGCTGGGTGGGTGAAAAGAGGGTGGGGAAGGGCGGGGCAATATACAATAGAGGGAGGGGAATGGAAGAACAAGGCTGATGGGAGAACAGTTAGGCAGTTTTGCATAGGCTAAGTGGGAAAGAGGTAAATAATGATGCATGCAAAACCTTGGAACAACAGGGCTCTAGGATACAGGAATTGAGGCATGATTTAACATGATTTGAATAGGTAAAAGAGGGGAAATAATTTTAAGATGCTTGGCTGTCTTTTGAATCTTGGTTTCTCTTGCCTACCATTGTAAAATAGATACTTGAGGGGGAGAGAAAGAAATAGCCAGAAACATTACCATAGAAAGCTTTTAAGTCTGTCTTTAGCCTATACTGATTGGAATACATAAAATGGGGCTAGAACTTGCCCAGTAAAGGAGGTTTCCTATGGAGCCTTTGCATTGCATAAGACCTTAGGTGGAATCCTGAACGCCATCCAGAATCTTCTGGGGTGGGAAATTTCCACTTGAAAGGACAAGCAGACCAGCCTGGAGTGGATAGAAGAACAGATGATACTTCCTGAAAGAAAGACCAGCAAGCTATTCGCACAGAAGCCATCAAGGAAAGTGGTTGGGTTCCCTCAGGACAAACCCCTTTCCAAGACTAAGTCTCAAAGGGAATACATGAGCAGACATGTGGTCTGGCTTGTGACCATGTTGGTCACCAATAAGGGGAATTGGGAAAAATACAGCAATAAAGTTGTGAGCTAAGTCCAACCATGTTCAATAGACTCCTGTGAACCCAGGTTGAGTTGGCCAGCAGTATAGCAAGACCTGGGGATTTCTAGGCTCAGAGACTGTGATATGGCCACAGAAGAGTAGAGCAGAGAGTGAAGCATCCAGCTGATATGAAATGAGGGGAGTTGCACATACTTGCAGACAGTACCCTTTGACCTGGCTTCAATGGCTGGATGATCAGAACTTGACTAGAAGAAGAAAGAAGAGGGAAAAAAACCCCAGTAATCTGCTACAGTTTGATGAACTTGCCTATACTTATGGATGCAATAGCTCAAAAGAGGATCCTCTTTACAGCAAGGATCACTCCCACCCCCTTGATATACGGGGTTGACAGGGATGGGCAACTTAGACTTTGGCTACCCAAAATGGGGGGGGGGGGGTACAAAGGCAAGAAGTGACGGGCTTACAAGCTTTCAAGAGGGAGCCTAATTCCAGAGGGTGTGGGGGAAGGTAGAATCTCCACTGAGTAGTTTCCAATCTGCCTGGATGGGGCTGATGAAAGGAGATAGGGATAAGACTCTTGTGGTACAACAGTGAATGATTGCTATCAGGACTGACTGTGAGAACTGGAAAGGTAAAGGTAGACATTTTGTAACAAAAGGAGAGGAGTGGTTGATTTGCAGTCCAGGAGCAGAGGTCCCTGGGACCATCAAGGGAGAAGAGTAGAGTGAGGGACCCTACCCAGAGAAGCAGAGATGGAGGCAGAGATGATGATGTGGAGAGATGGAGCGGCTGGGAACTGTGGACTCAGGGAGGGAGAGGGGCTGTGTGCTGACAGTCAGGGGGCAGGCTTATGGGGTGTATCCTTTGGTTGTTTATGATGCACAGAGGGGACTGTAATCATTACAGTGAAGTGAAACATGATAGGATGACTGTAAAGCTAATGTTCTCCCATATAAATGATCACATAAAACACAATAAAAACTTTTTTAAAAAAATGCATAGTCTTAATCAGATCATAAGAACACACTCAGATAAACCTACAGTGAGGAACAGTCTATAAAATAATGGGAAAGTACTCTACACATCTAAATGCCATGAAAAAAAAAAAATGAAAGACTGAGAAAGCATTGCAGAGTAAAGGAAACTAAAGGGACATGAAAACTCAATATAATGTATAATCCTAGACTAGTTCCTAGATCATAGGGGGGAAATACTTTATTCAATATTGGGATACTCAACAAAACTTGAATAAGGACTGTATATTAGATATAATTATGTATCTTGAATTTGTTAATGAGATTTTCTAACTCTAAAGAGATTCATATTAAGGATGAAGAGTCATAATCTGATCATTGAGTGTCTCTTAAGGGAGATAGAAAAATTGCGGAATGGTTAACAGTAATGGATGAACATGAGGAACATCTTTAAAGTTACTGATGTATATATGTGAAGATTTTTGAAATGACAAATGCTTTGTTACCTATATATTTACCACAATCATAAAACAAAATGAGTCTGATCTCTTAAAAAAAAAAATGTGCAAAGGTTTGGAGAGAGAAAACCAAAAGAGGAAGAACATGCCCAGCATTTCTGAAGCTGAAGAAACTGAAGAAAAAATTCAAGCCTTGATTTTCAGTATTGAAGGATTCTCTGGGCATATTATTGGATGATACAAAAAGCATCAAGAGAACATGAAAGGAATACACAGAGTCATGTACCAAAAGGAAATGATTGATGTTCAACTGTTTGAAGAGGTAGTATATGATCAACAACCAATGATACTGAAGGAAGAAATCCAAGGTGAATTGAAGAAATTGACAAAGATTAAGGCAATGGGATTTGATGGAATACAAATTGAAATCTTTCAAGAACATGAGGCAACACTGGAGGCACTCCCTCTTCTATACCAAGAAGAGCAAAGATGTCAGCTTGAGGACTACCTCTCATACTTCAGACATATCATCTGGAGGGACCAGTCCCTGGAGAAGAATATCATGTTTGGTAAGGTAAAGGATCAGAGAAAATGAGGAAGACCCCCCAGTGAGATTTATAGGCAAAGTGGCAGCATCAATGGGCTCAAGCATGGCAACAATTATGAGGTTGGCCCAGGACCAGGCATAGAGTCCCTATGAGTAGGTACCAACTCTACATCAATAGCATAGAATATTGAATTTAAAAGGACATTTCACCTCACTTATTAGTACTTTGGAGTCTGGGTGGCGCAAGAGCTAAAGTACTCAACTCTTAATAGATAGGTCAATGGTTAAGCCCATCTGCCGCTCCAAAGGAGAAAGATATGGCAGTCTGTTTCCATAAAGATTATAGCCTTGGCAAGCCTATGGGTCAGTTTTACTAAGTCTTACAGAGTAGCTATGAGTTGATTCAACTCAAGGCAACTTTTTCTGTTTGTTTTATGGCATTATATATCATCAAACAATATCATTAATATCAAATTAAAGTACAATGTTGCTGAAGATAATTCAAAACAGTTGCAACAGTACATCTTATATGGAACTGCCAACAACTCAAGCTGGATTCAGAAGGAATGTGACATGAGCATTATCATTGCTAACATCAGACAGATCTGGCTGAAAGCAGAGAATGCCCAGAAGATGTTTACTTGCGCTTTATTGACTGTGCAAAGGCATTTGACTGTGTGGATCATGACAATCTATGGATAACATTGCAAAGAATGGATGTATTGGAACACTTAATTGTGCTCATGAAGAACCTGTGCATAGACCAAGAGGCAGTTGTTCGAAGAGAACAAAGAGACACTTAAAGATTAAAATTAGGAAAGTTGTATGCCAGGGTCTTATTCTTTCACCAAATTTATTCAGTCTGTATGTTGAGCAAATAATCTGAGAAACTGGATTATATGAAGAAAAACATTTCACCAGGATTGGAGGAAGAATCTTTAACAACCTGAGATATGCAGATGACTCAACCTTGCTTGCAGAAAACAAAGAGTACTTAAAATACTTACTGATGAATATCAAAGAATACAGCCTCTGTATGGGTTGCAACTCAATGTAAAGAAATTGAAAATCCTCACCACTGGACCAATAAATAACATCATGATAAATGGTGAAAAGATTGAAGTTGTGAAAGACTTCATTTTGCTTTGATTCATAATCAACACTCATGGAACCAACAGTCAAGAAATCAAATAACGTATTGCATTAGGCAAATATGGGGCACATGACCTCCTTAAAGTATTGAAGAGCAAAGTTGTCAATTTGAAGACTCAGATACCCAAGCCAAGGTATTTTCAATTTCCTCATATGCATTTGAAAGTTGTACAGTGACTAAGGAAGACCATGATGCTTTTGTATTAGAGACTATGAAAATTACCACGGACTGCCAGAAGAACAAACAAATCTTTTTTTGGAAGAAGTACAACCAGAAGCAAGGATGGCAAGACTTCATCTTTCATACTTTGAACACGTTACCATGAGGGACCAGTCCCTGAAGAAGGACATCATGCTTGGTAAAGTGGAGGGTCAGCGAAAAAGTGGAAGACCTCCAACAATATTGATTGGCACAGTTGCAGCAGCAATGATTTCAAGTGTAACACAATTGTGAAGCTGATACAGGACCAGGCAGTGTTTCTTTCTGTTCTGCTTAGCGTAGTAGCTATGAATCAAAATTGACTCAAGGGCACCTAACAACAACTACAACATACATACATTTACATTGGTGTTGTTAAGTGTTATCTAGTAGGAGTTCTGATTTGAAGATGATCGATTCGAATCACTGACCTTGTTGTTAGCAGTCCGGTGCTTATCCTATAGCACCATACCAGGACTCCTATACATATGCATATGTATCTATAATGAAATGTATTATAGGTTTTGCCACTTTAAGATTTAAATTGTGAGAAAGAATGTATATTTAAGAGAGAGATTTATAAATAAACTTGTAATATGTATACCTGATTTTACTCATATTTTTCTTCTTGTTAATGAATTAGCTGATCAATTGGAATCATTCCATTCTGATGATTCAAAATGTATGGGGTATTATATTGTGAAGTCTTTTTTTAAGGGTGACAGCCTTACTGAATTCAAAAAGATCAAGCTTAGTAATTTAAAGTCTTGTTTTCAAGACCCAAATGAAGTCTCTTATTATTATTTATTTCTTGAGTCAAAGTTCACTTCATGTTAAAACAAGGAAAACGTATCAGTAGTTCTAGTAAGTTGTGGTGGAGGTTGTTTAAATACTATGCACACTTTATCTCTAATAAAGTGGGACATAGGTATCTGCTTTTACTATTCTCTAAGAGAGGAGCAAAAGGAACCCTGTTGGCTCTAAGATTAACAGCTCTGCTGCAGACTGTAAGATAATGGGACCCTATAGTACAGTTCTTCTTTGTCCTATAGGATTGCTATGAGTTTGAATTTGCTCAAAGGCAACAGGTTTGTGCTTTTGGTTTATAAGAGAAAAGATTGATGCGCATCTCTCATGCACTCTGACAAATGGCCAACACAGAGAAAAAGGCATTGAGTGTGCTCATCTGTCCCACCAGTGATTTAATCTGACAATTAGAAATGCTAGCGTTTGCTTCACAGGAGATAGTGATTGTTGTTAGTTCCTGTTGAGGTGATTCTGACTAATGACTCCATGTGTGCAGAGTGGAACTGTTCAAGACTGTGATGGTTCATAAGCAGATTTTCTGAAGCACTTCTGGGAGGGGGATTCAAACTGCTAAATTTTCAGCTTATAAAAGAGCATATAACTATTGGTGCCACCAAGAAATTTCAGATAAAATGGCTCGTTGGTCTGGAAATGTATGGACTATCTTATAATTAGCTCCATTTACATGATGATGATTGAAAGATGAGGAAAAAGAATCTTAAGAATAATTAAGAGAAAATCAAGTTACATTCAAGTAGGTTGGTTAAGGAATGGGCAAAAAATGAATAACATATTATATTTACAGGAAAAATCCTATTAGCTGTGAAAGACAGCACAAAACAATACAGGGGGTGAGGGATAACTACTTTAAAATAAGCCATAGCGTCATCAGAGCAATGACAGAAAGGGGTCAAGTTTGGATCCAAATTTGGAGAGACTGTCAAAAGCAGAACCAAAAATGAGTCTTGGATATAAAAAGATCATTTTTTACTGTGATCAGAGCATCCTATGCCAGTTTCTGGTGCAATGTTTTAAAAATTATTTTCAGCAAACGTTTACTTGTGTGTGATATGTATGATATTGTTTTATAATTTCCACATTATATTGCAACATCTTTCTTTGGAATAGCATGCATATTGATCTTTTCTAATCAGTTGTCCAGATGGTTGTCTTCCAAATTTCTTAGCATAAATGAGTGAACAGTTCTAGCATTGTATCTATCTCATCTTCAAGTTTGTTAGTTTATCAAGCTGTCTTGTTTCATTATGATCCATACTGTAGTCAAATACCTTTTCATAGTCAATGTAGCACAAGTAAACATCTTTCTGGTATTCTCTGCTTTCATCCAAGCTCCATTTGACATCAGCAACACAATCTCTCATACCATATCCTCTTCTGACTCTGCTTTGAATTTCTTGTAGCGTCTTCTCAATATACAGCTGCAAATGATTTTGAATTATCTTTAGCAAAATATTACTTGCATGTGATATTGTTTAATTATTTCCACATTCTGTTTGGTCACCTTTATTTAGAATTTGCATGAATATGGAATCTTCCAATAGGGTGGCCAAGTAGCTGTCTTTGAAACTTATTAGCATAGATGAAATAGCATTTCAAGTGTTGTATATGTGTTGAAACATTTCAGTTTGTATTCCATCAATTTCTGAAGCCTTGTTTTTCACCAATGCCTTCAGTGCAGCTTGGAATTAAACCTTCAATACCATTGACTCTTGATTGTATGCTACTGTTTGACATGGTTGAATATTGAACAGTTCTTGGCATCTACTATTTGTCTGTCAGTTTGTCTTACTGCAGAGGCGTGTGTGTTGTGAGTCTGAAAGCTAAGCTAGCAGTATTTTAAATACCAGCAGGGTCACCCATAGTGGACAGGTTTAAGCTGAGTTTCCAGTCTAAGACAGATTAGGAAAAAAGGAGAGGCAGACTACTTCTGAAAGTTTATCTACTGAAAATATTAGGAATAGCAATGTTACACTGTCAGCACCAAAAGATGGACAACTGACAGCATGAATAGCACCAGAATATTGTCAGGTACAATGTCAGGAGATGAGCACCTAGTTGGAAGGCATTCAAAATACGACTGGGGAAGAACTGCCTCCTCAAATAACAGTTGATTGTGATGATGTGAATAAAGTAAAGCTTTTGGGACCTTCATTTGCTGATGGAGCACAACTCAAAATAAGGAGAACAGCTATAAACATCTATTAATAATCACAATATTGACTGTACAAAGTATGAATCTAGTAAAATTGGAATTATCAAAAACTAAAAGGAACGCATAAAGATCAATATCTTAGGCATTAGTGAACTGAAATGAACTGCATTGGCCATTCTGATTATGACAGTTAGATGATTTTCTTTGTCAAGAATGACAAATTGAAAAGGAACACCACTGTATTCATCACCAAAAAGAACATTGTAAGATCTATCTTGAAGTATAATGTTGTCTGTGATAGGATATTATCAATATGCCTACAACGAAGACAAGTTAATACCATTATTATTAAAATTTACCAACCATTAAAGCCAGTGAAGATGAAATGGAAGAATTCTACCAACATCTTCAGCCTAAAATTGATCAAACATGTAATAAAAAAGTATTGATAATTACTGATGATTGGAGTATAAAGACTAGAAGAAATGAGGATGAATCAATACTTGGAAAATAAGACCTTGGTGATAAAAATGAAGCTGGAAACTGCATGTTAGAATTCTGAAGAACCAATGGATTTTCATTGCAAATACTTTTTGAACAGCATAAAAGATGACTGTATACATTTACTTCACTAGATGAAGTACACAGAAATCAAATTGACTACATCTGTGAGAATACATGGTGGAAAAGTGTCATATAATCAGCCAAAACAAGGCCAGGGGCAGACTGTGGAGCAAACTTTCAATTGCTCATATACAAGTTCAGGCTGAAGCTGAAGAAAATTAAAACAAGTACACAAGAGCCAAAATATGCCTTGGACTGTATCCCATCAAATTTAGAACATATTTGATGAAAGTTATGAAAAGACATCAAGAGCATCATACAGGGAGAAAGAAAAATGTCATTAAGAAGACAAGAAAAAAAGAATAAGGCCAAAATGGTTAAAGCAAATGGAAAAAAGGAGGAGGTGAAAGAGCTAAACAGAAAATTTCAAAGGGCAGCATGAGAAAATGAAGTTAAGTAGTATAATGAAATGTGCAAAAACCTGAATTTAAAAAAAAAAGAAAGAAAGAAAGAAAGAAAGAACATGCCAAGCATTTCTCATGCTGAAAGAACTGAAGGAAAAATTCAGGCCTCAACTTGAAATACTGAAGACTTCAGTAGGTAAAATACTGAATAATGCAGAAAGCATCAGAAGAAGATGGACGAAATGCACAGTCTCTGTATCAAAAACAAATGGTTGATGTTAAACCATTTCAAAAGACAGCTTATAATCAAGAGCCAATGGTACTGAGTGAAGAAATTCAAGATACATTGAAGGCAATTGCAAAAAACAAGGCTCCAAGAATTGAAGTAATACAAATTGAAATCTTTCAATGAACTGCTGTAGCACTATAGGCACTCATGCATCTATGCTAAGAAATTTTCAAGACAGCTCCCTGGCCAGCTGATTCGAAGAGATCCATATTAGTGCCTATTCCAAAGAGACATGACCCAACATAATGTGGAAATCATCGGAAAATATCATTAATATCACATTCTAATAAAAGTTTGATGAAAATAATTTAAAAATGGTTGCAATAGTATATTGACAGGGAACTGCCATAGGTTCATGCAGGTTTCATATGAGGACATGAAACAAAGGATATCACTGCTGACATCAGATTGATCTTGGCTGAAAGCAGAGAATACCACAATGATGTTTACCAGTGCTTTATTGACTATGCAATAGCTTTCAACTGTGTAGAGCATGGTAGGCTATGGATAACATTGCAGAGAATGAGTATTCCAGAACACTTAGTTATAAGGAACCTGAACATAGATATGTAATAGTTAGAACAGAACAAGGAGACAATGAATGGTTTAAAATTAGGAAATCTGTGTATCAGAGGTATATATTTTCACCATATTTATTCAGTCTGTATGGGGATCAAAAAATCTGAGAACTGGATTATACTAAAAGAATTGACATCAAGAGTTGAGGAAGATTCATTAACAATATGTAGATGGTACAGCAGTGCTTGCTTAAAGAGAAGAGGAGTTAAAATAATTGTTGATGAAGATCAAAGACCACAACCTTCAGAATGGGTTGCACAACAATGTAAGTAAAACAAAAATCCTCACCACTGGACCAATAAATAACATGATGGTACATAGAATAAAGATTGCAATTGTCAAATGGTTGATTTTGCTTGGAATCTCCATCAGTGTATAGGACCTTAGGTGGAATCCTGAGCCCCATCCAGAACCTTCTGAGATGTGACATTCACACCAGAAAGGACAAGGAAACCAGGCTGGAATAGCTAGAGTGAAAAAAGATGCATCTTCAAAGAAAGATCATCAGGAAAAACACACAACACAAATGGTTGTATGACTGGCTACTTCAAGAATAAGTAAGCTGCGGGCGATGTCACAAAGGAACCAAATGAAATCAAAGGATAATAACAGAATACTATGAAGAGTTATACTCCAACAAATTAAAAAACTTAGAAGAGATGGATGCATTTATAGAAAAATACGACCTATCAAAACTTATACAGAGTAAAGTAGAAAACTTGAACAGACCCAGAATAAAAGAAAAAATTGATCAGGTCATCAAAAAACTCCCCACCAAAAGAAGTCCAGGTCCAGACGGCTTCACAGGTGAGTTCTACGAAATATTCAGGGAAGAGCTCTCACTAATTCTACTCAAATTATTCCAGAATATAGAAGAGGATGGAAAACTTCCTAATACTTTTTATGAAGCAAGCATAACCCTCATACAAAAATCAGGGAAGGGCATCACTAACAAAGAAAACTACAGACCAATATCCTTCATGAACACAGATGCAAAAATTCTCAACTAAATCCTAGCCAACAGAATCCTGCACCACATCAAAAAATTAATACATCATGAACAAATGGGTTTCATAAAAGGGATTCAAGGATGGTTCAACATTAGAAAAACAATCAGTGTAATCCACCACATAAATAAGAAAAAGGAAAAGAACTACATGATCATAACAATTGATGCAGAAAATACATTTGACAAAATACAACATCCATTCCTGATAAAAACACTCAATAAAGTAGGAATTGAAGGGAAATTCTTCAACATAATCGAGAGCATTTATACAAAACCAAAATCTTATATCACACTTAATGGAGAGAAACTGAAAGACTTCCCTCTGTAAACAGGAACAAGACAAGGATTCTCTTTGTTACCATGCCTATTCAATATTGTGCTGGAAGTCTTAGCAAGAGCTATACAGCAAGATTGGAAATTAAAGGCATCCAAATTGTCAAAGAGGAAATAAAACTCTATTTGTAGACAATATGATCCTATATATAGAAAACCCCAAAGACTCAGTAAAAAAAGCTACTAGATATCTTTGGAAGATTCAGCAAAGTCTCAGGGTAAAAGATCAACATACAAAAATCAGTTGGATTTCTCTATGACAACAATGACAGCACTGAAAAAGACATTAAGAAAGCAATACCATTTACAATATCTGTCCAAAGGATGAAATATTTAGGAATAAACCTAACCAGAGAAACAAAGGACCTATACAAAGAGAATTATAAAACACTACTACAAGAAACCTAAAGACACTTACAAAAGACATACCATGTTCCTGGATAGGAAGACAAAACTTCATGAAAATGTTAATACTACCCAAAGCAATATACACATATAATGTAATCCCAATCCCGATTCCAGCAACATTCTTCAAAGAGACAGAAAAGACAATTACAAACTTTATATGGAAAGGAAGGAGACCAATGATAAGTAAATCACTGCTCAAAAAGAAGAACAAGGTTGGAAGCCTCTCACTCCCCAATTTCAAAATCTACAACACTGCTACAGTGGTCAAAACAGCCTGGTACTGGTACAATGAAAGATACATTGATCAGTGGAACAGAATCGACAATCTAGAAAATCAGCCAACTGATTTTTGACAAAGTGCCTGGGTACGTTACATGAGGAAGAGATAGTCTCTTGAACAGATGGTGCAGGCAGAACGGGAAAACGATATATAAAAAGTTGAAACAAGACTGTTACCTCACGCCCTATACAAAAATCAACTCAGCATGGATTCAAGACCTAAATGCGAATCCCAAAATTATGAAAGTCATCAATGAAAAAATAGGGACAAATGTGAGG